>NW_022196913.1:49865646-49870801 GCF_008632895.1 Mastomys coucha | reverse complement strand
GAAGAAGAAGAAGAAGAAGAAGAAGAAGAAGAAGAAGAAGAAGAAAGGAAGGAAGGAAGGAAGAAGGAAGGAAGTTGTGAGCTACAATGGATATAACCCAGCCTTCTTTACTTGTAACACTCATGTAATCCCAGCTATGACATGAAAACACTAGAAACTGGAGATGTTTCTGATGAAGGTCAAGTCAAAAACATGCTAACACCAGGTATGTCAGTCACATTTGTCTTCGCTGTGATAAAGTGACTTACAAGGGGAGAGATTTATCCTGGCCCATGGTTTGAGGGGATTCGATTAATCCCTCCCAGTGAGGGAGGATGGAGGGAGGACATGGCAGCGGTGGCTCCACAATAGCAGGATTTTGGTGAATCAGGGAGGATGGACTTCAAGCTAGAACTGGAGCAGAGCTATCAATTCTCTGAATTTTAAAAAAATTATCACTAGAGTCTGTTACGTGTCTGTGTAAGTCGGGGTGCATGTGTGCTACAGAATGTGTGTGGAAGCCAGGACACCTTTTGGAATCTGGGTTTTGCTTCTACTATGAGGCTTGGTGGCTACCACCTTTACTGGCTGAGCTATCTCTTTAGTCCCTGAGCTATACAGTCTCAAGAGTTCAGACCCAGTGACCCATTTTTGCATGCAGCCCTCACTCCTCCTTCTTGGCATATGTCTGTGTATGATATGCATGCATGTGTGTATGAGTGTTTGGGTGGGGGATGTACACGAGTGTTTGCATGTATATGGGCTCACATCATGTGCAGATACACAACACTGGAATTGCAGGCAGATCCAATGATGGCCTAGCATTTATATGCTGGGATACAAATGTTGGTCCTTATACCTGAGTACCGAATGCTTTATCCACTGGATCATCTCCCTGGCCCCAGGGTCCTTCCTCTTAAAAGGTCCACAATCCCTTCAAATAGCACAACTGGCTGAGGGCCAAGTGTTCAAACACATAAACATTGTGGGGTAGGGCGGCTTTTCTGGCTCAAACTCAACATCATGCTTAAATGTAGAGCGAGTATTGGGCGATTCTTGAATTAGCAGTGAGGTTGGCCCTCTTTTTTCTCCTGACCTTGCAAACAGCTTGTCTGTCAGCCTGAGTCTGAACACTTCTGAGGGGTTTCTGCTGAGGTAGTGGGCTTCCCTTCATGTGCAGAGGGTCTTGCCTTTTATGTGAGTACCATAAACAAGACGTTTTTCAGTGAGCAGAGGCTAAAAGGAAAAATTGTTTCCTCCAATTATAGATTCCCTGGGTAAAGATAATCTGCATGGCTTCTTTGATATGAGATGAAAGATAAATAGCTTCATGTAAATGTGTTTCTCTTTGAAGAGTACGCTGGCGCTGACGTGGGACAAATTATGACGCAGCCAGGGTTGTCATAGCAATAGGCTATATCTCTAAAATCCAGATGCAAGTGGCTGTTGGGATTTGTCAAAGGACAGAATTATGACAATTTTGTTTTGAGATCTTAACTGGCTTTGTTTTTCTATTCTAGAGTCAGGCCAGCTTTCATCCCATAAAGTAGGTGTTGCAGTAAGCTGAGGGGGTGGCATGTGCCTGATTTTATAGAAAAGAAAATGGAGGTGGATAAAGAAAGCAGAAACTAACAACCGAAAGCAGACTGCTTCTCTCTCTCTTTCTTTCCTTCTTTCTTTCTTCCTTTCTCTCTTTCTTGACAAGGTGACCTTGAATTCCCAGTCCACTTGCCTTGGCTTCCAAGTGCTGGATGGGCTCACAGTCCTCCATCTGGCTCCAGATAGAGAGCAAACTCTGGGAAACTTGAGCGTGTAGCAGGATCAGGGAGACAGACAGGAGGAACGGGTTAATATCAGGTTAGCTTTTGTGTAAGGGTTAAAACAGGGAATGAATTGGGACATTTGTCTGTTTCCGTTCTAGTCCTGATTCTCAGGAAGCCAGGTTAAAGTGTGTGTTCCTCCTTCTTCATGAGAAGGAGCTTTAGCATGAATGACTCCATTTTGGGGTTTACCCTTTGGGGCCCAATAAAGGAGGTTAGTTAAAAACAACAAACTCCTGTGGTTTTTATGTATTTACCCCAGAAAGGAGACTGGATTTATAGATACCCCCTCCCTCCCAAAACACTTTCCTGTATCCGTTGTATTTTTACCTGATATTCTTTGCCTCAAATTTCCTTCCTCTAAGCAAAGCCAAAGGCACAGTCAGCATCCCACTGGTGTCACTGGCTTCCCCTGCAAGGCCAGGTCGTGCAGACCAACGTTTATTTGGAAACAATGACTGTTATAATCTTATGGCTTGGTGAAGAAGGATATAGACATGAAGAAGAGGGAGACGATTTATTTAAAACTCCAAAGTACAAGCTAGTCATGGTGGGGCACATCTGTAACCCCAACAGGTAAGGGGTAGAGGGAGAATTAGGAGTTCTGGGAAGTTTCAGCTACACAGAAAGTTCTAAGCCAGCCTGGCTACATAGCAAAACTATTAAATTAGCAATGATGCACAATGTAAAGACCCATTCTCAAAAAAAGAGAAAGAATTCATGATGCAGAGGAAATCATTGAAACACCGCTATAAAACTAGCATGTGGAAGTCTGAAGGGACTGCCATGACTTAGGGCCAGGCCAGGTTCTAGCCGTATGAAACGTTCTCTCTGAGTAAATGAATAAATAGATAAATTAGGCAGATAGATAGGTAGATAAATAGGTAGGTAGGTAGGTAGGTAGGTAGGTAGGTAGGTAGGTAGGTAGGTAGGTAGGTAGGCAGGCAGGCAGGCAGGCAGGCAGGCAGACAGACAGACAGGCAGGCAGGCAGGCAGGCAGGCAGGCACGCAGGCAGGCAGGCAGGCAGACAGACAGATAGATAGACAGGCAGATAGGCAAAGTAAGCAGACAGACAGACAGACTTTATCACTCTTATAGTTCTTGCTAAAGATAATAATCACAACAATAAGAGTGTCAGTAGTGAGTTAGGTGTTAGCATTTACAGAGGGCTTAGTATGTGTCAGACAGAATACTGAAGTCCTTCTATCCATACAGTGAACTAGACGAGCCCCCCTTTTTCAGATTAAGAAACCAAGGCCAGGGCCACATTGCTGAATTCAGCCTCTGAGGACATCTTTAGGGCTCCTACACAGACTATTGTCATTTTTGTTTTTTTGTTTTGTTTTTTGTTTTGCCTTCTTCTCACACTGTGAAACATTTGCACAGAAAGGGTGCCGTTCATGGCCTGTGGAGGCTTGTCAGAGGCAATTCCAGTGGCAGGGGGCAGTGGGACAGGGTCCCCTCAGCAGTCTGCATCAGCTCCTGCCTCCAGACCCCTGCCTGTGGACAGGCAGGCACTGTTAGAGAACAATGACAAATTAGAACCTCCTGGGCAAGCTAGTTTCAAAGATTTAGGAGGGCAGGAAACACCAGACCCTATTAAATGGTCACTCTGGGGATGAAGCTCTGGAGGCTAGCAGTGAGTCCAGATGTGGACTGCTGTTGACCGTCCTAAGCTCTGAGCATGCTAATGAAACTGTAAGAGGCCTTTGTTTGCAAGGCAGCTCCTCCCTGGGGCTTACTCCACTGGACTAGAAAAAAATCAAAATGGAGTCAGTCACTTATGCTAAAAGGTCACTGTGCCAGCTAGTCTTATGTCAATTTGGCACAAGCTAGAAAGAAATGGACCTCAATTGAGAAAATGACACCATAAAACCAAGCTGTAAGGTATTTTTTAAATTAGTGATTGATGAGGGAGGGCCCAGCCCATGGTGGATAGTGCAATCCCTGGGCTATTATTGGTCCTAGCTTCTATACGAAAGCCAACTGAGCAAGCCATGGGGAGAAAGCCAGTAAGAAGCACCCCTCCTTGGTCTCTGTATCAGCTCCTGCTTCCATGTTCCTGTCCTGCTTGAGTTCCTGTCCTGACTTCCTTCAATGATGAAGAGTGCGTATGGAAGGGTAAGACAAAGACACCCTTTCTTCCCCAACTAGTTTTTTGATCATGGTGTTTTGTCACAGCAATAGAAACCCTAAGACAGTTGTCAAGCAGGAACTCTGCTTCCAAGCGACCTGCTGAGCAGCAGACAGACCATCGCCCAGTAGACACGATCAGTGTGAACTGATGTGGTAAGGGCTTGTCTTCTGATTAACCCTCCCACAGCGAGCCACCTTAAATAGTTAACCCATATTGTTACTTTCCTACTGTTCTGTTTGCGGGAACCCACCTTACAGAGAAGTGGCCTTGAAAGGACTCTTCCGTTTCTCAGGCTTTTATCTCAGCCTTTCTTCAGTCTTGCTTTGTCTTCAGTGCCAGCCCCTGCCATATAATCTTCTCCAATCCTAACAGCCCCAGACCTCCCACCCCCACCCCCACCCGCACCCCCACCTCCACTCCCAACCCTGGATTTGGTAAACTTCAACTTTCCAGGAGCTACTCCATAGTTGTGGATGCAAAACAGGGGATGCCGGGAAATTAGGTCCTGAGGACCACTCAGGAAATGCAGAAGACATCTAAGAAGACTACTCAAAGCCCCGAAGCCTAGAAATGAGGAAGGCTTAGTCTAACGGAGTAAGTAGAAACAGAAAGAAGAAGGGATTCGTGAAGTGGTCCAAAGAACTTGGGGTCACTAAGTGCCCCGGGTTGTCTGACACTATAAGGACATTCCCGTGACAGCTTTGAAACCGGAATAATTCTAAGCAAACCTTTCTCTCCTAAGTCCACACCCACTCTCTCCTCACACCTCACATGACCCTGGAGCTCCAAAACTGCAGATTTTCCCTCCCCAGCAGGATCCTGCTTCCCTGAGCATCAGAAAGGGAGTACTGCTGAATAAAGTCTTGCATCTTGAATGGAGCATGACCAGCAGCTCCATGGGTCCCCTGAGGTATTTGCATCTTTTTAAAAAAAGAGAAGCCATAATTTGTTTTGCCTCCTTCATTTCCTTTGTAGCTGAAATTGCTTTTCCAGAGTTATCTTCAAAACCCACAGTAAAACTCATAGCTGCACTTCAGAAAAACAAACCCTGGCCTCATTTGTCATTTCTTTTAAGTTGGCTAGAGAAAATAAAAATTTCCATTTCTCTCGAAAAACTGTGCCTTACCAAACTTAGACTCGGATTCTTCACTGTCCTTACCAAAGAAATTCTAATTTCTGCTTGATTTCCTTTTTCTGAGATTGGTGCTGTGTCTCTAA
>NW_022196913.1:49852539-49865636 GCF_008632895.1 Mastomys coucha | reverse complement strand
AAAAAAAAAAAAAAAACCATTCTATGTATATCTAAAGTCAAGTGCTTGAGGCCATTAGGACAAACATGAAAAGCAGGATGGACAACTAAACCATATAGTGTGATGTAGAACTAATCCAAAATCCAAAGCAGTGGACATTACCAAAAATAATTAATTATAATAAATACACATACAGAAGTAATGATGAAGACCTATGACCTAACATTTGCTAGGGAGTTTGCCTCTCAGCGAGTAATAAAGCAAGCATGACTTTCGTCCAGAGCTATCAAGTCCAGAGCTGAACCCACAGACAGGTAGATGGGAAGGGGCCTTGATCCTGGAGCTCAAATCCAAGAGAGACAGGAACAGAACAGTCTGTGGTCTATTCTCGACTGCTGGCCCCCAGTGCAGGGTTAAAAAGGAAGGCTGCGACACATAGGAAGTCTTTTACAACACAGGGACACTACCTGTCGCGACTTGGGTTTGCGTCCCAGCTCTGTCACACAGTTGTTGTGCTGAGTGATTTGGTAAAAGAGCAATCATAGCTACTGTCACACCTGGTGTGTGTGGTATGGTGGAGGAGGTGGGTGAATGTGGGATTCGAACGTGGGTGGGTGTTTCCAGAAAGCTTGAGAAAGACCCACCCATAACATGGGTGGCACTATTCCATGTGCCAGGATTCCAGGCTGAATAAAAAGAGGAAAAACGAACACAACACCAGCATTCATCCCCCTATCTGCTTCCTGACTGTGGACACAATATGACCAGCCACTCCTTCAGTTGATTTATCAGGTACTCCATTACAGCAATGAGACTAATAAGTATACCATCTTGCAAGGTTACGGTGAGGATAATTCATGAATACCCACATACAAAACACCCAGAGCTTTGCCTCCCACGACAGTATGGCTTGGCATTTGCTTATCTTAGGTTGGTGACAGAAACCCCCGATCTGTCTCTTGAGCAGATGAGCTGATTTTAAAAACTTGCTGTGTAACACAAGCTACACAGCAGGGCTGAATGCCATCTGCCAAGTCACTCTGCTGGAGTCCCTAGGTGTGACGATGCCGTGTGAGTTAACTGTGCAAGTTTAAAAACCAGGAGGTGAAAATCCAGGTCTCTAGCTATCTTTTTGAAAAATAAAAAGATCAGGCTATACACACCTCACCTTCTTCTACAGGGCCTCTACACGCTGGGGTGGTGTCAAGAAGGGTGAGAGCCCCCCCAACTCATCAGACTCAAGCCAACCTGCTTCACTACAGGCAACTATCTTTGCTATTGTTATTCAAATCAGAGATCATCAAATTATAGCCCAAGGGTCAAATCCAAGATGCATGTGTGTGTGTGTGTGTGTGTGTGTGTGTGTGTGTGTGTGTTTCATTCACAGGACAATGCAGATGTGACCTACAAAACCTAAAGTACTATTTCCAGACAGAAAAAGGTCATGGATGTTTGCAAGACATTTATCCTTCAGCAAAGAATTTGCTCAAAGGTATTTTATCATTCATTCACTTTACTTTTTGTTTCTGTTTTAAATTTGCATTACATTTTACTTATTCCGTGTGTGTGTGTGTGTGTGTGTGTGTGTGTGTGTGTGCGTGTAGGAGCGTAGGTCACCATGTACAACTGCAGGTCACATGACAACTTATAAGAGTTGGCTCTTTCCTGCCATCATATGGGTCCTAAGGGTCGAACTCAGGTGATTATGTTCCTCAGAAGCATCTTCGTCCGAGGATCCATCTCACCCTTATTTATATTTTGAGACAGAGACTCACACTGAAGCCTAGACTGACCTCAAGTTTGCCTGTGCATCCACAAACATTAGGGGTAAATGTGAAAGCCATCACAATAGCCTTAGAAGAAGAGGAGTTCACTTGTAGCCAGGGCTGGCTACAGTTAGCAATCCTCCTAACTTGGCCTCTTGAATGCTAAGATTGAAAGAGCCATTGTACCTGGATTTAACTTTTATTATTAATATGTATAGCCTAATTAAAAATATTTTGGTATTTACATCTTATACAGGTATGCATCATTATTAATTCTGCTACAGATTGATACAGTACATAGCACTCTCCTCATAGGCTCACATAAACATTCAGATGACTCTGACTTTGTGCTAGAAATATCCATGTAATCATTCTTATAGGATGTAGCAAAGAGACTTATGCTACATAAATAGAAGATCACAAATGTTATCTGGGACATCAACTAAATGAGTCCATTAGATCCCAGGGATGGTTATCTATCAACTCCTTTTTCCATTAGTTCTAAGGGAACTAATTTAATTTAATACTATTTCTTCTTATTATTTCTTCCTATCAAATAAGAATTTAATGGGAGTCTTTACATTTTTTCCTTGGCAGACATCTAAGGAAGGAATTAATATTGATATTTTGCTAGATGCTTTCCATTCTTGAGGACATATTTTATATCATAAACATGATATATAGACATGATATAGAATATATTGAATATATATATTCAATGTGCTCTTGCCTGAAGACTCCGGCACATTAAACATGTCTAATAAATATTTGTTGAATGACTTAATATACTGGGAACAGGGAAGGGGAAAAGGCTCCAAGCCAAGGCCAATCCTGCAGGGAGATCTGAGCTTAGGATGAGCTTTCAGAACTGTCATGTATTGGCAAAAAGGAATTATGACTCTACTTAATGCATTGAGAGAAGAGAGCAGCCATAGGACCAATTGGTGGGTAAACCTTGGACAACATAGTCATGTGGTTTTTGAGAAGTTTCCTTAGAGAAACCAGTCGCAGGCTCCCTATCCAGGGTATTTTCAACAGCTGGTTATTACTATTCCTTCACCCCAAAGAAGGAGCCAGGTACAGATTACAGCATGCACCACATGGTGATGGCTCAGTAAATATTAGTTTACTGAATGAATAGTTGCCCCGTAAATGAAGGAACAATGACAGACTCCTGCATAGCTTTGTAACTGACATATTTGGTCATTCTAAGTTGTATTACCTCATAAACACATCCTAGGTTTTTGGTTGGTTGGTTGGTTTTGGTTTTTTGTTTATTTGGTTTTGGTTTTGAATGTGTTTTTTGTCAACTTGACACAGGCTTCTAGTCTAAGAAGAGAAACTACCTCATTAGATCGGTCCAATAGGCAACTTTGTGGGACATTTTCTTGGTTAATCTTAAGTATACCCTAAATACTGAAATCTTCTATTACAGGAATTGTGTTTGGAGGGGCTGCAGCCCAAGCCCAGGGCCTCATCCATGCGGAGCAAGCTTTCTACCACGGAGCCATATTCCTGTTCTATTTTATTTTCTATTAGTTATTTGTTATTGAGATAGGATTTTTCCAGGCTGATATTGAATTTGTAACTGTCCTTCCCTCCTCTGCTCATGAGGATATAATTTAGCTTCATTTATCTTTCTTCTTCTTCTTCTTCTTCTTCTTCTTCTTCTTCTTCTTCTTCTTCTTCTTCTTCTTCTTCTTCTCCTTCTCCTTCTCCTTCTCCTTCTCCTTCTCCTTCTCCTTCTCCTTCTCCTTCTTCTTCTTCTTCTTCTTCTTCTTCTTCTTCTTCTTCTTCTTCTTCTTCTTCTTCTTCTTTTTAGTTGAAGCTTGAGGCTTGAACCCAGGCCCATGTTCATGTTAGGCAAGTGTTGTGCTGTTGAGTTATACTCCAAAACCATCACTAATGACTTCTAGTCTCTTCTAACTCTAAAATTATGATTCTATAACCCAAAATTAAGAGACACCACCCCATTGGCTATGTGAGAACTCATGTGGTTCTGCATATGGGAGACTGGGGGGTGACAGCTGGACCTTCCTAATGTGCACAGATTATGTGAAGTAATGGTAAAGCACATACAAGACAACCTGGCATGGGGAAAGTGTTGTAGCTAGCTATTATTAGTCCTACTTGCACCTGGCTGCTCAGGACTTGCTTTACCTCACTAAGGACTACTCTTCCTCAAGGTTTCTAAGCAATACACATTTCCTAACTCATCTGATCTATCGTCAGTATCTTTACTTTCTTCACAACTCCCCAGAGTGATCGAAATAACCTGAGTTTCCACTCAAAGTCATACAATCAGTGTGTGTGTGTATTTTCCATGGTACTCAGAAAGTGGTTTGCACGTCATTGTGCTTTGTGTCCATGCTATATATTGGATAGTTTGAGAGTGTCCCTTGAGGCTTTATGAGTTGGAAGCTTACTCCCTAGTGTGGCAATCTTAAAAAGCAGAGGAATCTTTAAACTGTAGAGCTTACTAGGAGGTAATTAAGTCATTGGGGCCAATGCCCTTAGAAGAAATGCAACTCTCATGGAACCCTTGTTAGCTTTGTTAAAAGAGAGTACTGATTTTGAGTAATTTTGTATCCAGTCACTTTGCTGAAGGTGTTTATTGACTGTAGGGGTTCTCTGGTAGAGTTTGGGGTGGGGAGTGTCACTTATGTATACTATCATATTATCTGTGACTAGCAATACTTTGACTTCTTTCTTTCCAATGTGTATCCCCTTGATCTCCTTTAACTGTCTTATTGCTCTAGCTAGAACTTCAAGTACTAAATTGAAGAGATATGGAGAGAATGGGCAGCCTTGTCTTGTCCCTGATTTTCATGGGAATGCTTTAAGTTTCTCTCTGTTTAATTTGGTGTTAGCTATTGGTTTGGTATACATTGCGTTTATTATGCTTAGATATGTACCTTGTATCCCTGATCTCTTCAAGACTTTTAACATGAAGGGGTGTTGGATTTTGTCAAAGCTTTTTCAGCATCTAATAAGATGATCATGTAGGGTTTTTTGTCTTTCAAATTGCTTATATGGTGGATTACACCGATAGATTTTTATATAGAGAGCCACCCCTGCATCCCTGGGATACGCCTACTTGATCATAGTGAATGATATCTCGATTTGTTCTTTCATTCCATTTGCAAGTATTTTATTGAGTGTTTTTGAATCAATGTTCATAAGGGAAATTGGTCTGAAATTCTCTTTCTCCGTTGAGTCTTTGTGTGGTTTAGAGTTCCATATGTGTTTTAGTAGGGTTTTCACTGTTGTGAGGAGACACCATGACCAAGTCAACTCTTATAAAACATTTAATTTGGGACTGTCTTACAGTTTCAGAGGTTTAGTTCATTATTGCTATGGTGTGAAGCATGGTGGCACGCAGGCAGACAGGGTGCTGGAGAGGTAGCTGAGAGTTCTGTACCCAGATCCACAGGCAACAGGAAGAGAATGCAAGCACTGGCCAGGCCTGAGCATCTGAGGCCTCAAAGCCCACCCCCACCCCCACCCCCATGACATACGTCTTTTAAAAAGACCACACCTACTCTAACAAGGCCACACTTCCTAATAGTTGCACTCCCTATGGGCCTATGTGGGCCATTTTATTCAAACCACTACAACGTGTAAGGGCTGAAAGTTAGCAACTCTAGATACTTGGTCCCCCAGAAAACAGAGCAAGGGTCAGCGTGAAGTGTTGAGAGTTCTTCCTTGGCAGGAGAGAGGAAAGCTAAGAAAGACAAAGGGTACAGTACTGCACAGAATCAACAATTCCTACACTTATCCTACTCACCTCTACCTAATTCAGCCACCACGAACCACAGCCAGACTTCCTATCTATGATTAAATATCTGCACATAAGTGAAAAGTCCTATAGAAACCACAATGACATGACCTATGCTAATATTAGGAGTCACTTTTTTTATCAGACTTGTCACCATCTATAGCATACTCCAAGTTTCTGAAAATCATAACCCAGGAGAACTCCTTTTTGAGAATCCATAAACATATAAAAACTTATACTAGTTTTCCATGAAGTTTGCAGAGTGCAAAGAAGAGAGAGATTCAATAAAGTGAGATGCATCAAGTCTGTTTGAAGCGTGGCTCTCTCTAACCTTGGATGTGAGTTGAAGGTTCACATCAGTCCACTGGCTAATAGCCTGTGGTTTTCTCTCATCATCCTAAATGTGTCTTACTGACAGATGGTTCCTTTGGGAAAGCACCTCAGTGATTAATTGGATAGAGAGCAGCATCTTGCTTGCAGAAGCCTGGTACTTGCTTCGTACGGCTAAATTGAAGCAGCACACAATGAGTTGACAGTACATGACTGTGGCTTAACTTCCTTTTAGGTCTAACTTATGGCTCCACTTCTATTTCTGCAGGCTTGGCTTTTAGGAGTGGGGCCTGTTCCATCCACCCTAACCGCTCAGCCCTCTAGTTCCATTGGCTGTTCCAAAGCTAAGCTAAAGGATAGCAGCCTTTTGAGTGATACTTCTTTTCACTCTTGATCTTTTAGAGTTCTTTTTTTAAAAAAATCTAACTGTGTGTGAGTGAGTGTGGGGGTGGGGGGGACAGGGTCTATGTGCAAATGCATGCAGACACCATGGAGATCAGAAGAGGGTGTCAGCTCCCCTTGGATCTGTAGTTACAGGTGGTTGGGAGCTGGCTGAAATGAATCCTTACCCTCTGCAAGAACAGCATCATCAGTGCTTAAGAAGAGACACACACGACTGGGCCAAAGTCTTCTGGAAAATGTTTCCTCCGGGTTAGCACATAAAAGTCATCGTTCAGAAGTGCTCAAGACCAGACCTTACTCTGGCAGCTGAATGTGCTAATGTATAAGAGTTTACCGGGTGCCTCTGATTTTGAAGGCATGAATGGAGTCATGGAGAGTACCTGAGGCTCAACACTAGGAGATACCACTGGTGAGGGTACAGTTTTACTTGCAGTGGAAGCCCCAGAAGTGAAGGGATCATGGAGAGAAATTAAGGCTTGGCACTATGTTATCGGTAAAGTTCCAATCCCGTTGCATCGAAGACCCCGGCACTTTGGAGATGCCAGTTCTATGGGATGACTATCAAAGAGAAGAGCAGCTGTGGGGTGGAGTAAGCCAATAAGCAGCACTCCTCCATGACCCCTGCTTCAGTTTCTAACCGATTTCCTGGGATAATGGCCTACAAGCTGTAAGATGAAGCAAACCCTTTCCTCCCCAAGTTGTTTATGATCATAGTGTTTATCCCACTAGAAACCCTAGCTAAGAGAAGCAAGAAGAGTTCTTGATTGTTGAGCCATCTCTGCAGCCCCTCAGTACTTCTAGAGCCTCTGTCTATCCTAATCCATTTGACATTCCTTCCTTCATCTATTGATACTTATTCACACTGGCATGGCAAATTCTCTATTTTGTTCATTATATTGTGCTAGTCCACATTTAGATGAGCTTGACTGTTGTCCAGTAACTACCTCCCTCTCTTTTCCTCCAGCCATCCTGTACCCTTTAATGGGCTTCTCTCAGAAAAAACAGAGGCTCTCTGATCTGTCTTGTTTGCTCTCGCTCTCTCTTGCTCTCTTGCTTGCTCTCTCCCTCCCTCCCTCTCTTCCTCACACCCTGTCACCTCCCCCCTTTCTATCTGCTTAGAAAATCTCCTGTAGTTCCTTGTAGGGAAGTGTTTGGTGTATCAAGTCCCAAGCCTGTCCTGGCGATATACAAATACACGTGTGATTTAAATAGGACCCTGTTTCCAATACACAAGGGACTTGGGTCTCTCTGCTTAGTGAGCGTGTCCATGCTGGATGCCTCTGACTTCCCAGAAGAGCAGTAGACTCCCAGGCAAGTTTCATTTGAATTTCACTCTTGCTGCACCAGGGAAGAACACCTCCTGCGAGGTCAATAGGAGCCAAGCGGAGGTGCACAAAGAAACTTGACATCATGAGAGACAACTGGCTTTGAGAGTGTAAAGGAATCTTGCGGTGAGGATTTGGGTGTCTTAAAAAACTCAGCTCTATTATGTGAATGTTCTTTGTTTTAAGCTCAGCTGTGGGACGTGGAGCTGTTTGAGATTATCCACAGCCGATTGCTAAGATTGTCTCGTGCTCTTGGAGGGCTGTGATTTTTGCCAGTTGCATTGGGGAAACTCTGGAGAGGGTATAAATGGAGAGGCCTGAGAGGGTCTGTGGTGGCTGCTACTGGTTCCTGCTGCTGCTATGTTTGCTATTGCTGGATTGCTGGTTGGAGATAGTCTGACAACAGATATTGGACTTGCTCCTAAGAACTTGACACCCCTAGTGAGTAAGAAGTTGTCTAAAGAGGTCTACACCTCCTTTCCTCTCTAACCTTTGCTCTCTCCTCCGTAGTGTTGCTGCATTGAAAAGGATTGGGTTGGAATAAGGGTTGAAAGGGTGGTAGATATAAGAAGCCAATAAAGTAGCCCAAAGAGTATGCCTACAGAATTTCCCCAAACTAGTATCCTGTCTACGATGTAAAGGAGGAGATGGAGAAATGGCTCAGCCATGAAGAGCCGAGAACCCAAGCTCAATTCCCCAAACTCCGGTGACTCCCAGCTCCCTCTAACTATAGATCCAGGCTTCTAGCCTCCAAATGAAACTCTATTCATGAACACATGCACATACTTAAAAATAAAAGTAATAAATCTTCTAAGAAAAATATAAAGGAATCCATTATCAAGTGTAAATAACAACATCACAGCTCAGATCTGCTTGGACTTCATTATTATGCATACCAAGAACACTCAGCCCAGGAACAAGCCCCACCTTCCACCTCTGACACCTCCACAAATTCTCTCCTAAACATCCTCCCACCAGAGAGGCGCCTCCCACTCCTTTTCCAAAGAAACATACAACTTGCCTCCCTTACTCTCCTTCAAGCACTCACTTTTCCTTGCATTTCATACTCTAAGATTTACCTTATTTTAAAATTATATGTATGTATATCTGTATCTCTGTGTAGGCATGTAGAGCCAACATTATTGTGTAGATGTGATCCATCCAACATAGGTGTTGGGATCTGAAACTCCACTCCTCTACCATCTATAAGAGTAGTAACCACTACCTCTAACCACTGACCCATCTCTCTAGCTCCCTATTCTACACTCCTCAGGAAATATTCAATACTATGTTTAAAATGACAGATTGCAACTCAGAATTAATGAAAATATTTCTCAAAGTGACGAGTTGGGGCATATTTAAAGAATAAGATAAAGGAAACTCTTTTTAAAGGCTTTCTGCTGTGTCTTGCACTCTGCCCTTATCTGACATGCTGTCTGATATGAGGGAGAGAAGCTTGGGTTTTCAGAGACCAAAACTGTCTCTGTCACGTCCAAACTTAGTGACTCTGATTTAATCCTCTACCCTTTGAACCTCACATCCTCATCTGCAAATAGAAGTAACCACCCCTGCCTTTGCAGAATCACGGCGAAGCTCAGTAATGAAATCCTCAGTGTGTCTGGCACATGGTCAGCCCTCATTAACTTGCCGTTACTATTATTATCTTGATCTAAATTCCATGAGTGATATGCTTCTGTATTTAATTCGAGTAGGTAGTAACATTTAATTTGTAAAAATCGGCGTCAGGAATGAGATCTCGGTAACTGAATCTGATCACTGTAGAAGAATGAGCTCGTACACCTTGTAGTCACAATATTAAGGCAGGTCACGTGTAACTCGGAAGCTCTTCAACACTGTTGATACATGACATGGAAAAAAAATGAACGACAATAGCAGCAGCAGTAAGAGGAGGAGAAGGAAGGAGAGGAGGGGGAGGAGGAAGGAGAGGAGGGGGAGGAGGAAGGAGAAGAGGGGGAGGAAGAAGGAGAAGAGGGGGAGGAGGAAGGAGAAGAAGGGAAGGAGGGGGATGAAGAGGAGGGAATAGGAGGAGGAGGAGGAAGAGGAAGAAGAGAAGGGAGAGGAGGGGGAGGAGGAAGGGGAGGAAGGGAAGGAGGGGGATGAAGAGGAGGGAATAGGAGGAGGAAGAGGAGGAGGAGAAGGAGGAGGAGGAGGAGAAGGGAGAGGAGGAGGAAGAGGAGGAGGAAGAGGAGGAGGAAGAAGAGAAGGAGGAATCTCATATCTCTTAGGTACAGGGTTATGTCCATACTTCCACTGCAAGGAAGAAAAGAGAATGGCTGTATGGCAGAGAACCATGAGAGATACATGTGTTTCCTTACCTATTGGCCAAGGGTGCAGAGAGGCAGGGAATAGAAACTTGACATGCTCTCAGTAGAAAGCAGTTTCTCGGTATTGATCACAATGAAGGATGCCCACACCTTTGAACTAACAGCTCCACTTCTTTTACAGCTACGTCTGACAAATAAGCTTGCACACCCAAGTAGAGATGTGTATGCACAATGTGCATGGGATGTCCAGAGGACGAAGGCTTTTAAAACACATCAGATCCTGCTGTGTAGGCATAAGAGGGGCAGTCACTCAGAGGCAGGTATGGGTAGCTCATAGTTTTCATTTCAACACTTTGGAGGCAAAGGTAGGCAGATCACTATGAATTCAAGGCTAGCTTGGTCTAGATAGCAAGCTCCTGTCTAGTAAGGGCTACATAGTAAGACCCCATTTCTAAACAAATAAATAAATAGAAAAGTAAGGAGAGAACTCACTTATACAACTTGTCTTCTGACCTCCACATGTGTGGCACAGCATCAGTCTCATAAACACACATACACACATTAAATAACTGTAATAAAAATGTCAACTATATGATTGCTGGTGAATGTCTAGCTTTGTTGACACATAGATAATTATTTGGAAGGACATGTCTGTCATCTCTGAAGAGAGTCTTACATGGAAGACAAGCTTGAGTGTCTGCTTGTGCTTCATGTGACTATGTGCTGAAAGGCATTCCATTTTACTTCTTCATGATAGGCTTTTCTTTTTTCTTTTTTTTTTTTTAACAGAGTCTCATTGTGTGAACTGACCTTGACCTCACAATTCTTCTACTTTAGTATTCATAGTAGCTGGGGTTTCAAGTATCTAGCACACCTAGCTCTTGAATATATTTTAATATGCTATAAATTCATCGTATGCATGTGCTATTTAAAAAATGCACACTGTGAGGATTCTGTGTGTACCTGCTTACAATGATCGCTCTGGTGCTTGGCAAAAATGATTGTGACCTGTGCTCCCTCAGCCAAGCCTAGCAGCTTTTCTATCCCACAAGGTCCTTTTCTGGCTGGCTACACTTCCTACAGCTGCCTATGAAGATGTTGCATTATGTTTTCCTGGGGAGATGTGAGCAAATGTCTACTCACCCCGGGGTAGTCCACGGTGGACTAATTTAAAGATTCGACTCAAATCTAGCCTGGTGAGCGAATGAGCTTATTTGGCATCCTGAAAGCAATATGGATGAAGAGTCCTTACAGAACCACAGAGGACTTCGAACCACTTCTTCACCGAAGAGTCCGTATCCAGTGTGGATACGGACTTCCTCATAGCTGCACAAAAGGAGTCAACAAGTAATTCTCCCCACCCCACCTGATTCCCATTTACTTTCCACCTCCTAAATACTCGGACATGTCCCCCAAACAAAGCACAACAGGACAGGACTCTGTAGAGCTGGGAGGGGTGCACAGGAGAGAATGACCCCTTCTTCTATGAAGGAGCCTCAAGCCTGATCTTGTTGAGACCTGTTTGCAGGCCATCATGGCTGCTCTGGTTAATTTGGTAATGGCTGCCACACCCAAAGGAGAGGGCTCCACAACACAAGAAAAAAGAGGAAGCAGAAAATGGCCTGTTTTGGAAATCCAAACTATAGAGGAATCTAATTATAAATGCTGGGCTAGCCATATTGCTTTCCAAAGACAACCTGAGACAGTCTTTCATGTTCTATGGAACTGTTTCCTAATCACAGAAATCTTGCTCTTAGAAGCCATGAAGCCTGCCAGGCTGGGTGAGCCCTGAAAGGGCAATCATCAGAAGGCTCTCTGCCTACCAAAAGTGGGCCCACTCTCTTGGTCCCTGCCACCATAGGGACGTCCCTCAGTGCTGTCTTAACTGAGAGAGCAAATCTTTCTTAGTGCTGCAGGATGACAGATGATAGGAGATAGGCCTGGAGAAACCATGGTCTTTCCCAGCAATACAGGGACTGGGGACAGTAGCTCAGGAGTGGAGTGTTTGCCTCGTATGCATGAGGCCTGGGGTCCTACATTCAGTATTACAAAAAAACAAAACCCAAACAAGATACACACAAATAAGTGTTTACCAGAGAATGTTTTTACCAGACTCTGAGACAGGATTCCAGCAAGCCTTCCCAGCAGGTGAGCTGAGACCCCTGCTGGAGAGTTAACTTTCCTGATGGTCTAGATGGGAAGAAGCTGTTTGGAATCCAGCCCATCCACACGGTGCCAGTCCCACTCCCCAGCCTGTTCCTAAAGAGCTCTTCATTACTAATGTGATGCTGACTTCAGAATACTCCCAAGGACTCGGCTGTGCCTTCCAGCCTTCAAGACTCTGAATGATTAATTTTTAAAGTAGCTCAGAGCCTGTTTGTTCTACAGAGGATGGTGAAGAAGAGTGGCGTTCAGAAAGGCTGTTGTAAGTGGGCAGAAAGATTTGAACAGCAAGCGAGATCCATCTCATCAAGAGTTACTTACCAGAGGGCCTCCTGGCTGGGCTTTACTCAGACCATCTATCTCCTTCGGGTTTTTAAGAAATGTGGGCAGAGGAGATGACTCACTGGGTAAAGGGGCTTGCAGCTAAACCTGATGACACGAGTTCAATCCCTAGAACCCACATAGGGAGGGAGAGCTCTGGCTCTCACATGTTGCCCTCTAACCACCATATGCACTACACCGATGTCTGTGAACATGTATGAACACACGTGTGCATGTGAGTGCCTGTGTGTGTGCGCGCACACACACACACATTAAAAATCAGATGTTAAGAGGAAATAAACTGCCCTTTATGTGAAGAGGAAGTGTGTTTTGCAAACCCTTACCTGAGGGACTTGATTAAAGTATAACATCATCTTAAAACCTGTAATGACTTTATTAACCCGTATAAAATAATTTTTAACTAAATAACTGGAAAATTAATCCCCTTGTTAAAAAAAAAATAAATTAAAAGGCCCCCATCTTTATTTTTTTCAATGAAAAACTTCAAAGTTCCTCAAACTTCAGACACCAGCATTGTAAGCCGACCCCAGGACCTACCTTGGAAGTGTGATTCCCAGCATGCATCACGACTGCCAGCTTTGTTCTCCAGAGGAGACTCTTCATCAGGAGTCAGTCATCCCGCAAGACATCCCGCAAAGGGAGCAGAGTGTGAGGCAGGCAGGGAAGATTTGTGCCTTGGAAGGTGACCACAGTAGAATACAACCATGGAGCCTCCTGGGCTGTGACT
>NW_022196913.1:49845590-49851955 GCF_008632895.1 Mastomys coucha | reverse complement strand
CCACTCCTGTGACCCTTTTCCTCTAAGGTCACACTCTGAGCTACAAAGATTTAGAGTTGTTTTTTTTTCTTGTTTTTAATTTTCAGGACACAATTCACCCTGTAACAGCAGAGTTGGGAGAGAACCCCACATGGGTACTGAGGAAGGGTGGCTCTCAGCTGAAAGGAGGAATGGCAAGGGTCAAGGGTCAAGGGTCAATTTACATCCACTTGACAGTGGTCAGGAATCTCTAGGCCTACCCCAGTAAGACAGAAAATGAGAACTTGGGGCTAGGGAAATGGCTCAGTTAGGGCTTGAGGATTTAAGTTCAATACTATAGAGCCCATGCAGAAAAGGCCAGGCATTGTGATGTGTGTTTGTAACCCCATTGCTGGGGAGAGAGATCTAGAAAGATCCTCAGTGCTCACTGACTCACCAGTCTAGACTACTTGCTGAGTTCCAGACCAACTGAGAGACCCTGTCTCAAACAACCAAGAAGAGTAGAGGAGCAGCAACTAAGGTTGTCCTTTGATCTCCACTGACCCTCACACCTGCACAGACAGGTGTGCCTACTCACACCTGCACAGACAGGTGTGCCTACTCACACCTGCACAGACAGGTGTGCCTACTCACACCTGCACAGACAGGTGTGCCTACTCACACCTGCACAGACAGGTGTGCCTACTCACACCTGCACAGACAGGTGTGCCTACTCACACCTGCACAGACAGGTGTGCCTACTCACACCTGCACAGACAGGTGTGCCTATACACACACCGCCACCACCCTTTCCACACAAAGAAAGAAAATGAAAAAATTTGATTTCTGAGAGCTCAAAACACCATGGAGCCCAGTCGCCCACCTTCAGACTGTCCCATACATGAGGCTTAAAATCGAAGGATAGAAAAGACACAGATGGAGAGATTCCTCCCACCTCCATATCAGTAAGAGAACAGTCTGGTGAGATGGCTCAGCGGGGAAGAGCACCGACTGTTCTTTGTGAAGGTCATGAGTTCAAATCCCAGCAACCACATGGTGGCTCACAACCACCTGTAATGAAATCTGACGCCCTCTTCTGGTGCATCTGAAGACAGCTACAGTGTACTATTAATAATAAATAAATCTTTTTTCTTTTAAAAAAAAAAGAGAACAGTCTGGAAAGGGCTTCTTGGAATGCGAAAAACTCAGAGGTGAGAACATCCTCAGAGGAGTGATAGCGAGAGCTGGCCCCCCTCTAAGGCCAGCACAGCTGGTCGTACACAGCAGGGTGTCCCCAGGGTGAGTGACCTTTGATGACTTTTCCACAGTGGTCTTTGGGGAAATGGATGATCTCATTGGGGTGGAGATAAAGGGGAAGAGGGTGGGGGAAGGGCGAAATGGAGGAATGGAATAGCATAGGGCATGTGAACCAAAGAAGTCTGGGCTGCTGTTTTGATTTAAGGTGGGATCCAACTTTGGCACAGGAAGACCTGCCTTGTGATCCCATGAACCCAAACATGACCCTTAACTCACAAAGAAAGTTCATACTGATGCTAGAAGTGGGTTAAAAAGGAACAATTATTATATTTTAATGGAGTGTCCAGATAGAGATGCAGTTGTGATGGAGTATTAAATGCCACCAGGTCATCTGATGTCTGTTCATGTTGGGGAACTGCTTGAGTTACGTCCTACAAACACTACCCCTACCTTTTCTCCATGAAAGCCTTCTCATGAAAGAAGAAACCAACCCAGTTGCTTTCCTAGAGGGCCCAAAAACCATCTGCAGTTTGTCATGTTTGAGAAAAAAGAAAAAATGAATAAAAAGGGAACCAAGCCTTTGAGTCTTTGGTTCCTTTAAGGCTTCACCTTAAGCTCTTTGGGGGAGGGATTCGAGGTACAACTAATAAAGAAACAAATCTTATAGTCCTAGATCTGTGAAAGCTGAGACAGAAGGATTGCCATGAGTTTGAGATCAGCCTGGGCTCCATAGTGAGAACCTGACCAGCCTGTGCCACAGAATGACAACCTGTCTCAACAAATTTTTTCAAGGTTAGCTAGTGTAGCTCATTGGTTCCTGAATAGAAAGAAAGGGAGGGAGGAAGAGAGGAGAGGGAAGAAGGGGGAGGATAAGAGAGGGAGAGAGGAAAGAGTGGAAAAAAAGAAAGAAAGAACACCTGGCCTTTCCTCTCAGTACCAGTTCCAACAAAGAAAGAGAAGACACAGGCTTAAATTCTGTTCAGGGCTTAAGGCAGGACACCAGAGACACAGAGAGTGCTCACAAGGGCTCTGCTCTCTGTTCACCCATCCTTCACCATCCATTCAAGCAGCAAATGTCTGTGGAGAGATACTGTACACCAGACACAGCCTCATGTACCGGGGAAACAACAACAGCAACTGCTTTCATCAGTGAGGTAACTGAGCTGAGAAATGGGTAACAGCTACACTGCCTCACGTAGATGGTGAAGCAGTACCCTGGGCCACCAGAGAAGGAAAGATGCCCGTAGGAAAAGTGACATCCAGTATAAAGCAGGCTGCTGAGGGCCACATGAATGGGAAGCAACCTTGTTGTCAGAGACAGGCAGGCACAGAGAGAATCTGGATGTGTCTGAATTATGAGTGCATGTGAGAACAGACTAGAAAGTGTAAAGGTTTCCAGGGCAGGGGCCTGGGGGTGGGGGACAGGGCTGAAATGGCTCAGTAGGCAAAGTGTTTGCTGTACAAATTCTGTTCCCAGAAGCCACATAAAAAAACAGGGTGTGAAAGCTTGCTTATTATCCCAGCTCTGGGTGGCATTACAGGTGCCTAGGCTCCACCTCCTGCCAGCCTAGCCACATTGGTGCTCATTGGATAAAAGAGACAGAAAACAGGTTGGATGGCACCCGAAGAGTGACATAGAAGGTTGACCTCTGGCTCCTATACATGTGTATGCACTCGAACATAAAGGATGTGCATGTGCAACCACATACACACATGAAACATACAAATATTTTTTAAGGAGCTTACAAAATTATAGGGTTTTTGTGTCAGAATTTCCAGTCTTTTATCTTTGCCTAACAATCACAGCACATCCAACACAGCTTCCTTAATAAATCTGAGAGGCCAGTGGGCACTTGGACTCTGGAGATGGAGCTGTAACATGAAAGAGGCTCTGGGACCATTTCTTCCTAAATCCATCCTGGAACACTCAGAATACTTTATCTCCATGCCTTCTTAACACTTCCCTTCCCAAGCAACTCCTAGTCTGTCTCCTTCCTGAAGGATGACTACCTTGGCCTGGCTTTATTGATATGTCCAAGGAATTCATCATGGAAAACTATGTAAGGAGCCACCAGCCTTGCCTGGCATGATCAACCAACTGCCCACTCTTGGTTTTGGACAGTCAATCATTTGTTGTTAATAGATATTTTCACTCCCCTGTGTTGCTATAATGAGAGATGGCTGAGAGCCCTTTGAAGTGCATGTTCCATAAACAGACACAATTGTTAAAATGAGACAGTAATTCATGAGAAGAAAGCCTTGGGTGCTAATGACTTCCCCTTGATCTTAGGCAAAAAGCTGAGTGGGGTGGTTTTTAAGTTGCTGATAGAAGGACAGAAAAAACACACACATACACACACAAGCTAAAGCTAAACAAAATTCCTCAGTAAGCTGGAAAGACTGTGTTCTGTACAGTATAGAGTCTAAATGATAGTGAGTACTATTTGTTTGTGTTATATGGGAAGGATTGGCCCAGGAACTACATTAAGGTGTGAAATGCAAAGAGCTAAAGGGTGGTTTTGCTGACCAGTCAATGGACAGGGACCTTGTGTGTGCAGAAACACAGTAAACCTAGGCCTACTTTGATTGCTCTGATTATGTCGATTATAATCACTTGATGGTGCCATGCCACTCTATGGATACCTTCCTATGTCCTGTGATTTATTTCCTCTGTGTGTGTTGTAGGTACATGTTCATGTTGGTGCATATCTGTATGCATGCACACGTGTGTGGAAGCTAGAGGTCGCCATTGGGTGCTGTCCTCCTATTGCCCTCCACTGCATTTTTTGATGTAGTGTCATGGAATCTAGAGCTCATCAATTGGTCTAGGCTGGCTGGCCAGTGAGTTCTAGGGATCTACGTGTCTTTGTCTCCCTCTACAAGCAGGGCAGTTATGGATACACATCACTGTCCCAAGCTTTACATGAGCACTGAGGAGGTGAACTCAGGTCTTCACACTTGCATGGCAGGCAATTTACCAACCGAACCACCTCCCAAGCCACTGGCTTTCCATGGTTTCTTTCATCTTCTTCCGCTCCTAAGATCCTTTCCGCCTTTCAATGCTTTCACATAGGAAAATAACCAGTACCCTCCTGTAGTTATTTCCTGCACACACTCTTGGCACTTCTGAACCACTTCACATACTTATATATCTTGTCATCCTGATTTCAGAAGCACCCCAAGAAGTTAGACCCTGTCTTAGTAACATACTTGCACTTAGCACCTTACATATTCATCACTGAATCGACTGACTATCAACAAGGTCAGTGGTGCCATGGTTGGCGGTCCTCAAGAGTGTGTCATGACTGAAGGGTGCATTGGTATGACCTCTCTAATTCTTTCAAGAGGACTGATCTGAAACAAGCAAAGGTGGCCCCACTCGTCCTTTTTTTCCTTATGCTCTTGCTTGAGATGCGACTGTTTGCCTCGCTGACGACTCCTGTCATGATGCATCACCATCCACACCTTTGCCACCAACTAAGCAAGTGCCCTCCCCCTTCCTGATCTTGGACTCTGAGCCATCTAAGCTGATGAGCTAAATGAGAACTCTCTCTACTTTGCCTGTTCTTTTTATTTTCGCTTTGACAAAATACCTGAGAGAAAGCAACTTCTAGAAGAAGCATTGGTTTTGCTTCATGGTTTCAGTGCATTGTAGCAAGGGAGGCACTGAGGAAGGAGTGGCTCTCTCCATGGCAACAAAAGCTTGCCACAGCTGCCCCATCTCAGATCTCAGCATATCAGGAAGCAGAGACACCTTGGAACAAAACCAGAATAAGGCATGTCCTTCAAGATCCACCCTGAAGCAAACCACTTCCCCTAGCTACACCACCCACCCCATAGGTTCTACACTGTACCAGAACACCACCATCTGCAAACCAAGTATTCCAACACATGGTCTATTCAGGACATTTAACAGCTAAGCTATGATATCTATGTAAGTTATGTCTCAGCATTTCATTATAGAATATAAAGCCAATTAGTTCAGGTAATACAAAGATAAGCAGTGTATGTACCCTACCTTTGAAAAACTAAAATCTTGAAAAGATTATGTGGTAGTTTGAATAAGTTTGGCCCCCATAAACTCATGTGTTTGAATGCTTGGCCCAAAGGGAGGGCCACTATTAGGAGGTATGGCCTTGTTGGAGTAGGTGTGGCCTTGTTAGAGGAAGGGCGTCACTGTTTGGGCAGACTTTGAAGTCTCCTATGCTCAAGCTACACCTACTGTGGCATGCAGTCTCCTTTTGCTGCCTGGGGATCAAGATGTAGACCTCTCAGCTCCTTCTCTAGCACCCTGTCTCCCTGCATGCCACTGTGTTTCCTACCGTGACAACAATGGACTAAACCTCTGAAACTGTAAGCCAGCCCCCAAATTAATTGTTTGCTGTTATAAGAGTTGCCATAGTTGTGTTGTCTCTTCACAGCAATAAAACCCGAATTAAGACAGGCTATAAAACAGGCCCCAGGAGTCTCAGGGGACTTGCAGGGCAGCAGGGACAGGACAAGCTCTAGTCAGAGACACTGAGAACATCTAACACCAAAAATTAAGAGATGGCGAAAGGCAAACGAAATCCTACAAACAGAAACCAAGACTAGTTGGCTTCATCAGAACCTAGTACTCCCACTGCAGCAAGTCCTGGATATCTCAAAACACCAGAAAAGCAAGAATTGGATCTAAAATCATATCTCACAATGCTGATAGAGGAACTTAAAGAATTACAGGAGCTCACAAGTAGACAAGTAGAAGCACTTAAAGAGCAAACTCAAAAATCCCTTAAGGAATTGCAGGAAAACACAAACAAACAGGTGAAGGAATTGAGCAAAACCATCCAGGACCTAAAAATGGAAGTCGAAACAATAAAGAAATCACAAAAAGAGACAACTCTGGAATTAGAAATCTTAGGAAAGAAGTCAGGAAACATAGATGCAAGCATCACTAACAGAATACAAGAGATAGAAGAGAGAATCTCAGGGGCAGAAGATAACATAAACAACATTGAGAGAACAGTCAAAGAAAATGCAAAAAGCAAAAAGACCCTAACCCAAAACATCCAGGAAATCTAGGACACAATGAGAAGACCAAGTCTAAGGATAATACGTATAGAAGAGAGTGAAGACCTCCAACTTAAAGGGCCAGTAAATATCTTCAACAA
>NW_022196913.1:49828883-49838955 GCF_008632895.1 Mastomys coucha | reverse complement strand
ATGTGTATAGTAGAGGATTGCAAATTCGATCATCAATAGGAGGAGAGAACCTCGGCCCTGTGAAGGTTGTGTGCCCCAGTGTAGGGGAATGCCAGGGCCAATAAGTGGGAGAGTGTGGGGTGGCAGGCATGTGGAGGGGGGGATGCAACAGGGGTTTGTTTTTGTTGTTTTTGTTTGTTTCTTTGTTTTTTGGAGGGGAAACTGTGAAAGGAGAAATTTACATGTAAATAAAGAAAATATCTAATAAAAAATTTCAAAAAAAAAGACAGGCTATAAATAAGTTCTGGTAAGCTAATTAAGTGAAGATGTAAAAGAAGATGTCAAGAACAATAGATAATTAGTTAATTTTGGTTGAACTGTAGTCTGGTTAATTATTATCTCTTGACTGGTTCTACAAAGTTCTGGAGAAATCATTTTGAAAAGAGGTTCAGTTTCTACCTTAAAATGATTGCTTATAATTGGGGGTGCAGCCTAAGATCCTGTAGCTAAAAGACTGTTCCTGCTTGCAAGGGGGGGTCTCATCATGGGGGTGACTTATCTGTAAGTATGTCAGGGGCTTTGAGATTTCAAAAAGCCCATTCCAAGCCTAGAGTCTCTCTCTTTCTCTTCTTGCTACCTTGGAATCCTGATGTTGAACTCTCAGGTACTTCTCTAGCACCATGTCTGCCTGTATGCTGCCATGCTTCCTGCCATGATAGTAATAGACTAAGCCTCTGATACTGGAAGCCAGCCCCAATGAAATGCTTTCTTTTATAAGAGTTGCCTTGACCATGGAGTCTTTTTACAACAATGACCAAGAAAAAAAGGACAGGCCTGTAGCAGCTGTATGTGTCTGGGGAACCATTTAATCTAGGCATGTCCATCTAGAGTTCAATCAAGCCTTGGAATGTATGTTGAGGTTTGTTAAAAATCTACTGTTATATCTGAATTCTTAATAATAAGCCCCAAATAACAACCATGCGCTTCTTGTTTGTCACCTACCCCACCCCCCAGTTTTCTTCTAAAGCATCACATGGCACAGGTGGTAAGGGCAGGTAAGATATGTAATAACAGTGGGAATGTTTTGGATGGTATATATATATATACATTTACCTCTTAACTGGGCTGTATATGCAACTGTCTGACAGTGTTATTGTGGTACCTGATGCTATGTTTTTGCTTATGGCATTAAAACAACTTTATTTTGTTGACAATAATTCTGATGCAAGCATTGTTAGGAGTTTCAGTGGAAAATGCGGTGTCTGGTCCATGTGTATCAGCTGAAATAGCTTGACTTGGGAGGCAAGGTCCAGTCCACCTTGACTCTCCTCCGCAACAATGAGTTTGCATCGGCTGTGGACCAGGACCTCAGCTCTGGCTCTCAACTAATGTTCAGGGTTTCTCACCATGCCAGCCTCTCCATGCACCATCTAAGCTTCTTCATGACATAGCTCTGAGGGCACCACAAATGGGGGTGTCCCTGGAGGTCAAGGGAGGAGCATACAGACTTTTCCTGACTTGGACATGTGGCACGGCTTAGCCGTGTTCTGTTGTTCACTAAGCCAGACCCAGACTGGGGGGGGGGGGCAGGGAGAGGGAGAAAATAGACCCATTTACAAAGGAGAAATTGTGAAGAATTTGAGACTATCTTTAACTTATCAGAGACATTTGGAGATAGCCTTTCTCATACAAAGGCCCTAGTTCCTGTGTAGTAAAAGTCAAACACAAAGGAAGCCAACTTCTAAAGTTACACTTGTCTTTCCCCAAAACACACCCATTTCACCCAATGACTGCTGAACCTCTAAAACTTCAACATACCTTACATGTTGAAGATTTCTTATCCATAAAGTTCAAGGGCTCCGCAGTTGCTCATCCAGGCTTACACTCCCACTACTGAGGTAGATTATTGATTTTTCCTACCATCTATCTCAGATATGACAGATGAATTTTAAACTTTTTCAGTTTTATGAGCAGATTGGCTTTGAAAGAAAACAAGTCTATAAATATTCTCTTTTAAAAGCTTTGTGAATGAATACCTAGCCCTGTACAATGCCCGGTACCACATTCTGGAACATGGGAATAGCAGGCGAAATGAGGAAGTCCTATTTGCTCTCCTTAAACTTGCTTTTGGTATAACAGGGGAAACAGATGTGTTTGTCACACAAAGGGTTAAAGGGAAGCATGCCCTAAACATGGGATTTTAGAGGCTTTTTCTGTTTTAGCTTCATTCCTCTGCTGTGATAAAACAATTGGACAGCTTGGGAAAGAAAGGGTTTACTTGTCTTCCACTTCTGGTTCATAGGCAATTGTTGACAGAAGTCAAGGCAGGAACTTAAGGTAGGACCCTGAGGCAGGACTGCTTCATATTCCACAAAGTGCTATATCAGAAGATGAGAACTCACGGCCAAGGAAGTACAGCAGGAACCATGGAGAATGCTGCTTACTGGACTGCATTGTGGCTTACTCAGCTAGCTTTCTTACAAACCCGAGGCCTAGGAATGGTCCACCCACTGTGGACTGGACCCTCACACATCAATCATCAATCAAGATGACAGGCCAACCTGACTGAGGCAATTCTTCATTTGTGTGGTTCCTTCTACTCAAATGACTCCAAGGTTGTATGAAGCTGATGATAAAAACCAATCAGGACACATGGTGAGTGTGAGTTCAGAAGGGAAACAACATTTAAGTTTAAAAAACCTGAGGGAGTAGGTTTCAAGGCAGAGTTTCTCTGTGTAATCCTGGCTGTCCTAGAACTGGTTCTGTAGACCAGGCTAATCTTAAAGTCACAGACACCCACGTGTTTTTGCCTCCCAAGTACTGGGACTAAAGGCATGTGCTACCTTCGACAAGCCAAAATGTTTATTTTGCCTTATTTTTTTCTATAATTAAATTTTTCACTTTTAATACCAGTATTTGCACATAGAAAGAATGGTCTTCTAGTAAAAGTAGAAAGGGGAGCCATCCTCTCCAGTGAAAAGCAGATGAGAGGAACAAAAGACCTGAAATCAAGAAGCATAAGCAGTGTGACAGAGAGACTGAAGCCCAGGCTAGACAAGTCCTGAGTCTGTTAGATGAATGACTATTTGCTAGCTGGGCAGGTTATCTGATCTCTTTTTCTACATATCCATACTTACAAAACAAGGATAATGATTATATTTAATGTACATGAGGGTAAAAAGTATTGATGCACTAAGATGTATGTAGGCCTTAAGACAGAACCTGGCCCACAGTCAGCTCTGCCAAATGGACCAAGCTCTTATTCATAGTATTACCTTGTGGTGACCTGAGTTTGCAATGAGAGGATTTGTCTTCATATTTTCACTCATTAACAATTGCAGGATGCACACTCTTTAGTCCAAGGAGACATGAATGTAGATGTGGAAACAACTCAACAGACTTAGAAGCACAAATTAGACGACCATAGTAGTCAACCTCTGCAGCAGGGGCTTTGCAACAGCAGACTCAACCAAGCACGAGTGACTGCAATCCCAGCCCTTGGGAGGCTGCAGTAGGAGGATTTCAAGTTCTAGGCTTGTCTAAGCTACATGTCAAGATCATGTCTCAAAAGAAAAAAGAAAGAGGAAAATTAAATATGTATGTACTAATAATAAACACACATGATCCTGTTTCCATGTCTTTTCTAAATAATACAGTATAGCACTATTTGCATAATACTTACATTATGTTTAGTCTCATAAATAATCTAGAAGTGATTTGAAGTATATGGGAGGGGATTATTGGTAACATGCACTATGCCATTTTGTATAAGGAGCTGAGGACCCATCCATTTCAGTATTAGTAAAGTCTTGGGGCCAGTACCCACATGTGAAGGAGCAAATATGTTGGAGTGTTGAAGATAGTCATTCAATTGTATTGAAGGAATGATGGACTCTGCTCTTCTCTTTCCCTAGAGAAACTTTGAAGTTTGGGTAGATCTTGATAGTCATTATCAACTGTCACTTAATCCACATCTAAAAATGTGGGCCTGATGCTGTTTTAGCCATTTGCTTTGAGTGGTGCAGCTGGGACACACTTAATGACACAGCTGTGAACAAAAGAAGTAGAGTCCTGGCCTGGAAACTCCTGGAGTTGACATCTGGATGGCTGAGATAAAGTAGGGCATGCCAGATGGGGACACAGCATGAACACAGCACAAGGACAAGAAAGAGATGGATGTTCTGAGGATGGAAAAAGTCAGAACAGACTGGGGGTTGGAACAGTGCAAGATGGGAAATACAACTGGAAAGTCACTCCATTCCTACAGGGAAGTCAAGCAAAATGGCCCATGCCAGAGTTGATAATCCTCTAGAGATTCCTACAAATGAGCTATATCAAGTACATGGGTGATTGGTATTCCAGACTCCTGTTGGGTTGAGACAAGTGGGGTCAGGCACTGACAGGCTGCAAGAGTTTAAGTCCCCCATCACTTTCTGATTTCAAGGATTATCAAGCATCAAAACCAAGACAGAGAATGAAGTGAAATCTTTTGACCTGGAAAATCTTGAAAACACAACAGAGCACTAAAGTTTTCAAAGGAATTAGGAAAAAAATGATGTTCAAGGAGAGGGAAGAATTCTTAAAGTACAAAACCCTAACTGCATCATCCTACCTATTGGCCACTATACCCATGGATGCATGTAGTCCTTAAGCCTCATCAAGGACACGTCTTGTTGTAAGAGATGAAGACCATTACAGTCAGTCACAACTGATCAAAATGTAGAACCATGTCACTCAGTCCCAACTGATCCATCTCTAACACAATTTCTACACCTGAGACTTAAGGACTTAAAGACTGAAGAGGAGGCAGAAGGACTGTAAGAGCCAAAGGAGCAGGAAGTTTGCTGTAAGATTGTGTCTCCTGGAAATGTCAGACACCACACACATGAAGTCTCACCAATATGACTGCCTAAGCATGATCTGAACAAGGACTATATCAACAGACATGCTAATGAAAAGTTCACGGGGCCTCAACCCAGACAAATAACTACAGGCAACTAAGAACTACTGAGATCAGGAAAAGTAGTCTTCCCTAGGACAAAGCCTAACATTGGTTGTTCCATACCAAATGGTCAGCCCTATGAACATCCATACAGATAGCATTGTACAGGACTGAGCAGGTTGTATTTCTATAGGTAGGAAATGTGTGTGTGTGTGTGTGTGTGTGTGTGTGTGTGTGTGTGTGTATGTGTAACATATATGTGTAAGAACAATTCAAGGAAAAGAGGCCATGAATTTGAAAGGAGGATTAGGTGGAATGCTTTGGAGACAAAAAAGGGAAATGCAAAGTGATATAATTGTATTATAATCTCAAAAAGCTATTAAAAGAAAATAGTTTCAGTCTCTTTCGGAATTCTCACACTACTTGTATATTAAAACATATCTATATTAGAGGATATTGATTCTAAATACAACAGAAAGGGTTGTTTCCACCCTCACGCTATAGACTACTTCATCACACAGAATAAAACTTCATCACACAGAATAAAACTAACCCTTTTCCATTCTGAGTCTCAGAAACTGAAAAGCAAGAAGAAAACTAAGTTCTCCAAAAGCAGAAAACTAAATCCATTATTGCAGCTACCCTCAAAGTACAAATAAACTGGATTTAAATGGGTACTGGAAGAGCATTAGGAAACAGCACCATTTAAAAAAAAAAAATTCAAAGGAGCTGAAGAGCTGACTCAGCAGTTAAGAGCACCTGCTGCTCTCAAGTAGTCCCGGATTTGGTTCCCTGAACAATTGTTGGCTGGCCCACTATTGCCTGTGAACTCCAATTCCAGGGTATCTTTATGCCCTCTTCTGGCCTCCACAGGTACACACGTTACATGACACAGGCACATACATGATACAAAAAATTAAATTTAAAAGGAATGATTACAAAATAAGAAGTGGGTGACCTAGCTTCTACCTGGAGAAGACATGGGCTGTGTCCATCCAGGTCTGTTGATCACACTTCCCCACAGCATGCCTGTGCCCCCTCCCAGGAGCCACCTACACATTCTCAGGGATTCCTAGAAGCTTCTCCCAAAACTCATTGATTAAAAAGAACACTCTGAAATATTCCCATTGCAATTAATTTGGTGTGTGCTTTATATACCCCAGTTTTTATCATCCTATGAACCAGAGTGGGAATAATGAGAAATGCTTGCCTTGGAGGTTTCTAACTGTAACCTGCTCCCAAATTTAAGGTGGAATTCAACAATGAACATGGAAGTCAGACCCACGGGGCTTTGGTATGTCAGCACAACAGCATTGGGTTTTGGTTTGGTTTCCTTTCTTTTCCATTCTTTTCTAAAATTAAAAACAGAACTAGTGAGCCTTTTGAGCTAGCATTTGTATTGCTATAACAAAATGCTGAAGACACTCAACTTACAGTACTAGGAATCTTAGTCCATGACCACTTGGCTTTGTTACATTGGACCTATGGAAGGTAGATCTTGGCATGGAGCACTGCTTATCTCATGATGACCAGGAAGGAGGAAAGAGGGAGGAAGGGAAGAAGAAGAAGAAGAAGAAGAAGAAGAAGAAGAAGAAGAAGAAGAAGAAGAAGAAGAAGAAGAAGAAGAAGAAGAAGAAGAAGGCAGAGGAGGAGGAGGAGGAGGAAGAGGAATAGGAGGAAGACCAAGAGGAAGGGGGAGGAGGGGGGAGGAGAAGAGAAGAGAAGAGAAGAGAAGAGAAGAGAAGAGAAGAGAAGAGAAGAGAAGAGAAGAGAAGAGAAGAGAAGAGAAGAGACCAGTATCCCAGTATTTCCTTAAAGGGAAAGTTCCTAACAGCCTAACTTCTTGCCACTAGACTCTGCCTCCTAACTTGCACTATTTCCCAACAGTATCACAGGGTGGTGAGCAAACATTTAGCACGGGTCTTTGAAGGAGACACCCCAGATCCAAATCATACCACCTTGTGTTATTTAACATAAAAGCCTGCCTTCCTGTGGATCTGAAGTCTAACACAGCAAGGCAAGCCTTTAGGTCAGTCACATCAGTTGATATCTTAAGACACTCCCCATGTAGCTCAGAGCCCTCAAACTCAGGATCCTCCTGCTGCAACCTACTAAGTGCTCGAGTCTCTAGTATGCACCACCACACTCCGCTCTAAGTGTGGCTGAGACCATGCTTGGTTCATGGGATCCTAACAGGGAAAACTGGCCTAGAGTCTTGTGGCAGGTTTTTCCTGGGTAGAGAAGGAGGGAGAAGGCTCTCACGGCAGGAACATAGGCTCAGAGGTGATGAAGGGACTAAAGAGTGACTGGCCGATTTAGTCATAGTCCTTTTAAAAATTACCACAGCCACCTCACATGACAACCACATGGTCACTCTAAATAGACTTAAAAGATTTCTGGGTTTCTAGGGGCTGGTGATGGGGAGCTGTGCTAGGCAAACACCCCGGTGTTCAGTTGTACCCCAGCTGCTGCTTGAAGGATTTTGTAACTCTGGAAATTTGGCTTGGGGAAAAAAAAAAATGGCTGAGCCAGTAAAGTGCTTGCCTCACAAGCATGAGACTCTGAGAAGCTGAGTTTGAATCCCCAGATATGACACATATTTTTTTTTAAAGCCAGGCATAACGGCATATCTGCAATGCCAGCATAATGAGACAGAGGAACATCCATCCCTAGAGCTCACTGGCCAGTCAGGCTATGAGAGTCAATGGATTCCAGATTCAAAGAGATGCCCTGTCTTCAAACTATGGTGAACTGAGATCAAAGAAGACTTCTGGACTCTTCATACATGTGCACGTGTGAATGCACTGCATGTGTATGCATGTACACACATACACACACACACACACACACACACACACACACACACACACGGCCTGGGAATTCAATCCATCTATATTATTATTCTATTTTTGCCTCTCTCCATCCTGCTCCCTCTTAAAAGAGCCTTGTTTATTATACCCTGACCACTTACCACTATCTTAAACATTAGAAACCAGAATTCTTGACACTAAGTCAATACTACTGTTTTGCTTCACAGACCAAGCCATCATTTGTGCCAGCCCAAAGAGGGAGAAAAAGGGAGAGACAGTCCTGTTGACATTGTATAAAAATCTCACAAGATGGCTTATGGTGTTTCCCTAGAAAGTAGTTTAAAGGTATTGGATCGTGGCTTGTTCTGTTTGTGTTGAAATCACGTACGTTTATTACACAAAGCTTGTAAAACATCAGACACTTTGTCTAGAAGCCTATTTTGGACGGTTTAGTCTTTTCTAAGCTGCTCGTCTGCAGAAGACGCAAGAGCTCCATTCAAAAACACAGGAACCAATTCATTCTCTCACTCACATTTCATTAAGGTTACCTGAACCAGAATAGTGAGGTTCTGTGGGAGCAAAGACAAAGGGGCTTTCTGAGTGGCCGTTCCCTGGCTTGCCTTTGTGTCTGCTTTTATAGCCCCACCATTCACTTTTATAGCGCTTTGAGTTTATCGCCACTGTTACACACCTTGTCTCCTTTATGCCTCCTAATAATCATGAAGGTAGATACTATTAACCTCTGGTTTATACCTAGAGAGAAACTGAAGTGCAAAGGGTTTGTAAGTCACTCAGAGAGCACATCGATCCCTAGCCAGTGTTTCTGAATACAGTTTAAGACTCTAAGATCATGATTATGATACAATTAAATTTTCTAGTACAACTGTACTGAAGTATTACTGTGTTCTAAGATCACTGGCTGCATAGTAATGCTTATAACTGTATCATTGTGTTGATTGCAGCATGGGAAGAGAAACAGAATTTTCTTTTTTAAAGGGTGGGAGTCAGAAAGAAGGCATCTGCTACCAAGCCTGAGGACCTGAGTCCGGTTCCAGGGACTGGACTGACTGATGCAGGGAGAGAACAGGTTATCCTCTGACCTCCATGTAAGCACTACAAAACATGCACAGCTACAAGCACACATACATGTATACATACATGTGTACACCCACACATACAGAAATAAATAAGAATGTGATAAAATCATTTTAAAATACAGCAGAAATTCAAAATAAGAAAAAAATCACAGCTGGGCGGTGGTGGCGCACGCCTTTAATCCCAGCCCTTGGGAGGCAGAGGCAGGCAGATTTCTGAGTTCGAGGCCAGCCTGGTCTACAGAGTGAGTTCCAGGACAGCCAAGGCTATACAGAGAAACCCTGTCTCGAATTAAAAAAAAAAAAAAAAGAAAGAAAGAAAAAAAAAGGAAAAAGAAAAAAAAATCACATCTGAAATAGCTGCACCCCTGAACTTGAAGTATTGCTAACAATATTGATGAGGTAGAGACTCAAGATTCTGGCTAGTATAGCTCCAAAATGAACCATTGTCAAGTTAAATAATCGAGAGGGCCAGTTTCTCTAAATACATACAATGTAGCCGATTCATGGAAATACAGAGCCATTTGTATTTTTGAACAAAATTTAAAGAAAACTAAATGCCAGGCATGGAGGTGCACACCTATCGCCTCAGCACTTGGAGGGCTGAAGCGGGAAGATTTCGTAGTCTAGACCAGCTCTGGTTATCAGTACACTCTGGGCAGCCTGGGCTGCATAGCCAGAAGATGTAAACAAACAAACAGGCACGCTAGAACATTTTGTTTGTTTCTTAATTAGTTGCTTCTAAGTCTAACATGTTTTTAAATGCTTTAAATTAATATTTGTGCAGAAAATAGGCAGTGGAGGTGCATGCGTGTGTATGTGTGTGGAGGTCAGAGACACCTTTGAGCTGTTTCTCTGACTCTACCCTTTCATGGGTCCTAGGAATTGAACTTAGGTCCTAGTCAGGCTCGCATGAGGCCTTCCCAACTCCTCCCTGAGCCATCTCACCAGCCCAAGATACCTATGATTGATGTTTATCATCTGTATCTGTAGTGACAATTCTGGAATTCTGGTTTCTTAAAAAAAAAACCTCACAAACAGCAATATTATGTTTTCACTTTAATCTCAGGTGTGGGGATATGAGGGCTGCTCCACAGTAGGTGACAGGATTTGCCTCATGCTTTAGCAGAAGCACAGTTTTGCCCGCTGTAGATAGCTTCTGGAATTACGTGACATTGGAATTCAGGGAATTTTTCAGAGAGTATATAAATGCTAGGGTCCAGGAGGTGATGGTGGTGGTGGTGGTG
>NW_022196913.1:49824171-49827463 GCF_008632895.1 Mastomys coucha | reverse complement strand
TACATGTAAATTTCTCCTTTCCCAGTTTCCCCTCCAAAAAACAAACAAACAAAAACAAGAACAAACCCTTCTTGCCTTCCCCCTCCCCATGCCTGCCACCCCACCCTCTCCCACTTATTGGCCCTGGCATTCTCTATACTGGGGCATAGAACCTTCACAGGGCCAAGGTCCTCTCCTCCTGTTGATGATTGAATTTGCAATCCTTTACTATACACATGCTGCTTGAACAATCAGACCCACCATGTGCAGTCCTTGGTTGGTGGTTGAGACCCTGGGAGCTCTGAGGGTGCTAGTTAGTTCATATTGTTGTTCATCCTAAGGGGCTGCAAACCCCTCAGCTCCATAGGTCCTTTCTCTAACTCCTTCATTGGGGATCAGTTTGGAATACAGGAAGAACAACCCACAAACCACAAGAAACTCAAGAAGAAGCAAGATCAAAAGGTGGACATTTCATTCCTTCTTAAAAGGGGGAACCAAATACCCACGGAAGGAGTTGCAGAGATTAACTATGGAGCAGAGACTGAAGGAAGGACAAGCCAGCCTAAATATAGCTATCTCCTGAGAGGCTCTGACAGTACCTGACTAATACAGATGTTGAGGCTTACAGCCATCCATTGAATTGAGTACTCAGCCTGCTTTCTTACAGAACCCAGGACTACCAGCCCAGGGATGGCACCACCCACAATGGGCTGAACCCTCCCCCATCAATCACTAAGAAAATGCCCTACAAGCTTGAGCATAGCCCAATCTTATGGAGATACTTTCTCAGTTGAGGTTCCCTGGTCTGATGACGTTAGCTTGTGTCAAGTTGACATAGAACTAGCAGTACAATAGTCATTTCTAAAGTGTACCTTTTATAGTGTTATGAAGAGTAAATAATTTTTTGACCTGCCATTTTTCATTTTAATTGGACTCAGTTACCATGATACACCTGGACTTTCAATAGAACTACTGGGGACAGAGTCTTTCTTTCTAACTGTCCCTTCCCTCAACCAGCTGTTCTGTGAAAGGTTTTTGTTGTGTTTTGGTTGGTTGGTTGGTTGGTTGGTTTTTGTTTTGATCCACTGTTCCAGAGGGACTGATGGGCTTCGGGTTCTGGAAGAAACCAAATATTTGTCCCTAATCAAGTCGTTAATCTCTAACTGCTTTAGTACTTTAAAATTTATGTTCTCGGCTCATCTATAATTATAACCTCGTGCTTCCTTGGAGCATATGGATGTGAGAATTTCCTGTGACTTCAGGAGGAGGGTGAAGCAAAAGACAATTTTTCAGTTCTTTTGTTTTCCAGAGGAAACCAGCAGATTTTGTTTTTCAAGAAAAAACGCTTCTCCATTTACCATACTCCTGTTTCTAAGAGTCCCTAGAAAGTGCCCCAGGGCCTCGGAGGAGGTTAGGGTGGTCAGCATAGATGCCATATTTAATCATTCAGTTCTCATAGTATAGAGTCCAGACATTGGTTCCAATGTTGATAGTCTTCAAAATTTGACTAACAGCTACCAACCACAAACCAAAATTAAACATTATTGCCTTAAGGCTACCATATAAAATTCCTCTTTTTATTTTACCAGTTATACTGAAGATCTCAGAAGCAATGTGAAAATGAGTGTGAATCATTTCAATGGCTTTAAACAATATGAATCACCACAGTAAGTTTCCCTCTTATCCAGTTTCACATTCTGTGGTCTCGGTGACTTGCAGTCAATTGCCATCCAAAAACACTCAAGAAACCAACAATTTATTATTTTAAAGCATGTGCTACTTTGAGAAGTGTCATGAACTTATTTTTCAATCTACCCCACCCAAGGAGTGATCCTTTTGCCCCAGGAATCCACACTATCTACATTACCTACCCACCAGCCCCTCAGTCTCCATCCCCAGGTTAACAAGGTATCAGGACAATTCTTTCTATATTACAGTACTTGTGTTAAGGTACCCGTATTTTACTTGATAATGGCTCCAAGCTACAAGGATAGTGAAGCATCAAAGTCATTAAATATGAGAGGAAATATTAACTCTGATACTTGGACAATATTAGAGAATCTATTGTGCAGGAAACATGTGGTATATAGATAGCTCAATACAACTTCAGGCATCCTGTAAGGGTCTTGGAACATACTCATCATGAATAAGAGGGCATTTAAAGAACTCTTTAAAGTATGTGTTCTGTTGCCTGGATACACATAATTATTTCTCTTTTGTCCCCCGGGGAAGCAGCAAGAAATCTCAACGTAGCTTATTACTCCACTTTGTTCCTTCAAAAACTTTCTTGATTCCACTTCTCATATAGTATTTTAAACCTTCTGGCTAAGTCTTGCCTGATTTCCATGGCTGCTCACTGGCTTCTAGTAGCACCTCATATATGCCTGACTTCTCTGGATGTACTGAAGTTGACTGTCATTGGGTTCCTAGGTGGTTCACATCTAAGACTCTGTTTCTACATCCATCTTCAATCTTTTCACAATTAGCCTCAGGGCTCAGAACCTTATCTTTATATGAAGTGACTAAGATGGTTTGAATGAGAATGCCCCCCCCCCATAGGCTCACACAATTAAATGCTTGCTCCTCTGTGGATGGAACTTTTTGAGAAAGATTAGGAGGTATGGCCTTGTTGGAGAAGGCATGTCACTGGGGGGATAGGGATGGGCTTTGAGGATTCAAAAGACTCTCACTACCCCTAGTTAGCTCTGTCTTTGCCTCATGGTTGCTTCTTAATACATAAACCCTCAGCTACTGATCTGGCGCCATGTCTGCCTGCCTGCTGCCATGCTCCCCATCATGATGTTCAGACGCTAACCCTTTGAAACTATAAACCCCAAATAAACTCTTCCTTCTTTAAGTTGCCTTGGTCATGGTGTCTTGTCATAGCGATAGAACAGTAACTAAAACAGTCACTAAGGAGACCTTCAGAATTAATTTATTAAACCAAAATGAAAGCAGCTTTCACTCTGAATTTCAATCCTGAAGACATAACATTGCAGTATCAGAGAATGATAGGTCTCATATAGACATAAAATGCTGCTTACCCAAATGTTTACTTATACTTTTTTTCTCCCCCAAATCTTGGCTCTTTTTCCAAGTGGCTAGCACAGAAAAATCGATTATTTTCTTAAGGACCAAATCATCCTCCCCAGTGGACATTGATTGAATTACCCTATATTCCAAAATTAGCTTTTACTATAGAAAACATATCTTTTTTTGTTTGTTTGTTTATCTTATTTTGTTTGTTTGTGTGATTGGGTTACCTCACTCAGGATGATATTCTCCAGATCCATCCATTTCCCTAAGAATTTCA
>NW_022196913.1:49812841-49822185 GCF_008632895.1 Mastomys coucha | reverse complement strand
CTCTGCCTGTTTATCCTTTGTGTAGAGGAAGGCCTCTGATTTGCTTGAGTTAATTTTATATCCAGCTTTGGGCTGGTGAAATGGCTCAGTGGGTAAGAGCACCGACTGCTCTTCCAAAGGTCATGAGTTCAAATCCCAACAACCACATGGTGGCTCACAACCATCCATAATGAGATCTGATGCCCTCTTCTGGTGCGTCTGAAGACAGCTACATATGTACTTAAATATAACAATAAATAAATCTTAAAAAAAAAAAAGCAGCATAAATAAAAAAATAAAAAATAAATTTTATATCCAGCTCTTTGCTGAAGTTGTTTATCAGGTTTAGGAGCTCTCTGGTGGAATTTTTGGGGTCACTTAAGTATACTATCATATCATCAGCAAATAGTGATAATTTGACTTCTTCCTTTCCAATTCGTATCCCTTTGATCTCCTTTTGTTGCCTAATTGCTCTGGCTAGGACATCACATACAATATTGAATAGGTAGGGAGAGAATGGGCAGCCTTGTCTAGTCCCTGATTTCAGTGGCCTGTGCCTCCTGGCTGGCTGCTCCCTTCTTAGAAACTCACTGGAGAGAAAATCGAAAACATATCTTTTACCACATCCTTGGAGACTTGCCTTTAAACTTGTATGTAACAATAAACTGAATCAATTAAAGAAAAAGACCATTGACATGAACTTTCTGCTCAACAAATAAAATACAAAATACCCAAAGCTCTTTGTACATTTAATTTTAGTGACTAATGTTCCCAGATCAGACAGCCTCATCACAAGGTCATCCGCAGAAGCCTGGAATCCCGACAAATTATCAAATGAACCTTATGAAACATATTGAATGAATTTTTCTCTGGCTGTCAAGATCAGTTAAAGATATTTGTTATCTTGAGAAATAATGACAGACATGAAGACTGCCAATCACATTTCTTCTTTTTACTTTATCTCTGTTAATATGGGAATCTTTAATAGGGAGAGAGAGGTGCTCATACAATCTTTTGGGCCTTAGGACTTCTTGGCCTCTGTTTTCAGGGCTCATAAATATCCATATGCCAGGTACCTAATTAGTGTTGTAATCTAAGTTAATGGACAGGCTATTAACTTATGACAAAATTGCTGCAAGGTAATGGACAGAATTAAATTGTCACTTAAACCAATAGACAGGGCACTGCTCTAATTGGCCCATCCAAGGCAATGGAGCCTAAGCTGTCCCCCACCCTCACCCTTTCTCTGGGTTGGAAGAGACTTTCAAGGTTATCTGGTTCAAATTTCCTCAGTAGCATCATCCATATGTCTCCTTCATTCAGTTTCTTGAACCTCCATGGTTGTGAAATGCCCTGCCTCTAAAAGCTCTGATTGCCTTTTCAGGGGGTGCTAATTACACGGGGCTTCTCATCCTAGCTGGGTAGACTTGCTACCTAGAATTAAACACCTGGAAACAGTCTGTCTTCTCCTGAAATAAAATGCTCCTGCACTTTGTGTATTGTTTGGAATAAGCAAATTCTTATTCTTGTAGATCAAGACTCTACTTTGATTTGTCTTCTAAGAGGAATTCACACCTCTGGTGTCTCTAGGTTCTCTGCCAGGTAAGAGAACAGCTAAAAGACATGTGGCATTCTTTATATTCTTTCCATTTTAGTGAGGTGCTAATAGGTCCTGGCAGGCAGAACCTAGGTTTGAGCCATCTCAAAAATAGTTTAGGAACTGTCCTAGTTAGCCTTGTTTTTCACCTTGACACAGCCTAGAGCCATCTGAGAGGAGAATCCTCAATTGAGGAGTTGCTTAGGTTATATCAGCCTGTGGGGATATCTGTTCTGGAGTCTCTTGATTATTAATTGACTCAGGAGGTCCCAGCCCACTGTGGGTGGTACCATCCCTAGGCAAGTGGTCCTGGGCTATATAAAACAAGAAACATTCTTTCACAGTTTCTGTTTCAAGTTTCAGCTTGACTTTCTACCCTAATTTCTCTCAATGATGAATTGTGCCCTGAAAGTGTAAGCCAAATAAATCCTTTCCTCCCCTAAGTTGGTTTTGGGCTTAATCCTTTATGACAGTAACTGAAGAGAAACCCAACCAAAGTTCCCTGCCTTCTTTTTCCTACTCTATTTCTTGACTTTGGAGACAGGTGCAGGGAACTAAAATAACATTCTTGCTCTACTGCACGCTCATTGCTAGTTTAAGCATGGCTCTCTTCAGATTTTTTTTTAATGTATTTACCTACTGTGATGACTAATCTTGGTTGTCAACTTGAAGCACCTGGGAAAAAGAAACCTCAGTTGATGAATTCCTCAATCAGACAGGCCAGTGGCATGTCTTGGTGGGGGGGGGAGTGAACATTTTCTTGATAGCTAAAAAGGATATCATACTTTAATTAATATCTATGATTCGCCATTTCATACTGAATATTAAATTACACAGATTCACTCATATTGTTGAGCATAGTTCATTCATTTAATTGGTGTGTAATTTTCTACTGTGTATTTACATGTAAATTCATTCTCCAGTCAGTGGTCATTTGGGTTATTCCTAAAGTTTTGCTATTATAAAGTATCCAGATGTCTTTTGTTGTTTTAAGACAGTCCCGTGTAGCACGAGCTGGTCTCAAGCTTTCCTCATAGCCAAGTCTGGCCTTGAGGTCTGATCTTCCATCTCCACCTCCCCGCTGCCTGAATTTCCACACTCAGCTTCTTCCTACCTGCTCTGTCCTATATGATGTGGTGATCTAAATGAAAATGGCCCCCACAAGCCCAAAGGGAGTGACATTATTAGAGGTGCAGCCTTGTTGGAGTAGGTGTGGCCTTGTTAGAGGAAATGTGTCACAGGAGGTAGGCTTTGAGGTTTCAGAAGCTCAAGCCAGGCCCAGTGGCTCTCTCTTCCTGCTGCCTGACAATCTGGATGTAGAACTCTCAGCTCCTTTGCCAGCACCATGTCTGCCTCTGTGCCACCATGCTTCCCACTATGACCATAAAAGACTAAACTTCTGGAACTCTAAACCAACCTCTAATGAAATGTTTTCCTTATTAAGAGTAGCCATGGTTGTGGTGTCTCTTCACAGCAATAGAAACCCTAAGACACATGCACAAGAGTGTACATAAGAGCAGAACTGCTACATTATATAGTATGTGAATAGTTAATTTCCCAAGGCAATGTCAACAGCTTTCCAGAGTACATCCATGCTTACCAGTACATACAGGGAGTTCTGTTGGCCCTTGTGCCCTCTAGTGCTTGTTGTTGGCATTCTTAGTTATACACATCTGTGGTAGATTGACATATATCCTAATAATCACAGTAAAATCAAACATCCTTTCATAGGTTTACTGGCCATGTGTGATTTTTGTTTTTTAATAATAACCATTAAATATTTTGACACTCATTTTTACTATTATTTTACATACATATATTTTTTTTTTCAAAATTGTACTGTTTCATGACCTGCCTTTTTCATTTAGCCATGTGTTAGAAAGGCTTCCTCTTGCCTTCACATGTTTTAGAACACAGCTTTCCACATCTACATTGTACTAGAGTCTATGGATATCCCATTTCTTACTGTTGGATTTTAGGTACTTTTCAATTCTATTGTTTTAAATAATTCTGTCCTAAGTGCCCTTCACATAAATTTTTACATATATTCATATTGACCCCTTGGAACTCATCTCTAGGAGTGATCCTATATAGTAACACTTTTTAAGATTGCAGATAAATATTTCTAAAGAGTTATCTAATCTCCTCTGCTTTGTAGGCAGCAGCATTTGAAAAATGCCAGTGTTCGCCATCCCTCCGCATGATTAGGTGTTACTGTGAGAAGTAAATTTTTTAGTCTGGTTGGAGGTCAAGAGCTGTTTCTCTTTGTGGCATTTATATTAGAGCTCATAGTTTTTTGTACTTGCTGCGAAAGTTAAGATATTCAATGGTATTTCACATTTCTATGTTTGTCTCTTACTTTTGGGGGAAGGGGAAGGATTTTAAAATGTTTGTTAATGATGGTAGAATGACGGTAGGGTGATGGTTTAACAATTAAACACACCTGCAGCTCTTTCAAAAGATCAGATCACCTACATCAGGCTTAACTCCAGCTGCAAGGGACCCAGCTCCCTCTTCTGGCTCTTGCAGGCTACTGCAGGCATATTCGTGTATACATATGTACATACACACAAGTAAACAAATACATTAGTGGATGGATAGATAGATAGATAGATAGATAGATAGATAGATAGATAGATAGATAGATAGAGATAGATAGATAGATAGATAGATAGATAGATAGATAGATAGATAGATAGATAGATAGATGTGTGCATGATGCACACATGCACATTTGGGATATACACAGAGGTCAGAGAATGACTCGTGGAAGTTGGTTTCCTCCCTCCACCATGTCATTTCCATGTATAAAACTCAGGTCCTCAGGTTTGGCAACTTTATACATTGAAACGTCTCACAGGCCCCAGAATTTTCAATTACTCTATTCAGTATATTGTCCTTGATTCTGGTATTTTTCTTTATGCATTAGGAATAAACCTTTTGTCCTCCATTAAGGTTGTAGCTATTATTATTATTGTTGTTGTTGTTGTTGTTGTTGTTGTTGATGATGATGATGATGATGTTGTTGTTGTTGTTTTACATTCTGGCAGTGCTAGAGATTGACCCCACGGCCTTGTACATGCTCTCAGCTGGCATTCTGCAACTGAGCCACATCCCCAATTCTAGTTTACCATAGTTTTCAAGGGGCTATTGATGTTCCAGTCAGTGACTCTCTCACTGATGAAGTTGGAGATGGTGAGGTAAAGCTCTCAGAAGTTTCTCATATGACAGCAAGGAGTGGAGGGCTTTCTAGAGGCCCCTGAGGTCCCTACTCAATGGCAAGCCCAAGAAAAGAAAGTACATTCTTTCCCACAAGCAGAGTGGCCAGCAAATCACGCTAAGCTATATGCTCAGGGATGCTGGGAAATGAGACTTGTCTGTTTCCAGCCTGGATTTGACAGGCCCCGTAATGACTCTAGCCATAGTTGTCAATGTGACAAAGGCCCTGGGGCTTTCCTGTCTCCTAAAACATCAGCTTCATATCAATTAGTATGTTTAGTGTGGCACCAGGGACAAGAGAAAGAAACAGTGCTCCCTTCTGAGATAAATACTTCCATTTAGAGCTCATTAATAAAATGCAGCCCAGGACATTGTGATCATAATTTAAACAACAAAGACACACTTCCAGGTCATTGCTGTGGGACTGGGTTCATTTTCATTACTTGCTAAGAACCTTATTAGTGCTTTAAGACTCACTTAAAATCCTTGTCTCGGTGAGACTTCTGAGCTCATTTAAACGCCCAGCACTCTCTTGGGACTCATATTAACTCTCTCGTGTTTGATGTTTGTTTCAGGGCTTTGTGAATGGGAGTGGAGAGGGAGGTCTCTGGGGAGTCGGATACAGTGAATACAGTCTGTCCTCATTCTATGCAGAGAACTTGTTCCAGGAAGGAAGCCCAGGAACCCCAGTGGATGCCTGAAGTCCCAGGAAGCACCCAACCCTATACAGGCTATACTTTTTTACTGTATTTTGCATCTAGATAAAGTTTTATTTATAAATGCAGCTTGGTAAGAGAGCAGCAATATCTGACAATAAAATAGAGTATATATAACAATAGGTAGTAATAAAAGTTATGTGGATATCAATATGGTTGTTTTCTTCTCTGTCTCTGTCCTCTGTCTCTCTTTGTATCTCTGTATCTCTTTCTCTCTCTCTCTTGCTCAAAATGCATGCCACTGTCCTGAACTCACATTCCTTTCATCTGACAATGGGTTGGTGGTCATAGTTAACTGAAACTGTAGGAAGTTAGAATTCATGGGTAAGGGGAAACTGTAGAGTTCTGTTAGAACTTGGGAGAGTGAGAGACGAGTGATTGCCTGGTTGTTTCAGTTGTTAGGCTCTTAGACGTAAGTAATTATATATTCTTGGCTCCCACCACTCAGCCTTGGGATACCTTCTGGACAAGAATGCTCCATGTACAAGTTTTAATCTAATATCTTTTCCCTCTTATTTATTAAGTTCAAACAAAGCTATACAGCCAATCCATGAAACATTCAAATCATGATACTAGGGACCAGTTGCTGTATCTGTGGAAAAGGGAAAAAAATACACAGTGGAGTCTCAGTTTTCATTTCATCGTCCTTTTACATCAGTTATAGTCATGAAGGCTGCTTGCCATAACAAATAATCCCCAGATCTCCACAGTTTAATAGTACACCAATTCAGCCAAACCTGATGTCATTGTGTCTTAGTCAGTGTTCTATTGCTGTGAAGAGACACCATAAACATGGCAACTCTTACAAGAGAAAGCATTTCATTGAGACTTGCTTACAGTTTCAGAGGTTTAGTCCATTATCATCAAGGCAGAAGGCATGCCGGCATACAGGCAAACACGAAGAAAAAAGTAGCCGAGAGTTCTATAACTGGATCCACAGACAGCAGGAAGAGAGAGACACTGGGCCTGGCTTGGGCTTCTGAAAGCTTCAAAGCCCATCTCCAAAGACATATTTCCTCTGACAAGGCTATACCTCCTAATCATTTCAAATACTGCCACTCCCTGGTGACCAAGCATTCAAGATTATGAGCCTATGGGGTCATTCTTATTCAAACTGAAGGTGAGGTCAGGACAGTGGAATGTATTTTGAGAGATGTCTTTATAACTTTCTAGAGTCAATTGTATCTCAAGTATGTAGACTGTATTTCAAATGATCTCAGCATCTTAGAGGGCCAAAGGGAGCTCCTTTAAGCTCTCACAATATCAACTTAAATTAAGGAGCTGTGTATAACCAGACGAAAATCTGTAGACTGGACACAAAGCAATTCAGACACTTGCAGGCTGGGTGGTGCAAGCAACATAGAGAGGAAACACATCAAATATCTCCAGGCAGCTCAGTTCAACAGATTCATGAGGTAAATGGGCACTGGAAAGGGAGCTCCTAAGGGTAGAGAATCAGTGGGAATGTCTGAGTCAGATCAAGAGAAATCAGGGAAATGTGCCGGAAGGAGCTGAAGCGGAAACTTAAGGGTTCTTTGGAAAGTCGGTTGGATGGCATCCTGCTGGGGCAGACACATGAAGGAACGTTTTGTTAAAGTGGGCACAGGTGTGAAAGGCTAAGGCCGACTTGTGAAGCAGACACAGGAGAGAGGATGTTCACACCCTGCAAGCACGTGAAAGGTCATGTAAGGAAGGATTCTTTGCTAACAACACACATGTATTGATCCACCTTACACTGCTGCATTTGTCTGGATACCATAGAGAGAAGCACACCAAAAACCGTCTGGTGGTCTGCTGCAGTTTCTTGCTACCTCCAAGGACTCGGGCTGATTGGATGCACGTGCTGAGGCAAGGCACGTGGAGGACATGTGATGTTTGGAGGGTATAAATAGGACTCCATGGAGTGACGGAGACAGAGCTTGGCTTGCTGGTACAGCTAGCTGTGTAGCACTTGTGGGTCTCTCATCTTCACTGATCCTCACTTCCCTGAAAGAGGCACAGCAGAGAACTCCTCATGGTGTCCCTCCTGGTCCCTCCTGCTGACTCGAGCTGAGACCTGGCTGTCTCTGCTAGGTCGGGTCAACCACTTTTGACAACCTGACTCTAGTGACTGCTGGTGTATCCATGAGGTGTTTGCAGTGTATCAAGCTGCTGCCTGCTAACCTATGAACTAAACTGCTGATTTCCGGACTACACAGATGGGAGTTACTCCAGAGAACCTTTCTAAACAGGTCCAATTCTTCCATATCCTTTCTTTTCCATTACCTCTGGTGAGTGGTAGGTTACAAGGAAGGTTAAGAGCCATCATTAAAAATAGGATTTGAAAAAAATTAAAGTTACTGTGAACTGTTGGCATTGTCAGCTGTGGCCCCTATCATGGACCTCATGACCGCTTTCTTTATCTAATGTACCCTGACACCATTTGCAGGAATTTCGTATTGAACTTTTAAATGGAAAAAAAGTCAGTGTCTAGATGTCACTTCTAAAGTTAGAGAGCCTGGTTGGGAAGAACTCTGAAGCAGAGGAAAAGTCAATCCTCTTTTGGTTTCCGGGAGGAGTCGTCCATAACTGACAGGCAGCAAAGGACTCTCTCACAGCTTAGTGAGCTGCACAAAAACCAAACCTCTGGCTTCCGTTATGGATAACAATGGCCCAAACTTATTTCTTTCACTGTAACATTATTGTATTTTTAAAAAGCATGTAAATGACCTAAAAATACAAGAAAAGAAGCTTGGGCAATTAAATGATAGGATTATAAACATATTTGGGGCCTGGCTTTGCATTTGTCTTGAAAATGTAATCTACATAGGCATCTTTAAAACGTGGTGATTTCAAAAGTATAAAAAATGTACACTGTACTCAGAATAACATTTTCCAGAGCCATTTGAGAGTACTCACCGATGTAGCTCAGTGTGAACCACCCTGAGAGCTTCTCTCTCACCCTGGAATCAGGGGGATGAAGGGGCTGGTAGGTAGCTGTAGTGGAAGAGAAGGTGGCAAATATGGTGATGACTCGGTGGCTGAGGATGCCAGAGTTTCCCATAGGATAGAGAATGTCTCTGGAGAAGGGATCTGGGCTGCATCATCATGACAGGAACTAAGCATGAGAGGTCAGGTGACCACAAGGGAAGGTGCTTTCCAGGTAGCAGGGCCTAAGGGATATTCATGGGCAACCAGCTGGAGCAGGCTTTGCCCACATTTGGGGAACAAGAAATGAGAATTTACAGAAGAGTCAGAAAGGTGGGGAGGCACAAGCACTCAGGATGCCAGCAGCATAGTCCACATGTGCTTCAACCTCGTGCGTCTGGCTCATTCCTTCCCTGCCTGCAACCCCAGAGAAGCCTGGTGTTGTCCAACGAGCCTCCTCAGATTTCTAACCTAGAGCCACTGGGTCTTTGTACAGAGCAGGACTTGTTCCCTGAATGTGACCAGTGGACTTTATCTCATTGCCTGGAAATGTCCAGAAAAGACTGAAAGAGTCACAGGCTCCACCCTACAAGGTTCACCTTCTGGGGAAAGACAGCTGAGAGAACTAACCTGAAAAGGCAATAAAAGACAACAGATGAGTTGAGTGAAAAGCCAATCTATAAGCAGAAAAAGAATTTGACTCACTGTAAATGGACCAGAGTCCTTTGATGCTTCCTGTAATCTATTGATACATTTTACTTTTAACTGTTGTGTTTGTGTGCTATAAGAATTCTGCATACAGCTAGGCAGTGGTGGCACATGCCTTTAATCCCAGCACTTGGGAGGCAGAGGCAGGTGAATCTCTGAGTTTGAGGCCAGTCTGGTCTACAGAGTGAGTTCCAGGACAGCCAGGGCTACACAGAGAA
>NW_022196913.1:49810421-49812831 GCF_008632895.1 Mastomys coucha | reverse complement strand
AAAAAAAAAAAAAAAAAAAGAATTCTGCATCTCACACTGTAGCTTAGGCTGGCACATGGTAGCCCAGGCTAGCTTGGAACTCACCCAATGTCCCTAACTGGACCTTCCATGTGCTAAGTTCAGAAGCCATCATGGCTCTTTTCTTTAAACACCAAAGGAAGGACATTGTATTATTCAAATGATAATTCCCTAAGACAAGTCCAAAAAAGAGTAGCTGACACAGAAACTTGACATAACCTGCTACCTCAGAAGTTATGCTTAGAAAAGGAGGGACATTATAATCTGCTTGTATAACCTTCCAATTTATATTTCCATTTACATCAAATTGGCAACAATAAACTATCCAGGGTTATGTTTGCCAATGCCAAACAATAGTTTTTCAGCTTATACTTTTTAAAAGATAATGGTTCTTTTTTAGAAATTCACGGAATTTTACACCAATTTTCCAGCTGATGCTTCATTTTATTTTATTCGCCTGGTTGCCCTAGAAACAGTATTAGAGTTAATCATTTTCAGAAAATATTTTTTAGTGCTTACATAGCAAGATCCTCCCATCATTTTGGAAAACTAAATGAACTGGCTGTCTTTGGAAGTAAGACTTCCCCAAGCATAAACAGAGAAACCTCATAAGAAAACATTTAGATCCCACTCTAGATCCCACTCATGAGAACAGCTAGCTGTGCCAACACGGGTTTTTGATGTTCTCCTTGCTTAGAGTGAGATTTGTCAAGGAGGTTTGCTGTTTGCTTTTGGAACGAACATTTAGGAGCTTCCAAAGTCAGAGAGGGCTGCCCACTGGGAGAGGTGTCATCTAAGGGGTCCTCTGGGCACCTAGGTGTGGTGGCACCTGGGTAAGACAGCAGACTCCTGAATTATTAAGTGATGCCTCTCATGAGGCATGAAGCTAAGTGCAGGGACAGACATCTTCTAGGAAAATAGGAGGAAGCCTTCCCTTTCACAAACCAAGAATCCCAACTCCCCTCTTCATTCATCCCATAAAAGGATGAGGAGAGAAGTAAGTCATCCATTGGTCAAGTACCTCAGAATACCATAAAACTAGACCATCTCCAGGATCCAAGTCAATAAGCAAGGCGGGGCTTACAGCCTGGCTTCAACTTCAGTGCTGTTTTGCGGCATCTCTTTAGCTGTGAGGATTCCAATATCCAATCAGCAAGCACTGCTTTACTTTAAACAACTCTTACATTTCAGAAGGTCAAAATGTGATCTTCAATATACCAAGACCCTATGTTGAGTTTAAAAAGAAATGCCAACCCCTAGATAAAAGGGAGAAATTTAAAAACAAAAAAAATTCAGGAATGAAAACAAAGTAAAAATTTCAGCCTGAAATACAGGTATCCCACTATTATTCCTGTGTTTGTTTCTAATTGTTCACATGGCTTTAGAGAAGTCCCTCACTGGCATGGCTTAAGTTACTAAAGTCTCTTCTGCCCTTAAAAATACAAGGCAGAAGAGTGATAGTGCTGACCAGATGTGTGCCCATCTGACTTCGTGTTGCCACGGTCAAAACATCTGGCATAAGGAGTGTTATCGAAGAGTTGTTTTGCTGTCTTGGGGTTTCCATTCCAAGGTGGTAGGTGGGGACATCAGGGAGCAGATTGTTCAAGCCATGGAAGGCATTAGACAGAGCAGCCTAGCTCATAACAGCAGGCAGGAGACGAACAGAGAAAGGGGACAGGGACAAGCCCAAACACTTATTAAGCTCCACCTCCTCCAATTTCTAAAAATTCTCCAAATAGCAACAGCCAACACATGAGCCTTTTGGAAACACTTTATATCCAAATGGCTCGTAGATGTACCAAAATTAACTATAAAAGGTATTGGCAGTGTAGTTTGGTGATGGAATGGCTATCTAGCATGTGCAAGGCTCTGGGTTTAGTCCTTAGTACCCCTCACCAGAAGTCACTGATGTACCATACCACCAAAATCTACAAGGAAGGGAGTTTTAGTACCTGACGTGGTAGTGATGGTAGCTTCCCCCTTGGCATGATGGCAGCAGTCACTTGGCTATTTCACTTTCCAGTGAGAAAAGCCCACCTCCTTCCTCCCTAGACCTCACAGCCTTATATTCCTCTAAGATAAGGTGCTGTATTTTTTTAAATTTATTCTTTCACAGTTTCATAAATTAACAGAGCATATATTGAACATTTTCAGTCCTTCCATTCATCTTATTTCTCTCCCAGTCCCTCCCATTAACCCCCCCCCCCACTCTTCCCAGCAGGTAGCCCTCCTACTTCTGTGTCTTTGAGGGAGGAGTTTAATTAGTCCTGTTTGCAGGAGCCTGGGTGGGGAGCCATTTTCTAGAACAAGGGCAATTTACAGCCTCCACACCACTGAGGAATAGGATTCTCTCCTCCCTTTGAAGCTTTTTCTTTTTCTTTTTCTTTCTTTC
>NW_022196913.1:49809484-49810411 GCF_008632895.1 Mastomys coucha | reverse complement strand
AATTATAGTGCCCCTCTTCTATAGAGAAGAAATTTGTTGATAACATCAATGAAGAGAGCTCCTGGGGCCTGCGCAAGAGCTACTTCAGGATTTCAGACTTCTGAGCTTGAAGAATATGAACTGTAACTTGGAAGCAAGGCAAGAAAGGACATATTTGGACAGATACCTTTAGGGAAAAAAAAATACTACCAAGAAATTGCTGCCTTGGTTTTGTGGTCAAATTACCAAACTGTTGAAAGAATGAAAGGGAATGTATTCTCAGGAAAACACCATGGTTACTGTTGGCATTTAGTCTAGGCTCCACCCCAGAGTTACCTGGCAACAGCCAGGTCTGCCTGACTCACTACGAAAGGGGCTGCTTGCCCCCTCCTCATGTTCTTGCTCTCCTGCTCTTGCTCTTTCCCCTCTTCCCACCTCTCCCCATTCCTACATGCTCATGACCCGCCTGTATTCCTCTCCTCCTCTCCTCTTCTCTGTCTCTGTCTCTGTGTCTGTGTCTGTGTCTGTGTCTGTGTCTGTGTCTCTGTGTCTCTGTCTCTGTCTCTGTCTGTCTCTGTCTCTGTCTGTCTCTGTCTCTCTCTCTCTCTCTCTCTCTCTCTCTCTCTCTCTCTCTCTCTCTCTCTCTCTCTCTCTCTCTCTCTCTCTCTCTCTCTCTCTGCCTTTCTCTCAACTCCCCTCCCCATGTCCTGAATAAACTCTATTCTCTACTATACTGTCTGTGGCTGGTACCTCAGGGAGGAAGGGATGGCTTAGCATGGGCCTGCAGAGGCACCCCCTCCCCCCACACCTTACCACGCCTCCACCAAACATATCACTGGTCTCTCTTATCTTTTTTTTATAAAACACAACAGTTACAAGAAACTGACTGTACTGGCTGGTTTTGTGTGCCAACTTGACACAGGCTGGAGTTATCACAGAGAAGGGAGC
>NW_022196913.1:49807288-49809115 GCF_008632895.1 Mastomys coucha | reverse complement strand
GGTGGGCAAAAAAGCCAATCAAGAATTGTTAAGGTAGAGAAAGACTGAGGGAAAAGGAGAGTCAGCTAGATCCGAAGGTAGAATTGGTCACCAACAGAATGATTTAGTCAACCATACCTTTATAGTAAAGCCCTCATATAAACCCAAATAGACTGAGTTCCAGGACTTCTAGTTGACAAACAAGAACGTATGTGCAAGAGAATCCTGACTAACATGTTCTAGTGCCTTCAGGCACAAGCACATCTTCACGTCTTGCATGAGGATACACTGCCGCTGAGAAAGTATTCTCTCTGTGGCCCATACACTTAGAAAGCCCAAAGATTTTGTGGGAATCTAAATGATTCCCAGGCAGGAGTGGGACTCAAGAGAATCTATACACAATCTTTGGTTTTCAAGAGTGAGTCTGATGGGTAATGAGGGGTGACACATAGGTGGACAAAGGAATTCAGATTGCAGAGACTATAGCTTAATACAGTTCTCTCTCAACCAAGGTATGACTCCTTACACACATCCCAACAGCAATCCTGGGAGACCAAAGCTAAATTATTATTTCCCAAAGGCAACTTAGAAGCCAGGCCTAGTGGTACAGTCCCAGCACTCAAGAGACACAGGCAGGAAGATTGCAAATTCAAAGCTTTGAATTTTGGAGCAAGTCACAGTGCTGGACAATGCAGTGAGACCCTGTCTCACTATAAAAAGTAAAGAGGTGGCTCGTGCCTGCAAACCCAGCCCTTGGGAGGTAGAGGCAGGAGGAAGCAGGTGTGCAAAGTCACCCTTGCTCACATAGCAAGTTTGAAGCTAGCCTGGGCTACATGAGACCTGGAAACAAAACAAAACAACAGTAAAGAGAGGGTTGGGGATACAGCTCAAGAGTAGTATACTTGCTTAGCATGATAAGGCCTGAGTTCAATCCCCAGTACTGAAGGAGAGAGGGAGGAGGGGAAGAAGAAGAAGAAGGAGGAGTAGGAGGAGGAAGAGGAAGAAGAGGAGGAGAAAGAGAAGAAGGGGAAGGGGAAAAGGAAGAAGAAGAGGAGGAAGAAGGGAAGAAAGAAGAGGTAGAGAGGGGTTGAAGGGACAGAGAAAGAAAAAGAGAAAATTGCCAACTTAAAAAAATTAGAGTCCCACTAAGTTTTTTAAAAAACAACAACAATAAAACAAAGCTAGGAATATGGGTCAGCAGTAGAGTGCTTATCAAGCACATGAAGAGTTTGAACCCTAGTACCAAAAGAAAGAAAAGAGAAAAGAAAAGGGAGGAAGTAAGCCAAGAAATAAGACAAAGGCAATTGAAAATATTCAAGGAAATAGTAAAATAAGGAGGACCCCTGGAATAAGCAAATTTGCTCATAAAACTCAAATGGTGACATCATGTACATCAACCAGAAGCTGAGCGTGTTTACCTGGCCATGTTACAGCTCTATGACGACCAAGTTTGTGATGTGCTATATTCAGAGACAATGACAAGGGACCTGGAATGCTTCCCGCGACTGGTACAAAGCAGCCACTTCTTCTAAGCATCCTTAGAAAACATTGGGTAGAAAGTTTGTGTAGCCCAGCATTCATACAACATTTCTAATGAGCAGCTTCTGGGGATGGCTTCCAGACATGTCCTTCTGGAAGTCCCATGTCCCAGACATGTCCCAAATGGGTGAATAGGAGATTGCTTAGAACAATCCTGCAGAAGCAAGAACACAAGAGCGGAAATGCACAGGATCTAGACACAGCTCTGAAAAGGATTTTCGTATTCCCAAGGGTGACCTTTATAGGGTCCGAAACAGAAGTTTGTAATGGCATCTCTGGAATCAATGTTGGAGCTCTGAGTTGTTGTGC
>NW_022196913.1:49775483-49807278 GCF_008632895.1 Mastomys coucha | reverse complement strand
GTGGCTCACAACCACCCGTAATGAGATCTGACGCCCTCTTCTGGTGCGTCTGAAGAGAGCTGCAGTGAATTACACCGGAGCGAGTGGGGCCAGCAGAGGTCCTGAGTTCAATTCCCAGCAGCCACACACATGATAGCTCATAAATAATGAAATCTTAAAAAAAAAAAAAAAAAAAAAAGATTGCCAGGCTGTGGTGGCGCACGCCTTTAATCCCAGCCCTTGGGAGGCAGAGGCAGGCGGATTTCTGAGTTCGAGGGCAGCCCAGTCTACAGAGTGAGTTCCAGGACAGCCAGAGAGCTATACAGAGAAACCCTGTTTCGAAAAACAAAAACAAACAAACAAGCAAACGGAGCCAGGAATGCCCAGCATCCCATAGTGGGCAGGACATGCTCCGGATACAAGCAGGACTCACACCACATCCACACTGTGCTGTTCACTTTTCACCTTACTATGACAAACGTTTGACATGGTCTTCAATCGGAGACGTCCCAGTAATGCTGCTGTCTGACTCAGAGGAATTTCTCCTCTCTCTCATTTGGGATTTAAACAGGACTAGTCATCATTTCATTTCAATACACCAGCCTGCTACAGGTGAGGCAGCTGATGATGCATGCTGTCTTCCACAGAGGCTGTGTTGAACATTTAATACTTCTTAGTGAAAGGGACAAAGCTGGAGATGTAGTTCAGTGGTAGACTATATATATGCTTAGCATGTGTGGGCCCTGGGGTTCAACCTCCAGCACCCAAAACTAAAATAAGGTAAAAATAATATGTAAAAATCCAAACATACCATGTGTGTTATAATAACATTTTGAGTATTATAATATCAATCAAAATGCTTGAACCTAGAAGTATTTCAGACTTGGAGGTTGTTTTCAACAGAAAAGGTAGAATATTAACATAACCAGAAAGAGATATCTTGGGGCTGGGACCAAAGTCTACATACAAAAAAATTTTATTTTTCTTTCATATATACTTTAGAGTCATAGCCTAAAGATAATTTTATATAACATTGTGAATAATTTTTAAAATAATTCTTCACATAAACTTTAATGTGGAAGGTTTTACTTGTGACATCATTTTGGCTCTCCCAAGGTCTTAAAATTTAGAGTATTTGGGGTTTTCAGATTAGACATGGTCAGATCTTCTAGGTAATGTTCTATTCTTCTTCCTTGTACATCTTCCTTATCTTTCAATTAGAATATTATTTTCTGTTTTTTAAACAAGAACATATGTGTAGGTATATTATGTATTTCTTTTGCATTTCCTTTCAGAAGAGTAAAAGGAATTATAAAATCTTGTTATAAAAAAAAAAGTAGTACAGTGCACAGAAAATTATTTGACTTGGAAATGGTCCCAGTGTTAAGTCTTCAGATCAGAATCGCTTTTGGCAGAAATTGAGTGGTGGTTTCCATAAAGGAGAGGCTGATGAGGAGGGGCTGAGCAGTCAGCAGAAAGGCCTTGCTCTACCATTAAAGATCCACACCTTGCACACACTGAAAAGCTCACTTACTGACATCTGTGCCCCAAACTAAAAGATACCAGAGAGAGAGAATTAGCCAAAAAAAAAAAAAAATCTACTTAGGGGCTTACTTTTTTATCTTTGTGAAAATGGCTCTCATGTGACTTTTTAAGAAGATTTATTTATTTTGTGTATGAGTACACTGTCGCTGTCTTCAGACACACCAGAAGAGGGCATCAGATCTCATTACAGATGGTTGTAAGCCACCATGTTGTTGCTACGAATTGAACTCAGGACTTCTGGAAGTGCAGATGGCAACCTTAACCACTGAGCCATCTCTCCAGCCCCTCAAATGACTTTTTATAGTATCTCAAGAGCTGTAGACCGTGTGATTGCTATTCTAGGTTGCCAGCTTGACTACATCTGGCGTGAGCTAGAGTCTAGAGCGGGAGGACACACCTGTGAGAGATTCCTTTTGCTTAGTTTGAAGTGGGTGAATCCACTTCTAGTTCGGATGCTTGAGGTAGGAAGACAGATTTGCTCCAGCTCTTGAGGAGAGAAAGACACACCTATATCTGGGCCACACTTTCTACTGGATGCCTTCCTAAGGAAATGAGAGAAAGAAGTTTTGCTTTGCCTGCTTGCTCTTGCCTTGCTAGTAAGTCCATTCCTTCACGGGCATTAGAGCCTATGTCTTCAGAATTCCAGTGCCTACTGAAGACCAACTGAGACAACCAACCTTGTGGACTGAGCAACTTTTGGAATCTTGGATCTTCTGTTTATAGCCCACCACTATTGGATTTGTTGGACTAGCTTCCCCTCTATACATACATACATATAAACATACATACATGCACATATATGTATATAAAGAGATTTCTATGTTTATATATAAATTTATATACTATATGTAAGTATATACATATATAGAGAGAGAGATTTATTCTATGAGCTCTGTAAGTTCTGCCACTCTAGAGAACCCTTACTAATATACTATCTCTGGTAATAATCATAGAAATTGTCTTTTATTGAACTAAAATTGGAGTGTGGCTTGACAAAGAGTCATTCAAGATTTAATAAAATCTTATATGGGAATCACCACATCAGGAAATGAATCCTATCAGTCAGCTGATGAGCATTCTTTATTGAAAAGAAAAAAACTGGAAAATGCATTAACATAAGAATGCTTTAAGGGGCTGGTGAGATGGCTCAGTGGGGAAGAGCACCGACTGCTCTTCGGAAGGTCATGAGTTCAAATCCCAGCAACCACATGGTGACTCACAACCACCCATAATGAGATCTGACGCCCTCTTCTGGTGCGTCTGAAGACAGCTACAGTGTACTTACATATAATAAATAAATAAATCTTTAATAATGCTTTAAAACACCAAACAAAACAGACAGAGAAGTGCTACGTGTTCACCCTTGCCCTCAGCTGGTCTCTACTAAATGTGTCACAGGAGGCAGAGCCCACACCCAAGGAGCATTTGGTTTAATGGGGAAATCTGTTGGGTGAGGTGATATCCAGCTGTGTAGTATATGTGCTGGGCTGGGACTGACAGGAGACAAGAAGGGAGACATGATAGAGAATCAATGATTGAAGGAAAGATTTGCAGAAAAAGCAGCTCTTATGGGGAGATAAAAGCTAAACCTCACAGACGCCAGGTCAATTGGAAAACTTCCACACTAACACACTGCCAAGGTCAGTGTAGAAATGAGAAGGTGGGCATTGCTATCTTACCTTGAACACAATGCTGGGCAGGTGAATTCCCACAATGCTTGGCAGAGGTGGGTGCTCTATCAAATAACAGTGCAATACCAGAGACATGTGTGTGACTCAGGGAACTCATCCTGAAAGGTTCAGAAGTCACTGGCTTTGTCCTTGTTGACATGAATTTAATTTCTATGTGGGGGCCTCCATCCTTTGTACATATCTTGACAGTACTCTCCTCCCCATGGCAGTCTTTGCCCCATCTGCTGCACTTTGCATCTCCCAAAGGCTTATACTAAACGTTTGCTTCCCCAAGATGTGAGAGAGAGGCTGTGGAAATCGAGCTGAGGCCTTGTGGGAGATCCTTAGGTTACTGAAGACGGGCCCTAAGGGGAATAGTAGGATCCCCAGCCCCTTCTTTTCTCTTTGTTTCTGACCATGAGTGAGAAGTTTTGCTCTGCTATGAACTCAGATCAAAAGTGATCTTTGCCCACAGGTCTAACATAATGGGCCCATGAAGCACAGAACCTCCAAACTGTGAGCCAAAACAAATGGTTTCTCTATAAACTAATCATTTCAGCACACATACCACCGATGGCAGGAGGGTGTGAGCTCATAGATTCATTAGATCCCCAGCCCTCAACCCTAATTCTCACCGAGAATACCAGCACAGAAACAGCGTAGGTCCACCCGTTGTCCTCAGGCTGTCTCTGCTGCATGACCTTGGAGCCACCTTTGGTTCCCAGCTGACTACTGCTCAGCTTTTCCAGCAATTAGAGGATATTTAATATTCTTATTAAGGATGTGTGGAGACGGGTAAATTTTTTTTTCTTCAGACAAGAGGAGAATGGGTGAATGTAAGACAATTAATTAATGAACAGAAAGTCTTTCTCAGCCTTCAGGTACACAAGATTGATGGGCAATTGTGGGAAAGAAGACACGAAGTGGCTGCAAAGAATATAATCAATGCCAGGCAATTTAAGCCACAAACCGGGTCTGGGGAACCCTTAAGAGCCCTGCAGGGAATATTGACTCTGTCAGTGTGTAGAGCAGAGAGAGAGGCACTAACATCAAGGCCAGTGTGCACAAAGGAAAGATGGGTCAGCAGGAGAAACTCTGGCGGGAAAATGTCTGAAAATATGTCAAAGGACACAAAACCAAAGACAGTCACCAAGTTCAGTGTTCCGTGAATCTAAGCCAGACAATCAAGGGACAGGAACAGGTTTCTCACTATGGCCACAGGAGAGGAAAGGGAGGCACTGTAGGGGTTGCCCAATGGTTAGACAGGCTTATGGTTTTGTCAGAGGACCTGAGTTCAGATCCCAGCACCCACAGTGGGCAGTGCACAAATACCTATAACTTCAGTTCCAGGGCATTAGATGCCTTTTATGACCTCTGTGGGTACCTGTATACACACACATACACACACATACACACACATATACACACATATACACATACACACACACACACATTTATACACATACATATGCACATATACATACACACACATACACACACATATACACACATACACACATACACACACACACACACATTTATACACATACATACGCACATATACATACACACATACATGTGCACACATATACACATACACACACATATATACATACACATACACACATATATACACATATATACATATATACACACATACATACACATACATACACATATATATACATACACACACATACACATACACACATATACACACATACATACACATACACACACATATATACACATACACACATACATACAGATGCACACACATGCACATATATACATACACACACATACATATACACAGATACACACACATATACACACACATACATACATACACATACACACAGAAATAAAAAAATTTAAAATAAATCTTAGAAAATAAAGTCTTAGAAAAGAGAAATATTTTTAAAACCATATTGAAATCTTTTTTCCATATACTTTTTTAAAAATATTATTTCAACTATATGTGTGACATGATAAAAAAAACTATCATTCTATTGAGATTGATATAGATAGCACTATTAGCATGCTGATGTGTCTGTTTCTTTTTTTTTTAATTGCCTAGGATGTTTTGAACATGCTAGTAACTTATTATTCTGATTTTCCATTTATTATATTTTTGTATCAATAGAATTCTGTTTTTTTCAAAGTCTTAATTAATATGAATTAGCATTTGTATGATATCATTGAGAAAATATCCTTACTTTCCTTCATTTAAAACGGTGTGTACGTGGGGCTGAAGAGATGGCTCGGCAGTAAGGAGCCCTTGCTGCTCTTGCAGAGGACCCAGATTCAGTCCCCAGCACCCATGCAGGAGCTCACAACCACTTGTAATGCCACTTCTATGATATTTGACACCCTTTTCTAGCCTTTATAGGAACTGCACACACATAGTGCACATCCATATACATGGATAAACATACACATAAAATAAAAATAAATCTTTAAAAAATGGTATGTGTGTATTACTCATGAAATACCTACTATGTAATAAGGACTGAGTATGCTCTCTAATGCTCAAATGATCCTATAAATCTAACATTTGATCTCTGCTATAAGTTCTGAGAGGCCTGCAAGTGTGTGCCCCAAGATGCTAAAAAGCATCAATTCAGGCTGAAAATGTATCTTTTTTCAGGGAGTGGGGAAACTTTAGTCTCCATTGTTGAAAACTAAGAGGCTGAACTAAGTGGCAGTTCTGAGTTATTTTCACTCTCGACTTCAATGATTGGTTCTGTCGGTTTGGGGGTGGATGCGTGCGTGTGTATGTGTGTGTGTGTGTGTGTGTGTGTGTATGTGTGTGTGTGTGTGTATGTTCATTGCTCTCACTCTTACGACAGTTAACATTACTAGGGATTGTTTATATCCACTCTCAGGTTGTACAAACCCTAGTCTGAGCATCGCTCAGATAGGAAGTTGAGTGACTCATTCAGAACCTCATTTTCTTCCTATTGTATGAAGATAATAATAACAATAATCGCTCCCTTAACAGGGTTGTCATGAGGACTGAACAGGCAAACAGGACAAACTTAACTGAATGTACTTCCCAGCTCTTGTGGTTAGTAGTAACAGTAACAAATGCACTTCCGTGGCACATGATGGTTCATTAAGTCAGCCAGAAGTAGCCATATCCCCTAAGTCTCAGTTTTGTTCCTTCTGATACAGCACACAATCTTCCAAGATAAAGCCAAGTCTCTAGCTCTTAAAATAGAAATGAGAAGAAAATCTATACAAAGCTGTGCTGTGGAGAACATGCATAATTCTCCAATAATAGATGTTCTGTCTTCATAATGGCATCCTAGTCCATAAAGCCGCTTATGTGTGCCACTCGGCTATCTCACTGGGTTCTCAACTCCGGAGAGCAAGTAGGCTGTTGCTGTGGATTGCTGCTTCTGAATATAACAGCCATTAGCATTTTTAGCAGAGCCATTATAACTACCCGTAAGAGATGCTTGTCCCTAAAACCTTGCCTAGGGTCCCAGCCACTCCTCCCTGCACCCCTCTCCCAGACATGTACAGCTCAGCGCCAGCTTCATGGGGCCCTAGATGGTGCTAGCTTATTAAGAGGGTGGAAGATTAACTAAATGTGGGGATTTCACACAGCTATGGGGTAGCTTCTAATGTGGTGACATGTCAGTGGTGCAGTGTGGAGAGCCGTTCAGAGAGCGAGGAGTCTCATAAACAAGCCCTCATTTGGCTAAGCTTGCTGCCATTGGTTGCTTCCACATTTGGTGACCTATCCGCTTTGGCTACATGGCCCCTTGGGATTGGCTAAGCTTGGGAGTACTTAAAGGCCGAGGGTGGGCCGGAAGGCAGGGCTTAGATGGCAGGAAGGCCGGGCTTAAGTAACGGCTCCCCAGAGCCAGGAGGCAGGAGAAGCAGGAGGGAGAAGCAGGAGGGAGAAGACTGTTACAACGTTCCTGAATAAACTGCTAAAAGGAAGAGCTCGGGTTGCATCTTTCTTGCTGGTCGAGGCAGACGTAACAGTGCAGATATTTTGACCACTTGTGCTCCTGTAATAACCACTTGCCCAGCTAAGATGGATAGATACTATTCACATCTCCCCAGGAAAACTTTCATACACCACCAGCAGCTAACAGTCTCCCTTTCGTCCATAAGATTTAATCTGCCTGACTCTGGCAGTATCTTCCCCCTCATCTATAACATGGTGATATTGACCCTTGAGAGGACAAAGGATCATTCTGGGGTCACCTGGTGGTCTTGGATAATGTCTAGAGAAAGGAGCGAAGCAGAAAAATCTAAATCCCAGGCACAATGCTCTCATGAGTTCAAAGTCGGTTTTCAACAGTGCATGTCCTCTGGGTATGAAAGAATATAAAGAAATTATCCCAAAACACAAAGGTAGTCCATTAAAAGTCTAGTGACTTTTTTTTTTAACATTAAGGGAAGCAAAACAAGAAAGAAGGGAGGAAGCAGGAGGTGAAGGGGCGTTGCAGGCTGGTCTCGCCTGAACAGACTTCAAAGTCCCTACAAGAGAAGCCTGGGATGTGGATGACTATTGGCAGTCACAGTGAAACGGTCTCCACTGAATTCAGCTTTCCTGTTGTTTACTTTCACCGAATAATGACCAGTTCAACATAGCATATACTCAGGTTATGGCTCAGATAAAGAAAATGCTCAAATCCTGAATCAAATACTGAAATCTATGCTCACGTGCTGGCTGTTATCTGAAGGTCACTGTAACCTTTAAGACGGATGAGAATGCAAAACCTTAAGAGACAAAGACTAAGAACAAAGATGCTGTCAGAGCTCAAGGGCTGGGCAGAATCTCCCCTTAGCCTCTCCTCAGAATCCATAATGCCCAAAGCACAAGGACGTGCACACAGAGGAAGTTTCAAAATGGAAACAGAACAGCTAAGAGAAAGCTAATGTCCTCAGACTGGAAACTAGGACGTTTTAGGGAAAGCAGAAAACTGAGAAAACAAATTATACTTTCAAAAGGCATATATGTTAAAAAGGGAAATACTTAGCTATCCCAGATAGCGGTCAGACCGGGAATTCCAAGTGATGGAAATTACCAAACCACTAAAGTCAGATCTAGAAATCAGAGTCCTGACTGGAGGTATTGCTCAGTGGTACACTATGTGCCTAGAAGGTAAAGGGCTCTGGTTCAACCCCCAAAACCATATAGAAAACAAAGAAACAACCAAGCTGTAAGTCTCAGGGTCCCAGGGGATGCAAATGCTACCTGAAGAGTGTTCACTGTGAACAGAGCAAGCAGGTTTTTCACTGGCGGGAAATTTAAATTAAGTATTAAGTAAATAAATTTAAATCAAAAATGTTAAAGAGATTGTCCTTGTTGGAAAGAAAGAAAGAAAGAAAGAAAGAAAGAAAGAAAGAAAGAAAGAAAGAAAGAAAGGAAGGAAGGAAGGAAGAAAGGAAGGAAGGAAGGAAAGAAGGAAGGAAGAAGGAAAGAAAAAGTAAGGAAGAAAGGTATAAAGTACATAAAAGAAGAAACTACTTGACTCTGTCTCTTCCCCCACCCCACCCCCACCCCGGGAGCTCTGGGGGGGTCTGGACTGTTGACACTGTTGCTCCTTCCATGGGGGAGCAAACCTCCTCAGCTCCTTCAGTCCCTTCTCCAACTCCTCTATCAGGGACCCCCAGCTCAGTCCAATGGTTGGCTGCAAGCTTCCTCCTCTGTATTTCTTAGGCTCTGGCAGGGCCTCTCAGGAGACAGCCATATCAGGTTTCCATCAGCAAGCACTTCCGGCATCCACAATAATGTCCTGGTTTGGTGTTTGTATATGGAATGGATCCCCAGGGGGAGTCAGCCTCAGGATGGCCTTTCCTTCAGTCTCTGCTCCACACTTTATCTCCATATTTCCTCCTGTGAGTATTTTCTTCACCTTTCTAAGAAGCACTGAAGCATCCACATTTTGGTCTTCCTTCTTCTTAAGATTCATATGGTTTGTGAATTGAATCTTGGGCATTCCAAACTTTTGGACTAATAGCCACTTATAAGTGAGTATATACCCTGTTTGCTCTTTTGTGATTGAGTCACCTCACTCAGGATATTCTCAAATTCCATCCATTTGCCTGTGACTTTCATAAAGTCATTATTTATAATAGCTGAGTAGTACTCCATTGTGTAGATGTACCACAATTTCTGTATCCATTCCTCTGTTGAAGGACATCTGGATTCTTTCCAGCTCCTGGCTATTATAAATAAGGCTGATATGAACATAGTGGAGCATGTGTCCTTATTACATGCTGGAACATCTTCTGGGTATATGCCCAGGAGTGGTATAGCTGGGTCCTCAGGAAGTACTATATCCAATTTTCTCAGGAACCACCAAACTGATTTCCAGAGTGGTTGCACCAGCTTGCAATCCCACCAGCAAAGGAGGAGTGTTCCTCTTTCTCCACAACCTCTCCAGCATCTGCTGTCACCTGAGTTTTTCATCTTAGCCATTCTGACTGGTGTGAGGTGGAATCTCAGGGTTGTTTTGATTTGCATTTCCCTGATGACTAAGGATGTTGAACATTTCTTTAGGTGCTTCTCGGTCCTTCCAGTTTCCTCAGTTGAGGATGCTGTTTAGCTCTGCACCCCATTTTTAATAGGGTTATTTGGTTCTTTGAAGTCTAACTTCTTGAGTTCTTTGTATATATTGAATATTAGCCCTCTATTGGATGTAGGATTGGTAAAGATCTTTTCCCAACTTGTTGGTTGCCGTTTTGTCCTATTGACAGTGTCCATTGCCTTACAGAAGCTTTGCAATTTTATGAGGTCCCATTTGTCAATTCTTGATCTTACAGAATAAGCCATTGGTGTTCAGTTCAAGAATTTTTCCCCTGTACCCATGTGCTCAAGGCTCTTCCCCACTCTCTTTTCTATTAGTTTCAGTGTATCTGGTTTTATATGGAGGTCCTTGATCCACTTGGACTTGAGCTTTGTACAAGGAGATAGGAATGGATCGATTTTCATTTTTCTGCATGCTGACCACCAGTTGAACCAGCACCATTTGTTGAAAATGCTGTCTTTTCCCACTGGATAGTTTAGCTTCAAGTAACTATAGGTGCGTGGGTTCATTTCTGGATCTTCAAGCCTATTCCACTGATCCACCTGCCTGTCACTGTACCAATACCATGCAGTTTTTATCACAATTGCTCTGTAGTACAGCTTGAGGTCAGAGATGATGATATCACCAGAAGTTCTTTTACTGTTGAAAATAGTTTTCACTCTCCTGGGTTTTTTGTTATTCCAAATGAATTTGAGAAAAACTTTTTCTAACTATAAAGAATTGAGTTGGAATTTTGATGGGGATTGCATTGAATCTGTAGATTGCTTTCAGCAAGATGGCCATTTTTACTACATTAACCCTGCTAATCCACAAACATGGGAGATCTTTCCATCTTCTGAGGCCTTCTTCGATCTCTTTCTTCAGAGACTTGAAGTTCTTGTCATACAGATCTTTCACTTGTTTGGTTAGAGTCACACCAGGATACTTTATATTGTTTGTGACTATTGTGAAGGATATCATTTCCCTAATTTCTTTCTCAGCCTGTTTATCTTTGAGTATAGGAAGGCCACTGATTTTTAGTTAATTTTATATCCATCCACTTTGCTAAAGTGGCTTATCAGGTTTAGGAGCTCTCTGGTGGAATCTTTGGGGTCACTTAAGTATACTATCATATCATCTGCAAATAGTGATATTTTGACTTATTCCTTTCCAATTTGTATCCTTTGACCTCCTTTTGTTGTCTAATTGCTCTGGCTAGAACTTCAAGTACAATATTGAGTAGACAGGGAGAGAAAGGGCAGCCTTGCCTAGTCTCTGATTTTAGGTACCCCCCCTTCTTTATAAAGACCCTCATTATTCCATGGGCCTGATTTCAGATTCCAGGACAATCTTGTCATCTACAGATCCTTAGCACATCTGCAAATCCCTTCTGTTGAAGTGACATATGTTCACGGGTTCAGAGGATTATAATGTGGACATCTAGGAGAGGCCATTATCCCACCTACCACCCACCTGGAATAGGAAGTAAACTTTATTGCAACAGCAAAGTAGGCTGTGACCACTCAGATAACCACAAAATCCATCGGCAAACAAGACAGTGGGTTTTTTTTTTTTTTTTTTGATTGTTTGTTTGTTTTTGGTTTTTCTAGACAGGGTTTCTCTGTGTAGCCCAGGCAGTCCTGGAACTCTGTAGACTAGGCTGGCCCAGAACTCAGAGATCCCCCTGCCTCTGCCTTCCAAGTGCTGGGATTAAAGGCATGCGCCACCACTGCCCGGCAAGACAGTGTTTTATGAGCTTTAAAAATGAAAGAAATCAAGTCGGTGAGTTGGCCTCTGAAAAGTGTGCTGCAGAAAGGAGAGACTCCTCTGCATGAGGGAGAGCTGGGGTCCAAAGCACAGTCACAGGGTTCCTTGTGGTCCCAGAATTACTTAAAAACACAAGGTGAGTGCAGAGTGCCCCTGCCCCCCCCCCCCCCCCCCCCATCGGAACAGAAATCACAGTAAATCACAGCAGTCTACTGTGAAGGAGGCAGGCCAGAGGATGGAGGAGATTGCTTGAGACCCACCTTTGATTATGGGCCTCTCCTCATTTACTGACACTTATTTAGCTGCATTTCACTTGGAAGATCCTGTTGACAGCTTGGATGCACACGGCTGTGTAATTACAGAGCTCTCAGAAATAAGGTGGTGGAGAGGAGCGTACACGATAAGCATAATGCTGGAACTGCTTTGACTGACAGCTCAGAGCTATGCCAGGGCCCCTGTTCCATCTAGACTTTTCCTTTCAAACCCTTGTTCAGCCTTGGGGGAGCGGGGAGAGCAAAAGGGAAAGGGGGCGGGGCTGGAGAAACCTGAAGTTATTTCTTTCCTGTTTGGCTAGAAATGAGCTTTAGAGACCCTCGACATCCCTGGAGCTTTAGAGTTGGTAAGTTTAGGAAGTAGACCACTTTGGGCTTTGTTGAAAGTCTCCCAAAAGAGAGAGGGAGAGAGGGAGGGAAGGAGGGAGGGAGGGAGGGGGGAAGGCAAAGGAAAGGGAGGAGGGAGGGGGGACAGAGGGAGAGAAGAAGGAAGGAAGGGAGGGAGGGAGGAAGAAAGGAAAGAAGGAAGGAAGAAAGGAAGGAAGGAAGGAAAGATGTACTGACCTTGCCATGGACTCCATGTTCTCCCAAAATGTTTGTGTTAAAATGCTACCTGCTATTGTTGATGATGTTAAAAGATGAGGTCTTTAGAAGTTAATCAGGAATTGATGAAGCCAGAGGGTAGAGCCCTCCTGACTGGATATATACCTTTATAAGAAACACAAGGCAGCCTCATCCCAATCTCTTCATGAGCATATAAGGAGTGAATAGTGACTGGGTGTGGTGGCACATCTCTACATGAGCATATAAGGAGTGAATAGTGGCTGGGTGTGGCGGCACATCTCTACATGAGCATATAAGAAGTGAATAGTGGCTGGGTGTGGCGGCACATCTCTACATGAGCATATAAGGAGTGAATAGTGACTGGGTGTGGCGGCACATCTCTACATGAGCATATAAGAAGTGAATAGTGACTGGGTGTGGCGGCACATCTCTACATGAGCATATAAAGAGTGAATAGCGGCTGGGTGTGGCCGCACATGCCTTTAATCCCATCACTTGAGAGGCAGAGACAGATAAACCAGCATAGTTTAAACAAATATGCAGCAGTGTTGGCGCACACCTTTTTTTATTGTTATCATTTACGTTTTATTGCATTATGATGAGAAAAGATACATGATTTCAATTTATCTGAATTTGTTAACATTTAAAAATATATTTTAAGTAAATAGAATTAAATCACATTCTTGTTTCCCTTTTGTACCCCAACTCCTCCCAGAGTCTCCCCCTTCAATATCTACAATACCTTTTTTTTGACACATTCTTTAAAATTTATAAAATATTATAACAATAAAAATGAGTATTATAAAAGTTGTTTGATATAAAACAACAATCAATTTAACAGTCTTTTGTAGATGCTTGTCTATAGCAATACTGAAAATATATGTTTTTCTCAATATAATAAATTTTAAATAACTCCAAATTATATTAACTGTATATTTTAAAATAATACATCACTACTAGTCTTTTCTTAAATGAACATAAATATATAAATATATAATATATATAAAATAAATATAAATACATAAAGTCTTTTTGTTTGTTTGTTTGTTTTGTATTCAGTAGAGCTTAAAATCTTGGCTCTTATTGTGGTACAAGCCCAAAATAAGAACAATTTTTAGACATTGGATTTCATTGTAATAAGGCTTTAATGACCCTCTCATATCACCAAAGGATAGTTACCTCCATCATAGCTAAGCTGAGAGTTGACAGTTCTGCTGTGCCAAGGAATGAATTGTAGCTAAGATTTTTGGATACAGTCTTCCTGCTATGATCAAAGCTATTTGACTTGAGAGAGTGACTTTATTCTCAGCCCACAGAGAACAGGTTACATTCATTTAAGAAATGGTGTGTGTATTAAGATGGTCTATCCATAAAGTCATTCATCAACTGTTTCAATGAACAATGGTTCTGTTTGGAGGGTGGCACAGACATTAGGTGAGGGTAAGAATGTGGTTCATTGGCTGTGATAATTTGGAAAAGCATTCATTTCAGAGAAAGAGTAACTTATAAAGTCCTCTTCTTCAAACTTGATACAATAGTTACAAATGTCAAGCAAAGCATTCAGTCTCACTCTTTGTTGAGGATGGCTCACACCTTTAATCCCAGCACTTGGGAGGTAGAGGCAGGCAGATTTCTGAGTTAGAGGCCAGCCTGGTCTACAGAGTGAGTTCCAGGACAGTCAGGGCTACACAGAGAAACCCTGTTTCGAAAAGACAAAAAAACCAAAAAACCAAAAAACCAAAAAACCAAAAAATCAAAAAACCAAAAAACCAAAAATCCAAAAAAACAAAAAACAACCAAAAGAAGGAGAAGGAGGAGAAGGAGGAGATGGAGAAGAAGAAGAAGAAGAAGAAGAAGAAGAAGAAGAAGAAGAAGAAGAAGAAGAAGAAGAAGAAGAAGAAGAAGAAGAAGAAGAAGAAGAAGAAGAAGATAGTTTATACAAATACGTTTTCAATCAGAGTTGCATCTTGCACACCCCTTGAGGGCTATGAGGTTTCCTGTGTTATTGTCAGTCTCAAAGGAGCTACATTTGGCTAAACAGAAGTTATCTAAAGATCAAGAATATTTAGACTGAATTATGAGGTCTAAGTTTACTGAGCTTCTGCATGTACAGTTTTAGATTACTAAGGGCTAACACCAAACTCGTCTCAAGTAGGGAAGTATTCGCATTGTTAGAGACATTCTGGACCAACAGTAAGCCACAGAGGCCAAGTGAAAAGACTTGAGTGAGAGCCAGATTGTTCACAGTCTCCGTCTGCTTTCTAAATGTCCCTTTGTGAGCTGCTGTCCTGACAGTTTTCTCACTGAGATTGGTTCAAATTACAGAATAGTAATAAGGCAGAGACTGAGAAAGGTCAGAGAGGTGTGAAAGAGAATGACTTTAAAAAACATCTGTGTGTGTGTCAGCATATATGCATATTTGTGCATACAATGCATGTAGAGATTAAGGACAACCTCAGGTACACTTCTCACCTCTGCCTTGCTTGAGAAGGCCCTCTTTATCTAGCACAACATTCGGCAGGCTAACTACGGGGTTCTCCCATCCGCACCTCCAAACTTGGGGTTCCTCAAAAGTGTTAGGATTGCTCATACACACTAATGTACTCAGCTTTATGTGGGTTCCGGGGATCCGGGCGTAAGCCCTTACATGTGTTCAGCCAGTGCTTTATCCTCCCAGACATCTTCCCAGCCTGAGGATCACTCCTTAACCTTCTGAAAGAACCTGGGACAATCTGTAATAATAGAAACAGCATCTTGTAAAGCCTGTCAGAGCCAAGAGTTGGGATAACTTCATCCCTAGCACCTGGTTTTCACTGATTCATAAGGAAAAAAAAAACATGCTTTCTGCTCCCAGATGGATTTATTCTGACAAGGGAGTCACACGAAAGAGAAATGAACACATATAGTCCAAGCCCTAAGGAAGGCAGGGAATGGAGAGGTTGTAACAAAAGACTGGATAGAAATCTCAGTGCGTAGGAACGGGGAGGCTTAGGCAACCTGGTGCTCACACAATTTGATCTGATCCCAATGGTGCGTCTTCAAAGGAAAAACAAACAAACAAACAAACAAAACAAAATCAGAAGCAAATAGTCAGTGTAGGCCATGGGAGATTAATGAAATGGTTTCTAGGAAACTGAGGTAGGACTATTGTGAGGCCAGAAGTGTTCCAAATGCTATATCTCAGTGCAATTAAATAAAATGATAGAAGAGGCAAAGGGAATTGATTACTACCTACAATGGTAGACTAGTGTTCCCTGCTCCTGAGATTTCTGAGTTTGAATCCCCAAGATCTATGAGTTTGTTATAACACCGGAGAATTAAGATCATTAATCAGGTGGCCTTCCAATGAGGGAGCTGTCCATGGTGGGGATGAAAATGACAAGGACCCTCAAAGGTATAAGAGTACAGAAGACAAGATCAGAGCAATGGGAGGTGGCAAGTAACTTGATAGCTTTAAAGATGGAGGAAAGGGCTTATCAGTTGGAATGTTCCAGAAGCTAAATGATGATGATGATGATGATGAAGGAGGAGGAGGAGAAGGAGAAAGAAGGAGAAGAGGAAGAAAAAGAAATAGATTCTCTCCTAGAGCTTCCAGAGGGACACAGTCCAACAGATACCCCAGTTCTAGCCCACAGAGGTCCACTTTAAATCACCACATCCCTATTGTAAGATAATACATTTGTTCTGATTCAAGCTACTCAGGAAATGACTGTCCCAGCAGCTGTGGGCATGCACTCACCTAGCAGCAAGTGGGGAGCATTACAGATGGGTGGTTAGGCCTTAATGAGTGCTATTGTGTACCTCATGTTACCCAAGGGGACCGTGCAGTCCCGAGACGCTCTTAGAGTCACTAATCTTAATGCTCCAGTATTAAATTGATGTGCTTGCAGAAGGTTCACTCCTCCCTGGGAAAGAAATGTGCTACACTTCTCTGCTAGAAACTAGAATTTTATATACCAAAGTCATGGTGTGACACACAGCTCCTTAATCTCTGGGGTCCATAATGTCATATAGGTCAGTAAAAATGGAGGACTAATAAAAGGTTTCCCAGCACGATGACCAAAAAATCAATTCAAAATCAAATTCGAGAAGAATCTGAGGGGATTATGGTAGTGATGGATCATGTGGCATCGAGTGAGGTCATCTCAGTTTCCTAGAGGACATTTCATTAATCTACCTTAAGCCCACAAAGATTCTGTGTCCCCATCTTTTGGCTGGAGATGCACCATTTGGAATCAGGTCAGAGTGCTTAAATGCCTCTTCTCTCTGGCATTCTAAGCCTCTCTGCTCCTAAGCATTTAGATATTCTGAACATACAACGTGCATACTTTCCTCTGTGCATGTCATCCTGCCACACCCTGCCCATCATGCTATCTGACATGACATGACTCTGGTTTGAGATCATTGCATGTGACCAATTGTAGTGTGCGTGGACAGGTCAGAGGGCAGTCTGTGGGAGTTGTTCTCTGCCTCTACCATGTGTGTGACCCTAGGACTGAACTCAGATTGTCAGGCTTGGTAGTTTGTCCCCTTACCAGATAAACCATCTCTCCAGACTCCTGATGTTATTTTGAAAATGGGACAGTTACAGGTCAGTTTCCCAGACAAGGTCAAGCTCCATGCTTGCCTGTAGTCTATCCCTGCAGTTTCTCACCCATCTCAAGCTGGGATCCCTGATACCTGCTTTGAACAATATCTACTTACCAAGTGACATATTGTACTGGCTTGTCATAGCTGGTGGTTGAATTTTCAAAAATAAAATAAATCTGGGACAATATTATGTGACTTTTTCTGAGGAGATATGAACAAACATCTCTTTCCATAGGTCAAGAACCAGCCACAGATCAATACACTAATGGTGCCCCAGTCTGGCCTTGGGGAAAGAGTGAGTTTTCTGGGATTACTTCCAGGGAATGTGAATGGGGTTCCTTTCAGGATCATGAGAACCCAAAGGCAGATGCATCACCAAAAATCCCACCTTAATATAGGCGATAAGTCAGAAAGCTATACCCAGAACTACTTAAGCCACTTATAGATCTTGTACACTTCAGGACTTTCCTAAGCTTTGGAAGTTTCTGTTTCCTCGAGTCTTAAGAAGCCTTTTTCCAGAAAGAAATGTTTTAATTAAAATAATAGCTACCCGGCACCTGAGGAGTAACTTAGTATTTACAGTGCCTTCCCGGGATACATGCTGGCCAGATCCCAGCACCCTGCTGTACACAGAATCAAATATTTCATAGTTAATTGAAATCATCCCTGGGAGAAGTGTTCCACACAATGGAAATTGGTGACTACTACTAATGGCTCAGTGCTTTGCCCCACAAGGACAGATTGATCAGCCCACCACCATGCGCAACACCCTCACCTCTCATGTGAATGTGACTTGTCTGTGCCAGCCCCTTGTTTATGATGACTAATTTTGGTTGTCACTTGGACCAAATTAAGAAACAGTGTTTTTAGCCAGTCATGGTTATTCACACCTTTAGTCTCAGCATTCAAGAGGCAGGGGAAAATGTATCTTAAGTTCAAGGACAGCCTGGTCTACATATCAAATTGAGTTCTAAGACAGGCAAGGCTACCCCATCCCCAAAATAGGAATAAGAATAACAACAAATTTCTTTTAAAAAATAAAATAAAATAAAAAAGGAAAGAAAAACAGGCAGACAAGCAGACTTTCCAGGACATTAGGAGGATTGCTTGAGGCCAGGAATTTGAGGTTGGCCTGATCTGGGTATGCCTGAGGGTATTTCCAGGAAGAATGAAAGGAGAAGGTCCCCATGAATGTAAGTAGTACTATGTATGCCACAGGCTGCAGTCCTTGACTGAGGGAAAAGAAAGAGGGGGAAGTGAGCTAGGAGCCTGCATGCCCCTATTTCCAGCTGCCACACAAAAGGACTCTACTCACCACGATGTTCTCCATGGCACAGTGAACTGTCCCTCAAAACAGGAACCAAACTAAATCCTTTCTCTCTTAGGTTTCTTCTTGTCAGGCATTTAGTCTTGGAGACAAGAATAATAACTAATAACCCCTCCCAGGTTCTTCCCAAGGACCAATTGTTTATGGCTGGGCCTTCACTCGGGTGACTCTTCACCTAGGTCTCTGGCCTCCAGCTCCTTGTTGCCCATCGTGGCAGATGACAGGACCCCATACATAGCACTATCCAACAGACTAAAGCAGACCCTAGACATCCCAAGGGACTCACTGCTGTATTTACCATCAAGTTCCCATATATCTGAGACAGCTCCTGTCAAAATAAAGCCAACAGACCATTTCATACATTAATTATCTCAAGCTAATGGAATATTTCAGAAGCTCCTATGAAATAAACAAACCCTGTCAATGCTCCATATAAAAGATCCCCAGAAGACGTTGAGTCTAAACGACAATCTTCCAGCTGTATTTTAATTGAGATGATTCCACGTGACAGAATGAATTCCATCCACGACTTCCTGTCAGGCTTCATGTGACCTTTCCCCCCCAACCCCCCATTTTTTGACAGATTCATCTTGCTGAACATCTTGTGGAAAATGTGAGGGGGAAAAGTGCTTTTTTTTCCTGTCATGCTGAGATTTGAATCTCATGAATTTATTTTTCTTAAAATAACAGTTGTTGCATGTTCTGATTGCTTCTTGCTTCAATTACATTTGGCTTTAATTCTCTTCTCTAAGGAGCTACATGCATTTTCTCTCTTCTTCCGATCCTTCTCCATAGATTTACAATGGAGTGGAATAGCTTTGACTTTTGACAGAGCCAAGGAAATACCAATGACATCAAGGATTCATTATTACATAGCTTTAAAATTAAGGGTTTAGAGTCCTGTATTCTTGGCAGTCATTAATGTTTTTTTAAGCTAAGATGAGTAAGAAAATTCCTGCTAGGTACAAGATAATTCGCGACAAACACTTATGTCCATTCATACATTAATTCAATCTGGCCCTCTTTATGTGACTTAAAATGAGCTAAGTCCTCTGATAGGCTCTGGAGCTCTTGAGACTTCATAAGGAATGAACTCCATCTGATAGTGGAGAGAAGCCGTGTGCAGTGGTGTGCACCTATGCTCCTAGCTACTTGGGGGGTGAGACAGGAAGATGACTTGGGCCTAGAAATTTGAAGCTAGCATAGGCAAGAGAACAAGACCCCGTCTGAAAATTGAAGATGATAATGGGCAATGGACAGAGACTCAGGTGAACACAATGGAATCTGATGTGTGGTGAGGTGGTTATGAATGAAGAACAAGATGGGAGTAGGGAGTAGTCAAGTCAATACAAGTGGACATGGATCCATTTCTTATCGCTACTGCAATAAACTACCCAAAACTCACTGGCTGAAAATAACAAGAATGAATTCTCAGGCTGGCAAGATGGCTCTGCATGGAAAGGCCCTTGCCATCATAAGTTAGTGATACATAAAGACATGTGATACCATGGGTTCAGTCTCTGGGACCCACTCCAGGAAGTTGTTCTCTGACCGCCACATGTGTATTATAGCACCACACACACACACACACACACACACACACACACACACACTCACTCCCCAAAAGAAAAACATGATAACTTTTAAGTAGGTTAAAAGTAACTTTGCAGCCGGGCGGTGGTGGCGCACGCCTTTAATCCCAGCACTTGGGAGGCAGAGACAGGCGGATTTCTGAGTTCGAGGACAGCCTGGTCTATAGAGTGAGTTCCAGGACAGCCAGGGCTACACAGAGAAACCCTGTCTCGAAAAAAAACAAAAAACAAAAAACAAAAACAAAACAAAACAAAAAAAAAAGATGTAAAAAAAAAAAAAAAAGTAACTTTGCTTCATTTCTGTTTGTGTGTGTGTCATGAGTGTGGGTGCCAGCAGAGCACAGAAGAGGGTGTCAGATCCCCTGGAGCTACTAGCCACAGGTGGTTGTGAGCTGTCAGCATAGGTGCTGGGAGCTGATTGTGGGGCTTCTGGAAGAGCAGCAGGGGCTCCTAACCCCTGAGCCATCTCTCTAGCCTCATAGCATTTGCTATGTGTGCTTAGTGATGCCTTGTGACACACACACAACTTATTTCAGTCAATCCTCAAAACAACTCCTAGTGGCTAATACTATGTTTACCCCACATTCAAGATGGTATACACAAGTGTGAAAAAGTCAACTGTTTTAGTACTGTAGCTGTATCTGTGTGGTACCTCCATAAATTGATTCTCTTTCTAGAGAGCTGAGCTGATTACTAGATGTAAAGTAGAAATTAAGAGTGTGGGTCATGGACTTTATTCACATAGACACTCATAAATTTCAAGAAAGTACTTAATTCCTGTGAGCCTCAATTTCTCACCTACAACTTAGTAATAAAAATATTTCTCAATAGAATTAAAATATGGATTATATGAAGTGGTGTTTATAAATATTTATTTATGCACATGGTACAGAATAAGCAATCAGTGAATATTATCACTTTCTTCATTCCTTGCCTGCCTGTTTTCTTTCTGTCTTTTTCTTTTTCCTCTCTCTTTCTTTATTCTTCCTTCCTTCCTTTTATTTACTTATATATTTATTTCTTCAGTGCTGAAGATTGAACCCAGGGTCCCATGCATGCTAGGGAAGTACTTTCCCACTGGGCTAACTTCCTAACCTCTGATGCTAAATGTTTTATTGTTATGTAATTGAGAGCAGAGAAAGGACACATTTTCCTGAGGACCAACATGGAAAAGGGTATTTGTTGATCTGAGGTTGAATCAAAGCAGTACTTAGTTTAGGTCCCATTAAGTTTGGCTCTGCTGCAAATGGTACACACACTTATACACTAATTACATAGAAACTGCCTCAAAATGATCATTTCCTATCTATTCTTAAGTGTATCTCAGCTCTAAACTCGACCTTCCACATTTTTTTTCTGTGATACAAGGACTAAAATTTAGCATCTTTTACTTTCTTTGATTCCAAGGTATGCCAAGTAAACAAATGAAGATGCCTGTCAGCCTAAGACAGATGCCTATGAGCTATCCATACCCTGCACAGACACATACACATGCACACATGCATGCATGCGTGCACACAAGCACCCATGCACACTCATGACAAGTGCTGGAGACTCAGTAGCAAAATCGAGAAAGTTTATATTTTATGACTTGCCTTCAGGACTTTTGAACCCAGGCACCACCAACAGAGATTTAAAAAAAACATGTCGGCGTGCACTCTAGGAGTTCAAAGAACAGTTTTCAGATCCCTAAAAGCAGGTCCCTCCTGGCTGAGTAGCTGTGGGTAGAGCGTATGATCTTACATGTCATCTGCCACTTAAGTGACAAACCCATTGTGTGGGTTTATCTCTACATTTTAAGCTTGTTTATCTTAACTCTTTTCAGGCACAGAGCCTTATCATGTCTGCAGTTCCTTAGGCACACCTGGATGTTAATACTTTATATTCTAAATGTCAGGGGCGGGGGAGTGTGCTGGGCAGATAGACCAGAGTAGCAGACATTATTATCAGGGACCCAGTGTTCTCTTGTTCCTAAGTATCTGGACCTAACCAGTTTTGGTGGCACATCTGAAAATGAACTACTATTTCTTATTTCTTACAAGTAGACGGTCAAATCTATATATCTAGTGCTTCCTCCTCTGCCTCTCCATTCTCTTCCAACATTACAGGTTTATTTACTAGAGTTAAATAACGTGTGTGTGTGTGTGTGTGTGTGTGTGTGTGTGTGTGTGTGTGTGTGTGTGTGTTGTGTATTAATCTATCTAATGGCTTATTTGTCAGGGGGAAAAAAAGGTGTAAAAACATTTCCTGATGACTTGGAGCATCTACCTAGCCACAGAGGGAGGAGACGAGAACGCAGTACCAGGAATTACTTTCCCCCATCCAACACGAGGAAATCTCAGGCTGCTTTCAGACTGCACACAAGACCCATGAGTCACTGTGAGTAGCTCCTTCATGCCCTTTACCTTCTTCAATCAATTACCAGCCAAGCCAGCCATGTCTGGCTTTCAACCCAATCAGAGTTTCTTTTTCTGCTGGTTGAAATCCTCGTTGGTATTATTATTGGTAACTACTGGAGGGTCTTCCTGAAGGGAGACAAAGAAACAGACATAAGTTGAAAATAGCCTTTGTGATCACCTTTCTCTCTGCTCTTTATGAGCTTGACAGAATCGCAAGAGCAGACATGTCTTATAAAGAAGACATGTCTTCTCTGTAGAAAACACAGACAGTAGTTCTCTTCCTGATCAGATCGCCATCCCAGCTCCGCTGCTGAGCATGGCATCTTCTTCTTCTCTGTGTTCTTAATTGCATCTCCCACTCCAAGAGCCCTGGGAATTAATTACTTCCAAGTCAAGTTGGAGATGCTGAGGGCATTGCCTTTTGCCCTGTCATCAACCTAAAGATACAAAAAGGTCGAAGACAGGCAAATGGCTTCTTCCCAGATTATAATCATCTTAAAATCGTTGTCACTCATGACCCTAAAGAAAAATTCCCTGGCCCTTTCCTCTTGGTAGCCATTCTTCACTGTAGTGAACTTTCTCCAGGGCCAAATCCATCAATGTCCATTGTAAAATTACTAACAGTTTGATGTTTTATTAACCCTTTGCAAGAACTTCACACAGGTGGACAAGCACATGATACAGAGCAGCTAGTGGTTACTGTGCCATCCAGACCTCATTAGAAATGCAGATTCTCAGCTCCTGTTGGACCAATCAGACTGAGGGGGTGGAGCTCAGAAAACTTTCAGGGTTTTGATGTTGGGTTTTGTTGTTTTTAAAAACAAGATTCAGGAATCAGATGCTGGGGTGAAAGCCTGCTAGCTCAGAGAGGCAGACCTTCCTACTCCACTGATGTCCTGGAAGGAAAGACCTCCTTCTCCTTCTCTAGGCTGTCTTAAATACCCTTCAACTCAATGACTCTCCTTTCTACTTCTTTATGTTCTCTCCCTGTCAACTGATTGCTTGCTGTGCCTCTTGACCTGGGGTTGACTTTATTTAGCTCTTGGGTTAAAGGTGTGTGCTAAGGCCGAAATACACCACAGCAAGGTTTTTCCAGCTCACAACCTTGGAGTTCATAATGTGATCAAATATCCTGCAACAGAATTTGTTGTCTACTGGGATGGGAAGATAGTGAAATAGTGAGCTCATTAAACAGTCCAGGCTGAATTTACCATCCTCCTTCTGCTGAGATTATAGCCATGTAAATGTCTGGTAGCTTCTGTAGAGGGAATTCCTACCCTGATTCTAGTCTCCTTATACAAATGACAGCTGGAGAGATAGATCAGCCCTTCCAAGGGACACACATTCAACTCTGAGCACCCATGTGGCCACTCACAGATCTTTGTAACTACAGTTCTAGGGGATCTTAGGCCCTTTTTTGGACTCCTCAGGCACCAGACATGCAAATGATACACAAACATACATCAATGCACATAAAATAAAGATAACGAAAAATTTTAAATGGCAGATGCAAGTGTTTTGAATTCTGATTGGTCACTTTTATAAGGGGGGGATGTAATCATGCCCATTCCTGATTGGCTAACACTTGCCTATGCCTATAGATGTAGTTCAGTATTTATGTCCAGGAAACCATGTGAGACTTTGAGATGGGGTTCTGTTTATTATCATGGTTGGGAAGGGAGTGCACCTCTGCCACAGAACTCTATGTGTGGTCCTTCTAGAGGCTCCAAATGCTGTGCTACCCCATGATCAGCCAGTTACTGTCAGGTTCCACTTTGAATTTGAGGTCCAGATGACTGCCTGAGGTCCTGCTTTGACCTCACATGTTGTTTGCTTTCATTGTTAATTGATGTTTTTGGTTGAGACAGAATCTTAACAAGCTGACTCAGAACTCACTTTAAAAAAAAAAAAAGGCTGGCTGGAACTTGCAATAATTGTTTTCCTCAACATAGCACTTGCTGGGGTTATAGATGTGTGCCATTCACTGCAATTCTTAACCTTGTCAAAGACGGTCCCAGAACTATAGCAATGCCACCATTAAAAAGGAAGGAGGAGAGAGAGGGAAAGAGGAAGGGAAAGAGAGAGGGAAAGAAATAGAAAAGGGAAAGAGAGACAAAGAAAAAGAGAAGAGAGGAGAGGAGAGGAGAGGAGAGGAGAGGAGAGGAGAGGAGAGGAGAGGAGAGGAGAGGAGAAGAGAGGAGAGGAGAGGAGAGGATCAGGAGAGGAGAGAGGGTGCTGACCAGCTGTCTCTTAACTTCCAGGGTTCTCACACTGCCACCTTCTTCCTCTTATTGGCTGTAATTGATGACTTGGCCTTGCTACAACACCAAGTCAAGACAGGCTCTATTCTTCACGTTCCCAGACTCACATGCTGATGGAAGGAGCATCATTTACTGCTTCTCGTGCTAGGGTCTCCGTAAATTACAGGCTGGGTTTATGTGCTAAATGTTCAGCAGAAATACCCTGCCTTGTACCCAGGAATTTCCCCGAAAGAATGATTACTGTGAAAACAAGGGTCGTGTATTCTCTTTCCCTCCCAGTCTGGGCAGTTAATAGTGAATTCATAAGTCACTGCAAGTTGCAGAAGCATCTCCCACAGCACTCCTTAGTTTATTAAAATGAACATAAGCATTGGGAGGAGAATTAAATTGTAGCATAGTGACAAAAATCACAATAAATCACATTGGTGTAGCCATCCCTTCTGTAACAGCTCAGTGTGCCCTCATTCAAATCTGTGAGAACCTGTAATTAAAGGATAGGCCTTCGCCTCAGCTCAGAAGGGTTCTCTTCAGGATGCTCTGCCCTGGTACCTCCCAGGCAAACAGGAAAGAGGGATAATTTCCCCTGCATAGCCTCTCAAGGATTAGCCATGGCACTGATGTTGGAGCAACAGTAAACAATGAAGCCTAGGAGCTGCTTCTCAAAGTTTGAAATGAACTGTCTCCCCATCCCACCTCTTGATTTAATTCATCTTGGGGCATAATGTGGCTATGGAAAAATTTATAAATTCCCCCGATGGGTAGGTATAAGTCCAGTGGAAAAGTGTGTGCTTCATATTTGTAAAGCTTTGAGTCTGATAACTAGCAGCATAAAAATTGAATGGATGGATGGACAGATGGACGGATGGGTGGACAGATGGGTGGATAGACGGATGGATGGATCTCTTCCAGGTGACTTAAATGTGTAGCCATATTTTGGAACAATGGGCAGAGAAGTTGAGACATGATGAACATTAAGGCTTTATCAAGAAGGCTGGACATCCTTGGTAAGTTACTCTTTCTGTGCCTCAATTTCTTCATCTGTCAAGTGGGCAAAGCCTACTTCACATCTCACATCTCACATGCATTATTAAATGAAATTAATGCATCTGCATCCAATTATCTATCTCAGTGCCAAGGGCCAGTCAGTATTATGTATTAATTATTGACACTCTAGTTATGATCATACTTATTATTTTTCTTGATCTTTCTAAGGATCATGTGGCCAAGGACATGTGGGGCTTTTGCTATTCAGAAATTTTTCCAAAGGTCCCCAGCTGGTGACTTCCAGCTTGGGGTCTCGAGCTCTTCCTATATGAAATCTCAATTGTCCTGACATTTATATCTTGAATTAGGGATCTTAAGACATAGTGTTTGAGGAATTTAGAGTTCAAACAAAACAAATGAACAGCATCAGTAAAGCATCATTCATTCAGTGCATCAATCATTCTGTGTATTATTCACTCAGTACATCATTCATTCTGTGTGTTATTCAATCAGTACATCATTCATTGTGTGTATTATGCACTCAGGGAGTATCCATGGAGTCTGTGCTCTGTAATAAGTGATGTCCTAGAACAATAGTCCACCTTATCTGTTGAATCTTGTTTCATGGTGTCCTGGTCAAGGAAGCCAGGGACACAATTAGTAAGTTTTAACTTGTATGTTATGTGAGTAGCACAATGAGATCTGGTGCCCAGGATTTAGATCAACCCTTTGACCTGTGTGTCTGTAATGGGTGTGCCACCCCTCTCTGGCACTGATACTGGCTCCCATGATATCACTGTGCTGGTATTGAAGTATTCTTTTTTATCTAACATTGATCTTCTAGCAATTTGGACACACCAAAAATAAGCCAAGGAAAATGCTTCATTTGTTAAATAAAAAAAAAAAAATGAGAAAGTTCTCAACTTAATGCTGAAGAAAACAAGACCAGATATTGAAGTCACTAAGATATAAATTATCATAGTCAGTCCCTTAATGAAGATAACTTACAATTAAATTCTATCATTAAGTATGCATGTATGAGGAAACCCATGTTGTATATAGAGTTTGGTACTATGCAGAGTGTAGGCACTCACTGGGGTCTTGGACAAATACTCTACAAATGTCTACTATGGTAAGATAGGAGACATAAACCCACACTTCCCTTAGTACACTGAATGAGCCACTGTCATCTCATCCCCGTCTCCTACAGTCTCCTGTACCAACTGTCAGGGTTTCCCATGAATAATAAAGCCACTCCCTTCCTTAGAAGTTCCCCTCCCAGCCACAGGGGCAAAGACAGCCAAGTTCTTTACAACAGTCCCCTTGCTAGGACAGGGCTATACCTTTCTTTTGTGTGTGTGTGTGTGTGTGTGTGTGTGTGTGTGTGTGTGTGTGTGTGTCAGACATTTTTTTTCTTTATTTACATGTAAATTTCTCCATTCCCAGTTTCCCCTCCAAAAAACAAAGAAACAAAAACAACAAAAACAAACCCCTGTTGCCTCCCCCCTCCCCATGCCTGCCACCCCGCCCTCTCCCACTTTCTGGCCCTGGCATTCCCCTACACTGGGGCACAGAACCTTCACAGGGCCGAGCTCCTCTCCTCCTATTGATGATCGAATTTGCAATCCTCTACTATACACATGCTGCCTGAACAATCAGACCCCTCCATGCGCGGTCCTTGGTTGGTGGTTGAGACCCTGGGAGCTCTGAGGGTGCTACTTTCAACAGCATTTGACACAATGGCTCACCCTTTCTTGGGGTCTTCTCACTGATCTTTGCTGCTGTCCTCCTGCCTCCCAGGCTATGCCACTTCTTTGTCACCTGAGCTTCAAGCCTCCAACAGGCCTCTAGGAGTAAGAATACCCAGAATCCTTCCTGGTTTCTTAACCTCCTTCCAGGACTTTTTTGGTTGGTTTTTTGTTTTGTTTTGTTTTGTTTTTTTGAGACAGGGTTTCTCTGTGTAGCCTTGGCTGTTCTGAAACTCTGTAGACCAGGCTGGCCTCAAACTCAGAAATCTGCCTGCCTCTGCCTCCCAAGTGCTGCAGCACCACCGCCAGGCTCCTCCCAGGACTTTTGATAACGAGAGGTCACAATGAGTCCAAAGTCTTTATCACAGACCCACTTATTTAGCATAACACCAGACTTAAAGAGCTGATACTCCTCCACTTGGATATTAACCAAGCTTGAGTTAATATATGTTTTGTCAGAAAATATGATTCTTCTAGTCCTGGAATTCTTTTCCTGAAAATGAGGTTTAGTTAGCAGATCTCTAAGCCTCATTTTTCTGGTTCAGCAGTTCAATCCTTCATCACCCGGGCACTCTGAGGAGTACAGGGCTCCCCTGGGAGCACACAGGAAGCACGCTGAGATCCACTAGGCTTGTCCCATATGACACTGCCTACCCCTGGGTGATAAGTCAGGCCTATTGAGTTCAAGGAGGGGACCGTTTGCTCCTACTGTCACTTACGACCTACAGTTGTCTTATGGATATAGTAAACATGCAACTTGAGCCTCCATTTCTTTTATTTCACAGGCAAAGAAGAGGGGTTCCACTTTTGAGGGCCCTCTCAAAGCCTCCTCCAGTATCCTGAGCAAAGTTCTTGATTCCTGTCTTTGAACACAATTCTCCAGTCCTTCTAAGTACACAATAATTCCTCCTTCCCTGTTGTCTCATACCATTACTAGCTTCTTTGTCTAAAATTACACCCTAAATTTCTCTCTAAATATATCACCACCCCCATGTCTATCTGGGTAGTCCAAGTCTCATTATCTCTGGTCCCCTCTGCTGAAGTAACTTTGTGACTGGTCTCCCTGCTCCCAGGTTCCCCTGCTTCTGTTTCTGATTCTCACAGTACATGGGAGTGGTGTGTTTTTACATGTGCATATCAGCCTCAGCCCATGTCACTCCCCTGCCCTAAACTCTCCCATGATGCCCCCATCATACATAGAATGCTGTTGCAGCCTGGCTGTGTTCTGAATACTTAGTCCCCAGCTTCTGGAATCTACTTTGAAGGCCCGTGAATCTTTAGGAAGTGTAGCCTGGGTGGCAGCAGAAGATCACTGGGAGCAGGTGTCTGGGGGCTTCTCCCGCCTTTGCCTCGTATTCTGTTTCTGGTCCACCTGTGATGTGGAGAATCTCTGCTAGATCCTTCCACCAGCCTGGACAGAACCACTCCCACCACTGTGCCTTTCCTACCGTGATGGAAGAAACCGTTCTGAAAATGAACGGAAGTAGACATGTCCTCCTATGAGTTGTTTCTGCCCAGCATTTTGTTACAGTGATGCAGAAATAGCAAGTGAAAGCCCAGTTCCCCTTATCTTTCTCTCCACCACCTACCTGGGATCTCTCCTCCAGCACACTGGGCCCTGAGCTCCGGTTCATAGCCCTCCTACATAGACAGTCGAGTAACAAGAAATGCTGATGCTGAATGCCGTGCCTCGTCTTGGTGTGTTGAGGTTCCCTCCTAAAGAGCTGGCACCATCTTTGGTATTCTTTTTCCTCTTACCCTTATTTAATGTCCTATTAATGTATCATATATTGGCTTATATATGTTTGCTTTTCTCTAGTGCTAGGGAGGTATAGTGGTTAGTTCCAGATGACAAAACAAGGTATTATAAGCCAAGGGTACTTAAAAAAAAAAAAAAAAAGATGCTTTTTTTTTTTTTTTTCATAGTTCTGGGGTCCAAAAGTCCATGGTCTGGGAGCCATCAGGATTTGTTTGTGGAGAAGTTTCTCTCCCTGACTTTAGATAGGTGCTTTCCTGGGTCCTCAAAGGGCCTTTGTATGTACACCTTAGGAGAGAAAGAGAAAACTCAGTGTCTCTTTTCTTATGAAGACATCCACGTTATCACATTGGGCCCTGCCTTAACAATAACAGTTAGCTTTTATTGATTCCTTAAAAGCTCTTTCCCCCAAATACAGCCACATCAAAGGTTATGACTCTGATGCATGAATTTCAGGAGGACAATTCAGTCCACAACAGAGGTTAACCCTTATGGCAAGGCCATTGCCCTGTCTGTTCCCTGTTATATCTGAACCGATCGATGTTGGAAAAAAAAAATACTCAAAGCATCAACTTTGCAACCGATTAACATGGAATCCAGCTCTAACTTCAAAGCCTTAACAGCTGTGTGACTTCAGGCATCTCCTAAGCTTTTCTTAGACTGGCCCTTGGTGTCAGGCATTTCTCCTCTGCCACATAAAAATAGCAATGATCTTTTTCTATAGATTAGAAAGGAAATTATATGTAAAGGATTAGCATAATGTATGAATAACATAAAGCCTGAGAATGATGTATGATAACCACTGATAATACTATCATTGCAAGCCTACTTCCCATCTCATAGGAGCTGAAAGGGTTACCTGGTCTTGATAAAACTTCCCTATGCAAACTCCATTGTCCAACATCTTCCTTATCAATAGGATGCCTGTGCTCTTGGCTACAGCTAAAGCTATCCCATTTCCCTTGCCAATAATGAAGGCCATGGTGTATATCTATAAAATGACTTGAAAACAGAAGTACTATAAACCTAAGATGTAAAGTTCTCAGATTAGCAGATAAAAATATGACTCCTAGATAAATTTGAATTTCAGATAAACAATAACTTTTTCCATATAAATATGTTCCAAATAGTGCATGAGAAGCAATTATGGTTTATCTGCAATTCCAATGTAACTGAACATCTTTGATTTTTATCTGGAAATGTTTTCCTGAGCAGTACACTTGAACGTTCTTTTCCCTTAAATATTAGCATTCTCCATAGAAACAGAATCAATAGGACATATGTCTATATAGAGACAATAGATGGGAAGATACTTCATTATAGGGAGTTGGCTCATGGGAGCTGACAGACCCTGAGACCTAGAGTCAGCAAGTTGGAAACCCTGTCCTATGGCTCAGATCTAAAATTCCTGTGTGTTAAAGGCTTAGTCCCCAGCTTGGCATTTTTGGGAGGCAGAGGAGTATTTAGAGAGGTGTATCCTATCATTGGGGGCATCTCTTGAAGAGGATTGTGGGAGATTGGTGGTCCCCTCCACCTCCTCCTTTTTTAATAAAGTCTGTCCAGTAGCCTTAACTGTCCTGGAATTCACTACATAGATCAGGCTGATCGCAAACCCAGAGATTCAACCCCCTCTACCACCCACGTGCTGGGGTTGAGTGTGAACCACCATGTCCAGTTCTAGTCTCTCCCTCTTCTTAGTCCCCAGCTGCCACAAGAAGAGCCACTTACTTGGCTAATACTTTCTGCTCTATGACCTATTGCCCCAAGTCAGCTAGGCCAAGCAGCCACAGGTGCAAGCTCTGACACTGCAAGCCACAGCAAACTGAATTTGATGTTCACAGTTACTTGTTATCATCGTGGGAAAGATAAAGCTGTAAGTCTCAATCCAAAGCTCAGGACCTTGGGGCCAAGAGGAGCTGATGCTTTCATTCAAGCAAAGGCGGGACAAAGGTTATGATAGAAATTGAAGACCAGCACCAGAAAGGAAATGATTTCTCACTCCAAAGCCTATCAGAGTTTTGCTCTATCCAGGCCTTCAGCTGACTGGCAGAAGCCCGCCTAGTTAGTGAGGGCGCTGTGATTCTCCCACTCTGAAGATTCAATTGCTGACTTCATCCAAAGCACCGTCAAGAAAACACTCAGAATAATATCTGCCCAAATACTTGGGCACCCCATGGCCTGATCAAGTTAGCACCTAAAATGAAGCGTTACAGGTGGAAAGCCATTTTTGCTTCCACCTGCCTTCTTGCCTTCAGTTGTGCCTTCTTCCTGAGGCTTCTTCTCCCTGTGCACAGCTGCCTTAGTAACCCTGCCACCCTGGCTTCTAAAAAGAATGGGTCAGAAAACTAAAACAGTCTAAGTTTATGCTGCTCAGAACCTTCAACTACTAGCTTTCAGATTGTTTTTCATAATATGTAAGAAATGACATGTATGCATGCATGAATATGTGTGTGTATGTATGTAGGTATGTATGTATATGCTTATCTTATCAATGCACTTACTTTCTTTTTTTTTTTATTTTCCTGGTAATTGAAGCCAAGCAGAACTTGTACATATATAAATCAGAAATCTTAGCACCAATCGTCAATAGCCCCTAACAACAGTCTGGCGTCTTCGCTGAGAGTCACTCTCTGAAGTGGTCTTGTAGCTGGTAGGTTGTGCTTGGTATGTCAGCATGATTGCCCACCACCACTGCCAAGATATTCACAGCAGTAGACGCAGAGTACCATAGCGTACAGTCCCCCCAACAGATCCCACAGCTTCATCTCTTTCAACTCCTTCAAAATACTTGTATGCCTCCCCCCC
>NW_022196913.1:49759917-49775473 GCF_008632895.1 Mastomys coucha | reverse complement strand
CCCCCCCCCAGCACTATCTGCCATTGCCACGGGCAATGCTGAGAGGCCACCATGGACTCAGAAAGAGAATCCAAAATGACTTGCATAGGAATGCTGTGATTCCAAACTAAGGCTCACTTCCATTTCTGTGTCGTGCCTACATCATTTCAGAATTAATCAGAAACACTTAGACAACATAAACACTAAGAGATTAAACTCTATGACTGCGCCCTGCTGCCCATAGCCCTGTGTAGACAAAACCTAAGCTATTTAAATCTTCGTGCATCCCAACAGTTCAGTGTTTCTGTTCTTCTGGCCAAGGGGCTAAATCACATGTACACTCACACTTCAGCCTTGACTTTGAGATGCACATTGCCAGTTCTATGCCTTAGTCCCTGTCTTAATCAGGGCTTCCATTGCTGGGACAAAACACTATGACCAAAAAGCAAGTTGGGGAGGAAAGGGTTTATTCAGCTTACACTTCCAGATTAATAAAGTCCGTCATTGGAGGAAGTTAGGACTGGAACTCAAGTGGGGCTGGAGCCTAGAGGAGCTGATGCAGAGGCCATGGAGGGATACTACTTACTGGCTTGCTTCCCCTGGCTTGTTCAGCCTGCTTTCTTATAGAACCTGGGACCACCAGCTGGGGCGATGGCACCATCCACCATGGGCTGGGCTCACTTCCATTGATCACTGGATCTCACGAAAGCATTGTTTTCAACTGAGGCTCCTTCTTCTCTGATGACTCTAGCTTGTGCCAAGTTGACACACAAACCAGCCAGGACAGTCCCTGAGCCTAGCCAGATGGTGGGAATTCTGAAAATTGGGGATTTGTCCTCACTGCCTTTGAACTGCTCACATTCCCTACTGTAAGTAGAAATACCTGTTTCCATGGTGATAGCCTACCAACTTACAGTTTGGAAGCAGAAACTGGAAAAGGTGACTGACTACAGATTTCAGATTTTTGATCTAGAGAATCCATGATGGGAGGCCTAGCCAAGCTTCAGAATGACTGTACAGTAGGAAGGGAAAACCAGTCAACAGTTTACAGGTTAAAAAAAGCTCAGATATGGGCTGGCGAGATGACTCAGCGGGTAAGAGCATTGACTGCTCCTCCGAAGGTCCTGAGTTCAAATCCCAGCAACCACATGGTGGCTCACAACCACCCATAATGCGATCTGATACCCTCTTCTGGTGCGTCTGAAGATAGCTACAGTGAATTACGCCGGAGCTAGCAGCCAGAGCGAGAGGGCTGACGGAGGTCCTGAGTTCAATTCCCAGCAGCCATACACATGATAGCTCATGGCCATCTGTACAGCTACAGTGTACTCATACACATAAAATAAATAAAAATAAACCTTTAAAAAAGAAAGAAAGAAAGAAAAAAGCTCAGATAGCTTCATGCACACTGAAGCCTGTCAGATGGAGCTGAGGAGACAGATGTGAGATTAGAGCACTCAGCCACCCTGAACTGACAAGCAGGCTGTCTTTGACTACGGATTTCAGCCTTCTCTGAAGCTTGATTTAGGATTATTCTAACATGGGGATCTTCCTCTCTGGAGGTAAAATATAATAATTAGGTTCCATCCCAAGAGACTAGATTGGAGCTCAGGTGGAGAAAGTATCTTTGAACTTCAAGGATAGTTCTACTCTGCAGTTGTAGTTGAGGGGATCCCCACTCTGGGGTATCCCCACTTTCTGGTCAAAGCAGTTACTAGATTTAACTGGCCAGCCTTTGTTGCTTGGTCTTCTGTTTACTGAGTGTTTTTCATGGGACTTGTATTATGTTGCCTCCCTTAACCTATCTGTAAGCCTCTGGCTTGGGGTTTGCTATGAGCACAGTCTCTAAAGAGAAGAGAGAGCATGTGCTCGTAGAAACAGCCTCTTTGGCCTCATGCTTTCAGAGCATCCATCCATCATGGCTGGTTCTCTGGCAAGACAGAGCAACATGGCAGCAGGAGCATGTAGCACTGGCTGTTAACTTCATGGAAGACAGGAAGCAGAAAGGGGGAATGCAGGAAGTGTCTGGGGTAAGATATTACCCTAAGGATACACCCCAATGATTCCCTCCAATTAAACTCTGCCTAAATCCTACCTCTCACCAGCTACCAACAGTATTGCATGTAAACAAGAGGGTGTGGTTGGTGACTGTCTTTCTGTGTGCTTATTTCACTTACATAATGTTCTTCAATTACATCCATACTTTTGTAATGATAAATTTTTAAGGCTGGATGTGTGTGTACCATTTCCTTTATCCATTCATATGATCATAGATTCTGGGGTTAACGCCATAACTGTTGTGAGTAGAGCCACAAAGAACATAGAAGTGCCCTTATCTTTTCCACAAATTGATCTCGAATATTTTGAATCTTTGAGGTAAATATGCAGAAGTGGGATTGTTGTATCCCCAGAGAGCAGGACAGGAAGAGAAGGTATTACTTTACTTATAAAGCTGTTAGCTACATTAAAGGCTAGGAAAAAAATGAAAATGCATAGTTTGTGAGGCAGGGAAAAGAAATACAGAGAACAACTTTGATCAACATGCAAGAGGCTGGGGAGATGGCTCTGTGGGAAAACTCTTGCTAACTAAGGTCAAAGTTCACCCAATATGGGAGACTCCCTTCTTTAGCAGGGATCTTTCTCTGATCTTGTCTGGGGGATTCGAAGCCCCCATAACTAGCCTCTTCCTGGGGAATGTCATGTAGCCTCAGTTAGATTATAGGACCAATTTCCTTTCCCCTGACACCACCTTTTCACCCAGCACCTGAGAGTCCTGGAATACTTCCCCATGCTAATCAGGCATTCCAGGTACCCTAAGCCCCCAGTCAATGACCTTTGCCCATCATGGGTATCCCTACCCTTAATCCCCCAAAACTTCATAAGCCTTCAAAAACCCTAGGTAAAGTTGATCTGCCCACTGACTACAATCCTGGTGTGGTTTATTCACCACCATCAGTACTCACAGGGCTTCCGTGGGCTATACTGGCCAACAATCCACAAGAGCAGGGAGACCCACATGGCTCAGTCAGTATTGCATGCCATGCAAGCATGAGGGTTTGAGCTGAGGTTCCCAGCACCAACAAAAAGGCTAGGCACAGGAACCCAAATCAGTAACACCAATACTAGAGAGATAGAGACAGGGAGATTCCTGAAGTTCATTAACCATACAATCTCGCCAAATCAAAGCACTCCAGTTCAAAAAGAGCCTTATCTCAAAAATACAGTGGAGGGCTATCAAGGGCTACATCCAAAGCCAACCTCTGGCCTCCACATGTACACATGCACACACACATGTACAAACGCATGTGCACATGCAAGCACAAATACAGAAACAACACATGTGCACAGCCCACATACACATGCATAGAAACACACACTCGAATTCGCACACACACATGCATATCAAACAAGTGCATACCCCCCACACACACTAAAATAAAATGCAAAACCACAAGCGATGAGGAAGGGCACAGACGAGATGACCCTTTGTGAGACCTAGGAAGAGAGAGCTAGTTGCACAGTCACCGAATGCCTTCAAAAGTATGTCATTCACAGAAAAACAAAGAGTGGTGCTTTTGTAAATGACCTGACCATACCCTATGGACACATTGATTTTCAGAAACATAAAATTAGAAAAAGTTTTCCATCAAACTTCAAATTTTCCAAGCTCCAGGGTGCATGCTAGAGCTTGTTTTCTGGATGATAGTAATTGTCCTGACCGTGCCAATGGGCCTGAGTTCTGGTGGAGTTTTCTCTTTGCTAACCTGAATGACTCTAGCCTACATGGCTCTCCCATCTATAAGGAAGAGATGCTTTGGGGTACAGAAGAACTGTCTGTAGCTGTTTGGCACCTTCCTTCCAAGTGTGACTCTCTGGACTTTCATCTTAGGAACTCACAGGTTTTCTACTGCATGCCACTGGTCTCTAAGAATATCACAGAGGGCAGTAGCGGTGAGGGGGCAGGAAATGGTTGCTTTCCAGCCCCACATCAACAAGACCTCCCAAAGTCACCTCATGATTTGTTTATGAAGTGACACTGATGACAGTAAGGCGTGAAGTTCCTTTTAAATGTGTCTAAGGCTCACCTGTGCTACAGAAGAAGCATATGCAATGCCAGATAGAAGATCAAAGGAGAGAAGACTATAGGATTTCCTGTGTGGAAATCATAACCTCCACTGTGATATTTGGGAGGTGAGGCCTTCCCGAGATGGTGAAGACTTCCCAAGGGGATTGGTGACCTTATAAAAAGAGGCCAGTGTCTAACCTTAAGGGGAATAAGAGAGAGCTGGTTCTAGAGCCAAATTTGAAGGACAATGGCCTGGGAATGCAAGCTTAGGTTACCTAAATTCCATGTTCAAACATGGAAGCAGCTTCATAAAGCTTTATAATTTTACAGAACAAAGAAAATCATAAATCAACACAAGTTTGAGATACACTGGTAGATGATGCATCAGGGAGGTGGTTATAGCAAGAGGGGGAAGCTGTTCTATGGGCTCAAGATGCTATCCAATGAGATCCTTAGATTTTGGTTAGAGGAAGCTAGGGGCTGTTAAATTGATAGATTCTGGGAGATTTTTTAATCTATTATAATATTCACAGGGTATTAGTTCAGACACGAGGCCACAGTAAAGAATGGCCATTTGGGGATGGGCTGCTACAGCTGGCCTGGGATAAGGTGATTAGCTTCTAGAATCTCAGCATCTCAGTCTTTCTATATCACTGCAGTTCTAAATAGTCAGTGTCTGAAGACACAGCTCCTTTCCAGAAAATTTGCTTGATATCAGCAAGCTGCCTAGTTCTCTCTCTACCACAAGAAACACAAGACACTATCTGGCTGCAACCAAAAAGGAAGTTCAAATGTTGTCGCCTTCCAGCCTCAAGAAGTGTTGATGAGTCATGTAGCGGCTGACATTTTGTTACACCAGTCCAAGCTGATGAAATAAGGATTTGCATTGTCAGGTAGAAAAGGGAAGTCATTGTCTTTAGGACAAATGGGCATCAGCTAAGTCAGAGGAGAGCAAGGGAAGTGCTTGCAAAGGCCTTCTAGCAGAGAGGACTGTGGTCAGTAGGAGAGGTCAGAGTTAGCATGACTAGCATAGAGGATCAGGAGTAGAGAGCATGACCTAAGAGGGCTGGGGTGTCCATTCAGCATGTCACAACACTGTTGAGGACTTTTTGTTTGCTTGCTTGCTTCAAACAAAGAGAAACTCATGAAAAGCTTTCAACCTGAAGAAGGGATTTGCAGTTTTGTCTCGAAGGATGATTGAGACAATCATCCTTGGGGGTGGGAGGAGTGATATGCTACTGTACAATGCAAAACAGCTCCCATCTCCAGCAGGTCGGCTGAGCGTGCCTCTCACAGTCCCTCACAGCTCAGGTGTATGGACTGTTTCCACTAACTCACAAGAAGGAAGGGTGGGCGAGATCCTTTGATCCTCACCTGAGATTCCAGCTGCTCCTAGCCTCAGCTGGATGCTGGTGACAACGGTAGAAAGCTTGCAGGGGTTGGGATAGCAGGGTGCAGCCTGAGGTGCTGCCCCTCTCCGGTCATCTGTGTTCAATTCTGCCTTAACTACAGGTAGCCTCTGGGCTCAGGAAGTGCTGGAATGTATGAGTTAGAGGCATTGACTGAAAGGAGGCTGTGTCTGTATAGCTACGAGGAAGCCATCATCCATGTTGGGCAAAGACTTTCTAGTGTGGCTACTATAGAGTCAAACACACTTCCATCAGTAACCCTTCACTCATCCGCTGTGGGTAAGCCCAATAAACACACTGGTTTCTTGACAGAGCTTTGGTAGAATCATACATTCATTGGTAACTGGGACCTTACGAAGAGGGGATGGATTCTGTTTGTGTGTCCTCAGGGAAGGAATTTTCTAAATATGTGGAAAATCCATTCAGGAATTATCCCAGTAGTCCACAAGGTAGATAATAGTTGAGTTTGAGTCAGAATAGATAGAAGACTGGGTTGGAGGAGAGAATTGTTAGACCTGGTGACAGTGGGAAGGGGGAAAGGGTTTCCAGGATGGCATTTCTGTATTTCTGGCTTGTTGACTAGCTGGTGGACCATTCGCCCAAATGAATAAATTGGAGACCAGGGGGAGTGGGAAAGAGGTTCAAGGTAGGGAATGTTGTGTTCAGGAGGCCCTTAAGATATCCAAAAGAAGATATCTGGGAGGAAGTGGGCATGGGATACTTAGGGCTGCAAGTGGAAACATGGCAGTCATTTGCTTGAAGTTAAACCCAAGGGTATAGGTAGAGAAAGTATAACATTACACAGGGAGATTGAAGTTGGGTAGAGTGAGACACAACTACAAAGCAGAGAATATGGCCAGAGCATGTGTGGGAAGAAGGTGAAAGGGCTCAGGAGAATCCCTGGGAACCTAGTCAAGAGGTATTCATGGTGAAGCATGGCATGGTGGTATGTGCCTGTAATCCCAGCATTTGGGAGGCAGGAGGACTGGAAGTTCAAGAACATACTCAGTTACATTGTGAGTTCAAGATCAGGCTAGGCTACATGAGACACTTTGTCTCAAAATAGATAAGAAAAAATAAAAACAAAAAGGAGAACACTGTGATCATTGGCATCAAACACACACACACACACACACACACGCATGCATGCTTTTTAAAAGATAGATATAAAAATAAGTCCTTCAGAGAGCAAAGAGACAGCCCAGCAGCTAAGAGCATAAGCAGCTCTTGCAAAGGACACAAATTCAATTCCTGGCACTATAACTCCTATATAACCACCTGTAACTCCAGCTTCAGGTGCATCCAATGCCTCAGGCATCCATGGCCATTTGTGTTCATGTGTCCATACTCCCACATAGACAAAAGAAAAAGCAAGAAGTCCTTTGAAATGATTGATGAAGACACTACAGTGATCTATAACAAGCAATAGAATTCTCAGGCACAGTTTTCTTATTAAAAGAAAGCAGAAAGGGTGAGGTGATGGGTTTACAAACATGACCATACTTCTAGAATTTGTGCTTCCACGGGGAAAGATGAGCGCCTTAGAAATGCAGAGTTGACCACATTAGAGATTTGCAGGTAGCTCTTATAAATGAATAAGGGAAGCTGAAGATGAGAAAGTGGACCTCGTGGCATTGGATCAGTGGAGCCTCTGTCCTCTGCCACTGTGCATTTGTTTGCCAGGGCTGACAGACTAGTAAGCCAGGCTACTCACAACAGTGCTGGAAGCTTCAAGTCTGAAGTTGAGGTTTTTTTTTTTTTTTTAAAGATTTATTTATTTATTTATTATATGTAAGTACACTGTAGCTGTCCTCAGACACCCCAGAAGAGGGCATCATATCTCATTACTGATGGTTGTAAGCCACCATATGGTTGCTGGGATTTGAACTCGGGACCCTTTGAAGAGCAGTCAGTGCTCTTAACCACTGAGCCATCTCTCCAGCCCCTGAAGTTGAGGTTTTAGCTGTGTAGCGCTCACACCAAAGGCTATAAGGGACATCCTTTCTTGACTTTGTCCAACTTCTAGTATACCTGGGAGCAGTAGTTCGTGTCTCCTGGGAAACATGAACAAATATCTATTCACCCCACAATGAGAGCTCACCTAGACCCAAGGAATAATTTCATCTAAGTCCAGCTTGGTGAGGCAGTGAATCTCTCGGGTGTTACAGGAACATAGGTGACTTGGGTACCTGCATCATGAGAGTGCCCTTGGCAACCTGAAGGCAGCGATAACACTGAAGATTCTCCTCTTCTCCAGCCCTTGCCTACTGCTTACATAACTTCCTGAGGGGACCCACACACCTTGTAAGTTTCTTTTAAGTTTCCTGAGCTGTTACCCTTCCCTCTTTCCCCATGAGGAAATGTTTCAGCCTGGTGGAAGCAACTATAAACTGTGAAACTCTCTCCTCTGGGCCTATTCTAGTTTCTTGTCTTATATAAGCACTTGTTGCTGGGGTTAAGACCCACCCTAAACCAAGACGCTCTCACATCCTTAACACTTGCGTCTTACAGAGACAATTTTCCAAATAATCTCACATTCACAGGTTCCATTGGGCTTCTCTTTTTGGAATTAATCATTATTCGACCCAGATTCCAGTCCCATCTCTTGGGGCATCATTTTATCTGATCTGAAAGCTCTTCTTCCCCAAACTAGAAAGCCAACAATCTACTTTCTCCACCAAAACCCAGAACAACTTAGCCAGGTAAGAGGGGGGCACTGATTTTTCTGTAAAGCACAGTATTCTTGACCCCCACAGTAAGGGAGCAATTTCTGGCCAGATGGTATCTCAAAGACTTAGACAGGAAACATGAGAAACACAATGACTCCTGAGGCCGCTCGAGCAGATCTGAGTCTCTAGTGTATTAGACAACACATAATGGGGTCCCAGCACACCAGAGACCTAAAAAATGGTGTCAGCCCCAAGTGTTGCCTGTTTCCTGCCCTTTGTCCACAGACACACCATCAGGACATGCTGTTCCTCACATACACCTTCACATGACTTGGGTTGCACACCATTGGGACTCATTGGATGTTAGCACCATGTGTCCTTACCTGATTGGATGATATACATATATATGCCAGTGAACTTTCACATTGAACTAGATCTGCACCCCATGCTGGTCTCCAGAGTCTACTTCCAGAGTTATTCATCATGACTCCACTGCCTTCACCCCCTAAGCTACCAGGACAACACCCCACATCACCCATGTTCCTGCTCTTCTTCCTAGAGGGAGCCAGGAATTCTACAACCCAGATCTCTCCACAAGGAAAGAAACTTGTTTGGGTGTGTGTATTTCCCAAAGAAACATAGCTAAGCCTGATTGCCATGTTCTATCACACCCTGCCCTTGTCATCTTAGGATGAGTGGTACTGTGTGGATGTCAGGTAGGGGAAAGTAAGCTGAGCATACTTCAAACACATTTGCGTTTCTGGGTTTCAAATGGACTTTGGAGATGAATCCTGTTGTGCAGAGCAGATTCTGTTAACATGAGTGATCTACTGAGAGAGAAATAGAATTCAAGAGTCCTAACAGTTGGTGACTCTACCCATGAGCATGGAGTCACGAGGCTATGGAGTGAGTCTATGCGTGGAGAAGGGGGAAATGGGAAGAACTCCGTAGCTGCTCTCCTGTTTGAGTCTAAGAGAATGCTCATGCTTCAGGGTGATTTCCAGATCAATAATTAAAGAGATTCAGTTCTTATGACCAAAACCAGAGGTATTTCATCTTTCTGGGTCAGTAAAGTAGCAACTGTTTTAATAATAAAGAAGAAAAATTCCTCTTCTGAAAAAAAAAAAAAGCTCATAGGGTTGTATGTAGGCATTTAATTTAACCTCAAAACAGTTTCTGGGAAGTGTTTTCAGACAGCGCTTCCCTGTGCATTTAGAGAAAGTAAGGCGTGGAGATAAGACAGCACTCCACAGATGACTCTTAAGAGTTGTCCTGGGAAAGTGAGTCTGGAGCTGAGATAGGACTAGAATGAGTCTCACTCTCTTGGTTCTATGGTTTGCTTTTCAGTCCATAGTTTCCAAATAGGGCAACAGGCAGATCAGGTAAACCTTCACCTCTCTACCCTACCTTGGATTCATCAAACCAGAAGTTCCAAGGATAGAGTCTGGGACAGGCCATTTCTGCCCCACTTCAAGCACACACACATTGATACTGATGGGATTCAGTATGCTCTTTCCCTCCATGGACAGTCTGCTCACCAACCACACCCAGCCACCTTTCCTCCACCCCACCCCACCCTTCTCAGTGCATAGTGAACACTTTCCACTTTCTGGTTGACTCCTTTAGGTTCTATGTGTGGGAGAAAACAATAACAGTAAACAAAATAAAACGTTTCCAGGGCACCATTTTGGTTGTCATAGGGCTTGTAATTTCTAAAGTCTCCTTTATGGTTCCCTTCCTGTGGCATTCCACTGGGATCAGAAAAGATACAAGATAGAATTTCACTCTTTTAAAATGTGTTTTGTGGTCCAGTGCATGGTCTGAACTAGGGAAAGCTCCATGGACTTATGAAAACAAAACAAAACAAAACAAAACAAAACAAAACAAAAAACCTGCATGTTACACAGCTGTTGGGTGTGCACGTCCTCTAAGTGTCTGATCAGACCATGTAACCTACCATCTACTTTTATTCTGGTGTGGATTTGCTGGTGCTATGTCTATCGATTACAGTGGAGTGATGTAATTTCCCATGGTATAGAAGTCAGGGGACAATTTGTAGGAGTCGGTTCTCTCCTTCCACCCTGTGGGGTCCAGGGATCAAACTTAGGTCCTTAGGCTTGGTAGCAAGCCCCTTAACTTGCTGAGACATCTCAGAGGCCCCATCCCAAAAGACCCTGAATCTTTCTTCATACTTGTTTTTGTCACTGCTTGTCCTGTCTTCAGGCTCAGATGTCCCTTCTTCCATCTGATGGTTACTGAAGGATTTCAACAGAAGTATCATCAGACTGAGCACGCTCTCCATTTCCTTCTCAGACAGTTTCTCTATAAAATGTCTCATTCATACATGGTTTGGCTAATTTCATGTAATGATTTGTCTGCATCCTCTAGGATCTCACTGAGCTTTTTTATAGTTATTCTTTTGAATGCTTCATCAGATATTTCATCTGTTCCAATTTCTTTGCAATCTGTTGCTAGAGGATTATTATCATTTGCAGGTATATTACCTCATTTAATTTTGTTTTGTTTTTCATGTTTGTTATATTCTTACAGTAAGATGAGTGTATCTGGGGAAGTCAAGATTTCTACCATCAAAGATTCTTATTTCTACCATACAAGATTTCTTATGATCTTCTTTGTAAGTGGCTTTCTCCTGCAGATGTATCTTGGAAGTACACTGACTTTATTTCCACCTAGACACCATAGTGTAACTTCTCTATACTTTCCTTAGAGATAATTAATGAGTTTGAACACACTATGTCTGTGGACCATGCAAAACTATAGACACTGCCGCTGTGGTACCAGTCAGCTGTACCTGGGAATATATTCTGTATGGACTTTTCTTTGGTAGAAGTGGTGGTTCCTTCCATGTAGTAGTTGAGATTGGCTCAGGCACTGTTGTCTTGCTAGTATTGAGGACCTCTGGCACCTCCTGGTAGCATCAGTAACATGAAGGACATGAAGCAGTTTCCCTCGGACCAGATGGAAGTTCACAGCCAGGCTCTCCCCGAGGAACACTGATGACAGAAAGCATAGCACTCCTGCTGTGTTCATACCCAGTCTTGACAGGAGTGCCTGCTCACAGTGCTTGTGCAGCCAGCAGTAGGAACAGCATAAGTGTGGCGACAGAGTGGTAGGGGATTGCTGGGTGCAAGCTTAGTCCCAGCAACCCCTCAGCCTGTCAACCACTGCGCATGCCCAGACACACACACACACATACACACACACACACACACACACAGAGAGAGAGAGAGAGAGAGAGAGAGAGAGAGAGAGAGAGAGAGAGAATGGAGGGATAGAGAGAGGGGGTATCTTACAGCTAAAATGAGCAGGAATGGGGCATGAAAAGAACTGGATGGTTTCTCTTCAGATTTCCTTTGTTCCTCCCAGGCAGGCTATCAGACAGGTTGTTCAGAGCCATCCCTTGTGAACAGGGCAACAGTGTTATACTATCTTGATGCCTCCTCTGCTCCATAGTAGCAGGAGCCTGTGAACAGCTCAGGGCGGAAGGGCAGTGAGCACTGTAAGTATCTGCCTTTGGTACAGGCACAAGCGTGAATCAGCAAACTGGGACAAGTTCCCCGTCCCTTGGTTCTTAAGAGCGGTGTCCTCCCCCACCATCCAACTCACATCTATCATTTCCAGAGCAAAGTACTCAGTGGGATGGAGCCACTCTGCTGGCCAAAGCTGAGCGAGATGTCTGTTGGTCCCAGGAATGGGAATAGAAGGGAGCGTTTTACTCCCTGACAGTCCCTACTTAGATAACAGCTTCCTTTCCAAGAAGGTTCCTGGCTACAGAACTCTTGGCGCTTGCTGGGAGATGGTACCTGATCCCTTTCCAAAGCAATGCCACCGTACCCATGGAAAGCTGCTTCTCAAAGTGAGCCAGAAGCTGGTGGCGATGTGAGCCTTTCCATAGCTGGGATTGTCTGCATCCCTGCTGACAATTGTCTGCATCCCTGCATCCTCTGCTGGACTCTCCTTTGCCCTCTTCCTACAGAGGAGAGTCTAGGATGTTTTGTTTCTCATATGATGCTATTGCCCTGAGTATCTGAATCCTACAAGAGACCAGAGTTTCCTGTGCTGGTTTCCAGTGCTCTCCCTCAGAATGCAACTCTGCACACATTCATTTGTACGGTGGAGACGAGTGCTGGTGACAGGGGCTTCTCTACCATGTTGTGGATCTTTGCGCTAGCTCCTTCCTTTTGGGGAATAGTCGCTGTATTTTGGAAACCCCTACTGTTGTCTGTGGGACTCCTGAGAACTTTACTTCACCTTTGCACTCTGATTTTTGGACGGCCCGATATTCTGAGGTGCTGTTTGAGCACATTTGATTGTTGGTGTCCACATGTGAATCCATACTGTATACCCCTGACAGAGTGCTGTGCTAAACTCTTCCCACCGTCATAGGCCTGCCTAGTCATAAGAATTAATAGCTGCCTTGCACCCTGTGTCTGCCTCTGAAAAACTGAAGAACTCTGAACTCTGTACACCGGTCTCCTGTTATCACAGTAGTTAAAGCATGGTGTCTGTACTGGTTTGAATGAGAATAGCCCCCATAGTCTCGTATATTTAAATACTTCATCCCCAGTTGGTAGAACTGTTTGGGAAGGATTAGGTGATATGGCCTTGTTGTCAGAGATGTGTCACTGGAAACAGGCTTAGACATTTCAAAAGCCCACGGCATCCTGTGTCTACCACAAGGTTGTGTCTCAGGAAAGGAATGTCAGCTCCAGTGCCAGGCCTGCCTGCTGCCATCCTTTCTGCTGGTGGTCATGGACTCTAACCCTCAGAAGCTGTAAGCCCCAAAGGAACTCTTTCTTCTATAAGTGACTTTGGTCGTGGTGTATTATCATATCAATAGAAAAGTAACTAAAATAGCATCTGACAGCCATGTGAACTTGAATAAGCCTTTACCTGATTCTGAGCCTCGGGTTCTCCATCTACACATAGCATGGTATTGGGGGACAGCAACTACAAAGAAGATTCAAACAAATCCAAATTAAATGATGTATTATAATATTCGCTCCCTCCCCCTCTTGCTCCCTCCCTTTCTCTTTCCTCCCTCTCTCTCTCCCTTCTCCCTCAAGTTCTCATTTCTGTTGAATACATATTGGTAGTCTCTAATCCCTCTTTTAGAACAAAGAAAGGCATGGCAAACCATTCTGTTTATGTGTGTTGCTGTGTGTGTTTACTTTTAAAGCTAGATTTTGCACTGATTTTTTTTTTCAGGTTGGCTGACAGGAACTGCTGACTATAGTTCCTGGCTAAACTAACAACTCTCCGTGGCCATCACCTGGTTTTCACTCAGTCTTAGCTTGCTTTCAAATCAACACAGCAATTTGGAGCATTATTGGGAACTGGTCTGAAATCATTGCTCTTGAGAACATTCCCCCAGCTCCTAATCATAGTGATTCCCACTGTGTCTGGATTTCAGGACCCCTGCAAGTCTCCTCCTCTGCAAGCCCACCAATGAATTTAGAATTCTCCCTGGACATCAAATTATCTCAAACATAACTTCCAGGGTAACATCAACAGAAGACAATTTATTTTTATGTTATATAGAATAGAAATTATATTCCCCTAGTTATAGAAATTCCAGGTAAACAGCCATCTAGGTTTGCCTAGCCTTGAGTTTTGCTGGACTTGGGAATTTCAGTTTTACAGCCAAGATCATTTTAGCCAATTAGGACAAGTTGGTGAAACTAACAGGGAAGGGCTGGAGGCTAACGCTGTCTCTTTCCATTCCTCCTCCACAACACCAGCTGACTGTCTGTTCCCCATCTATAACTGAAGTTGACCCAGGTAAATGTGTTCCATGGCACTGAATAGGCTATGGAGAGCAAGCCAGTTGGCAGCACTCCTCCGTGGTCTTGTGGAAATACAAACAAAGAAACGTTTTTCTCCGTGAGTTGGCTTTTGTCAGGGCTTTATCACAGCAACAGAATGAAACTAGGTTAGAAAAACCCAGGTTCTTTGGACACTAAAGAATGTCAGAGGCTAGTGAATGCCTACGTATAGCAGGCTGAGACTTTCCTATCTGGAATCCTAGGAATTATCCTTCACTCAATTTTATGAATAGGTTCAGTCTTCTCCCTCGTGAGAGATGGGAACTTGGTACACTACTACATTCTAGCTGTGGGATCTTGCATAAGTCCTTTCTAGCCTCAATTTCCTGAATCCTTGATTACAAAGCACCTTTTAAAATCAGGGGTGATCTGGAGGTGCTGCCCAGCAATAAGCACTTGCCTATTGTCCATGGATTCCATTGCCAGAACCAAAGAGAGGAAGGAAGGGAATGAAAGAGAAGGGAGGGAGGAGATGAAGAAGGGAGGAGAACAAATACTAAGAAAGGAGAGTAGGAGGGAAGGAGAGAGGAATCAGTGGGGAGAATCTTAGAGGTCAGAATGTGCACTCCACAGGAGACCCTGAACTCACGCCAGCTCCTCCTCCACTTCTGTGGTGAGGCTTATAACCAGGCATGGTGTGAGACGTGGTCAAAATGGCTCCCTGTGACTTTAGACTTAACTTCTCACTTTTAGAGTAGCATTACATCAGAGATAGGGGTTGTGATGGTGATGGTGGCTTGTTGTTGTATTGTCGGGTTTTTTGTTGTGTTGTTGTTGTTATTGTTGTTATAACAGTATTGTCTTCTCCAGAATGGCTATCCTTCATGGTCCTGAGCTCCTGAGATACAAAAATCTAGATTCTAATGGCTAAAAGGATGACTCAGCAGGCAAGAGCACATGCTACTCTTCCAGAGGACTGGGGTTTCTATCACCCACATCACACAGGTTACAACCACCTGTTACCCTAACTCCAGGCGATCCCTCTCCTCGGCTCAGCAAACACTCCTTCATATGTGTATACAGCACAGACACAAATGAACTTTTTTTTACTTTCTTAGTTCTCAAACCTAGTCATTTAACAAATAATCTAAGGCCAGAACAGATGGGTGAATTATGTTCTTGCTAGACAGCACATCTAAATTCCAATCCTTTAACTTCCAATTTGCTCATCCAATGTTCTTCTATCAAGTGAAATCTTGAACGTTTCTTCAAGGATTCTGCCTCTTAGGTGTTGCAAGAAGTTAGGGGACCAAGAGTCGACCCCTTAGGGAGATAGTAATGCATTGCTTGTGTTTAATTAAAAGGCATGAAAGTTGGTTTTGCTAGAAGGAATTGGGAAGAATTGGGTGCTGAGGGCAAATTATGCCTCCGGCAAACCAACAGAGGGGGAGGGAGCAAAGCACTAATTAGCAGGAAGCCAGCTAACAATAACCCAGCTTACTGCCTTCAGGTTCATTCTGATCATGAGATGGTTCTTGACTGCTTCGTTAGTGTGTTCAGCAAGAGGTTTGCCTCTGCAGCAAATGCCTAAAAGAGGAAAGGTCTAGTCTCAAGGGTTTCAGTTCTGGGTTGACTGGCTCTGTTGGG
>NW_022196913.1:49722945-49759907 GCF_008632895.1 Mastomys coucha | reverse complement strand
GGGTTGGCTGTGGTTGAGGCAGTGTATCCTGGTAGGAAGCACAGGGCAGAGAAAGTCGTTCACTCCAGAGCATCCAGAAGCAAAGAGGAGCAGCCGGAAGCAGCCTGAGTCAGAAGGCACGCGTTAATGGCGGGTGTTCCCAATAACCACTCCCTCCCTCCCTCCCAGGAGACCAGGTCCCCACCTTTCATGGTTTTACCACCTCCCGAGAATCTTTAAACTTGAATTCATGATCGGTGAAACCATTCATTAGGCTAAAGACCTCAGGATCTAATTGTGCTTGGAAACACTTTCCCAGACACACCCAGAACTCTGCTTTACAAATCTCCTATGTGTCTTGAAATCCAATCAAGATCATATTGACAAAAACCTAGGCATTTTTTGTTAATAGATATAGTTCTATAAACACAAAATTTGGGCCCCCTGATCTGGAAATGTGAGGCGCCACCCTCTGATATAACGTGGGCTGCTGGCACCAGCCCGAGACAACCAGAGGAATACACCTTTTATATCTACAGCTTAGGGAACAGCAGGCTCACCCTGTGTTGTCAGAAAGCCTGCAGTGCTTCTGACTCCAGCTTGATCCGTAATGCAGGCCGGAGCCTTCACATGGCTCCCCTGATGCATCCTGCTGGGAATGCGAAATCACTTTTTAAGCAGGGAAGGAACCAACCGAATGTGCAATCAAAAAGCCACGCACACTTTGCTCAGTGCAGGCAGCTGACAGAGGAAGGGCCTCTTGCCAAAGATGGCTTGTGACATGGATTTGAGAATCAACGATGTTAGCTGAGCTGTGGCTTTGCAGATCATGAGTAACCACAGCGGCTGCCTTGTCACCCTCAGCATTTTGGTGAGGAGGGGACTGTGACTGATCATGAGTTACTTTAAATACATCCCCCCACCCCCACCTCCAAACTTCAGATAAGAATCTGGATTCTAAGGTAATTCTCTCCATTACACTGTGAAGAAACATGAGCCTGCTTATCAGGACCTACTAGAAGTTAGAGAATTAGCTAAACCCAGTAATGCTGTTGACAAAGACGAATGCTTCTGAGAATAATAGGAGGAATCTATAATGTGATATTCTAAAAGCAAGGCCAATTGTTCATTAGATTTGAATAGAAAACAGACCAGAAGTGAAACCATACATAACAAAAGAGATTTCCTAGCTGATCTGGAACCTGCCTACTCCAAGCTGCACTCAGTAGGTCAGAAAATTCCAGTGTAACAAAAGAAGTTAGCTCTTGAAGTTTGTCAAAATGGATTTGACACATAGTCATATGACAATAATAGTAATAACAATTAATAGCTAATGTAAATGTCTGTCATGTACAGAGAGCAAAGCTAATCACATCCATGTATCTCACAGTAGACAGGAAAATAAGTGTTGGACACCTACTGGTGTTGTCATAGTTACCACATTAAAATCCTACGAGTTAGATACTGTTATTGTCTTGATTTCTCAGGTAAAGAAACACGTCTCAAGACAGCAAGTTTACCCAAGCTGGGAGGAAGGGAGGGGCCTGAGTATTTCCTCATGTCTAACCCATTCAGGAGCCTGTTTTTGGGCTGACATGATCTAGCCCCTTCCTGGTGTTTGGAACGCCTTTGTTCAAGTTATTTTCATCCATGTGACTAAGAGGGGCACCTGGGTTACTCATGTTGATTTTAGTTTATGGTTGAATGTGTGTGCTTTGGGATTGAAGTTCTGACAGTAGCCAGCTATATGAACATCCACGGTTACCTATCTTCATTCCAGTTTCCTTATCTGCAAACTAGGGTTAATAACCCTTCCTTTATAGGGTGATTGGAAAAATAAACTCCCATAAGTTCTCCATAAATGTTGCCTATTTTTAATCACTAAACTTACCCATCTTAAATGCAAATGGCCTTCTTGTAACATACCTGCCTAGACGGTCTGTTTAAAAGGTGTGGCTAAAAGGACATTTTTCAGCTTGGAAAGATACCATCATCTAAGCTGACAGCTATAAATCCTAGAATAAAGATGTTCTGACGATGAGTGATGGTTAGAAATAGCCTAAAGCCACAGAGGATGGGAGGTCTATAGTATCAAGTACTATCTATCTTTGGGCTTTGTAGACACTGGTGCTTGGGTGTGAAGCTGACTTGAATTGTCAGTGTTCTCTACACAGAGAGCATGTGGGAAACTGTCATCTCAGCCACAGTCATGGCTGTTGCTCTGCAAGCAGCAGCTCTGTCGGCTTCTAGAGGAAAGCGAAGGCCATGTGGCAGGCAGACTTTCCTGTCAGAATCTAATGACCCCACATCTGTCATGCCTCTAGTACTGTTTCATCTCTGCCTCTCAAAGGTCTTTGCTCCCCAAGAATCCATTGGTGGGAGTTAAATGTACCTGGAGGGTCCCAAACATTAGACACTCAACATGATTAGCCACCTTCATTGGCTAATCCTTGGCTGACAGCTTCTCCAAGCAACCAGATGGGAAGCCAAAGCTTTCAGGGGTAAGACCCAGGAGGTGAGGAAGCAGGCAATGGAACCAATCTACCAGCTCTGCCCTAGTTTTGATCTCTATCCACTTAAGCATCAGCACTGGATCATACTCATAAAGAGCCATTCAGGGCCTAGGGAGATGACTTGGCTGCTAAAGTGCTTGCCATACAAGCATACGAACCTGAGTTTAATCTTCTAGAACTCACACAAAAAGTCACGGCACACAGCCATGTCTAAAACCCCAGCACTGAGAAGGCAGAGACAGGAAGGTCTCTGAGGCTGATGGGCTAGAAAGTCTAGCTGTGTTGGTGAATTCCAGGTTCAGTGAGGGAGCCTGTCTCAAAAAATAAAGTAAAGAAAACTAGGAGAAAACTCTGACACCAACCTGAACGTAGAAAAAACATTCACTAAAAGTGGAATGAATTATACCACTATCTAGAATATTCTATGGGAAGCCTCTCTAAGATCTTAACTCCGACACCCTTTCAAATGCCTGAATTGAGGATGCCAGGAGCAGTCAGGGCTTTCCAGAACATGTGAAGGGCCTGATTATTAAATTATGTTTGTCATTAAACCATTAGTGATTCACCCATTGAAGTCTAATTAAAAATCTGCTACTCTGCTTAATGACTGTTGCAAAGGAGATAACTGTTGAGTAATTCTAAACATTTAACCTCTTCTTCAGTGGAAGACATGCCCTTACTGAGTACTGGGCCATCGGGGCCTTCTCTTTAGACCTAGGTCCCTGAGATGCAGGCTGCACTGATATCGTTCTGCTAACGAAGCCATCTCCCAAAGGCTGGACACTGCTGTTACTGAATTATCTTAAAGGTGAAGTGGAAAGGATCACTGAGGTTGGTGCCCACGACCCTAGAAGGAATTTTCTAGTTCTAAGTTATTGAATGAAAAAAATCTTCCTTTCCCATCAAAGAGAGAATCAAGACTCATACTTAAATTTTCAATTTGAAAAAAATGAAAGTTTTTGGTGTTCTACTCTATTACATATGTTCTTTTCCCTTTATTTTTAAGTCAGTTTTAATTCTGAGTCTCATGATTAGTCTTCAAACACATTTACTGCCTCTTGGGGACTTGCTTTTGTGGTCTATTGAGATTGCTCTGCTGTGACTAAGTTGGCATAGTGTTAGAACCTTCCAACAGTATTCCTCAGAATTCTACCCTGGAAAACTATGTTTGAAGTTTTCAGGTCTATCATATTTGTTCAAATGCAGCAGCAATGGTGCCAGCATATAATAACAATGATTATAAATGGTAGGAATACTACTCATTCTTTTACATCTCCTGTCCTAAAATAAAATTCAGAAATAGCCTAAGTGAGAGCCCAATGTCAGCCAAGGCATTAAGGGCTCCTCTTGTTCTTCTCCCTGGTGAGAACTGCAGCACAGGACAGGGACACTTAACTCCAAGATCCCACGTGCACAAAAACATCTTTTCTTGTGGCCAAAGGGGAAACAGATTCTAGATACAAGGAGTGGGATTTGGCTTGGAAGTTCAATTCTGCCTTTACTAGGCAGTAGGATTGGAGACTACTTCCTAGCTTCCAGAGTTTCTGCTTCCCTATTTATTGAAATATTAATTAGAATGGGTATATCAGTGACAGGCATGGTATCATGAGCCTATAATCCCATCACTCAAGAGGAAGAGTCAGGCAGATCATGAGTTTGAGGCCAGCCTGGTCTGTAGAGAGAGACTCTGTCTCCAAAACGAGGGCTGGAAGGGTAGCTTTGTAGTAGAAAGTCTACCATGTGCAAGACTCTGAGTTCAAGCCCTACTGTGAAAAAGATAGAAAAGTGAATAGGCACACCCCAGCTTATGAGAACTAAACAAGACCACACTGGAAAGTGAATGGCAGAAGTATTTAATCCATGCTTATTATCTGACTCTGATTCAACAGTTGATTATGAATTTCTTATTCCCTCTATAAACCATTCCCCTATCAGAATCTTAATCTAGTCTTGTCCTTGGCAGCTGTCCTCAAAGAAAATTATAATTCATGAAGGTTCCATGTGGAATACTAATTTGAAATTTTTTGTAACAACTAGCAAGGCTGATTTAATGCAGAGAACGCTAAATAGTAGGTAAAAAATGAACTGAACGGTAGTCCTCCATAGTCCCTGTAAAAATATATCCCCAACTGAACACCTAGAACCTAAGATTGTATGTTATTTTGGAAAAGCACATTTGCAGATGAACTGCAGTTAAGGCTCTTGAGGTGATGGAATCATTCCAGATGAACCGGCTGAGACTTGAGTACATTGGCAGCTATTTTTGTAAGAACAAAACAGGAGGAAGTCAGACAGGCAGTGGAGGTGATGTGCTCACTGCGTTGATGCTGGAATGTTACAGGCTCAAATCCAGGAGTGCTGACGGTCACCTAAAACTGGAAGATGCAAAGAATCATTCTTCCCTGGCACCCTGATAGGAGCTCCAAGCTGTAATAAAACAGATTTCTCTTGTTTTCAGCAGCAGTAGGACATGATATTGTGATCGTATTAATAAATACAAATTGATTGTGCATGTTTTTAATCCTTTCCATTTTAGCCATGATAAAGAGAATGCAGAGAAGTCCCTATCAGAGCTAGGGAGATGGCTCAGTCAGTAAAGTCTTCCCTGAGCAAGCATGAGAACCTGAGTTCAAATCCCTAATACCCATATTAAAAAACAGATGCAACACCTGTTTACAGGTGTTTACAGGAGGGCACCTGTAATCACAACACTACAAGAGGGAGACAGAAGGACCCTTGAAGCTCACTGGCCAGTCAACCTAACCAATCAATGAGCTCTGTGTCAAAAAACAATAAAGTGGAGAAGCAATTGAGGAAGATATTTGGTGTTGACCTCTGACCTTCACATGCCTATATCCTAATAGGAGGAAATGAAAGGAAGGGAGAGATGGACGGAAAGGCAAAGTCCCTACCCCAATATTTTTCTACCCAGAACTCTTACTGAAATATTGGCAGTCAAGATGGAGGTCAAGGACAGATGAAAGTTTTTCTGAATACTGAAGTTACAGTATGTCATTGTGCTTTAAATCAACAAAGTATTCCATGCATTTAAAGAAAACACTGACCTTCATTTACTCTTGTATGCCAATTTGGGTCAGTCACCAAGCACACTTGACATTAATACTAACAGGAGACTTTCTACCACTACTTCACAAGCCCTTCAAATCCAGTAAACCAAAACTGAGAGCACTTGTGACCCCAGCCCCTCCCCTCCCCTGTGTAACAAGCAATGTTCACAACCTCCAACACTCTTAAATACCAAGGGTGCAAAGTTGGCTCACTTCTCCTATTTCCCTTCAAGAGTTCATGCATCATCGTTTGGCATCTTCGATTTTGACTCACTCGGGATGCTGTATTCCTTACATGAGTACATAATGAGCTAAAGTTCTGTCAAGGGTATAGCTATGTGTTTATGAAGGGAACTTTATAAAATTCCTTTTCAACTCTGAAAATTGAAAGTTAGCTTTCTCATGAACAAAAGAAGAAAAAGAGAGCAACTTCTCCATTTCCTGGGGGTGTACTATAACAGGAAGTCCAGAGCACATCAAGAACAAAACCTCAAATTGAATATATAAGGGGTAATAAAGGTGGCTGGAAACTTTGAGAGCAGAATGGTGCCTTGGAACCTCTGCTGTGACTAAGATTGGAGTTCAGAGAGATTGTCTTACATCTCAGCTCAAATGAGGTTAATGAACTTTGGAATCATTGCCCAGGGAAGAGAGGTACACCCCTGCAGTTTGGGTATGATGTGCTGAACGCCTTCCTTTAGTAAGTACATGACCTGAGACTTAACCCAGCACCTCCACTTTTTAAATACACTTAGTGTATTCTAACTATGTTCTTCCACCCAACAGGAAGCATGTTTACCCTTTCCTGACTCTAGGCCTTCAGGCAAACGTTATAGGCATCTCCTACTTACTATAAACTGTACCTGGGGAGTAAGTGGCTCAGAGCAAGTCAGAATACTAACTTCACAGATTCCCAAACCTTTGTTCCTAATACATAATAGGGTCTCAGTAAATATTAACTGGCAGCCAAACAAACATGTATGAATGCATATATATATATATATATATATATGTATATATATATATATATATATGTATATGTTGCGCATCATTAGTATAAAATGAACATGTATGGATACATGGACGTGTATGGATGTATGTGTTGAGCATCATTAATATAAAGTGTCAAATAACCCATGAGTCAAGAAAGAAGTCTTTAGTAACCTGCCCAGAAACAGGCACTAAAAGTCTAAAGCAGTTTCCCAAGGTGCATTCTATGGATCTAACAGAGAGAGTTGTTATGTGTTCTATGGTAACTAATCTTTTACAGCTAGACATAGTAGTGAATAAGTCAAGTGCTCATTATGTACATAGTCTGACATTGCATTTGAATGATAAAATTCATACACAGTGATACGTGGATAGGAGCTATGAGAAACCACAAAGAGATGTATTTCAAACAAGATTGTCAGGAAATGCCTACCTGTAAATGGTCTTTTGAACAGGGACTCAGAGTGAGGAAAAGAGCCATGCTAATGTCTAGTAAAAAATAATCTAAGCAGAGAACAGGTGTCAAAGCCCTGAAGTGGGATAACAAGCAGAGAGGCCTGCATGACTGAACAGAGAAGTGAGAAGACATGAGATCAGAGTCAACAGAGGGTCAGATCATGCAGAGGCTCGTGGGCCATGCAGTTTTGTCTATGCTGTGCCTCAGATGTGATACCATTAGAAGAAACTGACTAGAGGAGTGGCAGAAGCTACTGCACACAGAATAGACTATGAGGAGCAAGTCTGAGGACCTCTTGGATGACTAACTTAGAATGCAAGATGAAGATGGTCTCTTGGACTAGAACAGCCTATGTAAAACTACTGAAAAGCAACCAGACTGGGTATATTTTTTGTGGAGTGAATAAAATTTGCTGGGGTTTGCATGCAGATAATTAGAAAAGAGAAGAATGCCAAGATGTTGAGACAAGGCTTAAGAGTGACACTTCTCTGAGCATCTCTCTCTTTGCCGCTCCATCAAATACCTATAGTCATAGTCAACCACACAGTCTGATTGCTAGGTCCCCTTGGAAAGACATGACTCTGGCCTTAGACAACTCCTCAGCTTTGACTGGAGCTATAGTTAGGATACACTGGCTCACCAGGTTTACCCTGCCACCTTTCTTCTGCCTGTAGAACCTGCTCGTGTACCTATAACGTGTCCCCAAGGAAGCACAGTGGTCCATGCTTTTCTCTTTCTCGACATTTACTCTGTCCACATTACCTTTATGCTTGTGTGAGTCTCCCTGCTAACTACACTGATAGATGTCCCTTCCCTTCTCAGATACTGTCCTCAGGCTCCTGCCCTCAGCATTCTTATAGATATGCCTAGAAGCAACCCATCACCTCCCTGTTGTCATTCCAGCCTGTATCCCTGCTTGTATAAGAAAGTATACTTTCCTCTAATTCATGGTTAATCCCATTGGGCCACAGAAGGGTGTTGCCAGCAGCATCACCTGCGACTGTTTTCTTAGAGCCCACCCACTCCAGGAGGACCTGTCAAACTCAGGAGATGACACCTGAAGACAGTTTGACTACCCCCCTTAAAAACACCCTCTCTCTTGATCACTAAGCCCAAACCCCAAACTGAATGGTAGATTATCACTTCTCCTCTCCAAGTAGGTTCCTTATCCCTCAAGGACAGCGCATAAATTGCTTAGTCTTAGTGTGAAGCCATAGAGGGAGCCTAATCTTTCATAGAGTCTGCCCCTGGAAGCTCAATGAAACCCCATGATGTGAACATCCTAGGGTTCCACTGCACCCCCTCCCCGACACTGCCCCCAAGACGCTGAAGAGGTAGAAAGTCAGAGCCTTAATTTTCTCTTGCTCTAGACTTATACAACTCAGAATACGATTGCTTGGGCAACTATGGTATAACAAATGCTTGAGCAGATGTTGTACTGTAATTGCCAGAGAGGGAAGGAGACTCCCATTCGTGAGCACCAAGCTGTGAGTAAGGTTTATATTAGGTGTTTTATGCACGCAGTGTTATTTCATCTTGATGTTCCCTTTGAGGGGGATTAAAACAAACACACACACACACACACTTCTAGCTTTCATATAAGGAAAGAACTCAGAACAATGATACACCTTGTCACAAAGTCACACCACTAAAGGGCCACAGATAGAGGGCCACGCCCAGTGGTTCCAACTGCAAGTCTGTATTCTTTCTCCCACCTCTCATGAGGCCTGATGTTTATTTATGTGAGCCCTTGGCAGATGTTCTCCGTAATTCGTCGTCATGTCCCAACTGCATCTGTCACACCCTAAGTAGGGAGCACCAGCATCCATGAAACAAGAGAAAAGGAAAGGGGGACTGAGGAGGCTTTTGCTGCACATTTTAAAAGTCCATAATAAATGCTTAGAAATGAACATGAGGTCTTAGAGAGGCCCCTTAAAACGTCCCCTTGAGCCCATGGAGTGATCTGATTGGCAAGACTCGATTTATCAGCCTGCTCTGGGCAAGCTTTGTAAAAGCGGGGCAGGAGTGATGGGGCCGGAGGTAATGTAATTTCAGCTGAATCCATTAGAGGCCTCATACGGCAGGAAACTGGGGCACAGAATTAAAGTGCCCTCCATAATTTATACTCAGACACAAATGGAATATGGGGAGGGACCCTTGCTTTCTAGTCCAATGGCTTTTCTGCTGGTGCTAGAATCAGTTGTCAAATAACAGGGCTTCTACAGGGGGAGACATGTGGGGTGACCTAAAGACAATCTGTACCCGAGTCTAAGGGCAGGATGGAGCCGACCCACCTTGGCACTTTCTAGTCTATTTTTGATTTTATGATTCTTGTATTTGGATAACGGAGGAGAAGGGGCAGCCAGTTGGCAGGGCAGCTGTCAGATGAGATCTTGTCAGGCCTTGAAAACAGAGAGAAGACCAGGGAGTCTCTTCCTCTTGGCTCTGGACCCTGTTAGGAGGTACTGTGGTAAATCCTCACTCACGAAGGTACCCATGTTTCCACACCACTGTGCGCAGGAGAAATGAGCTCCACCAACTTACCAAAGAGATAAAAGGATATTGCAGAGATGGTCCCAGTGTCGACAAGGAAAGAAAATTTAAATATGTACCTTTATCTCTGGAGAGCAATTAGGAGATCAGAAGGTTGAAGACTTCCAAGGCAATTCAACTCCTGGGCCTGAGGATGATGGGATTGGGAAGATGCGGAAACAGGAACCTTGGGCAGAAGCTGTCCTCAAGAGAGCCAAAGCCTGGGCCCCATGTGGGGCTGGCTGGCCTGAGGCTCCTAAGTATTCAGTTCTTCTATGTGTTATTCTCATTGTGCTCGGGAGTCAGAACCCTTTCCCATAAACTAATGATAGAAACATCACCCCATTTGACAGGCTTGTTTTAAGAACCAAATGGGGCCAGCTAGATGGCTCGGAGGATGAAAACCCTTGCTGCCAGGCCTAATAACCCGAGTGTGATCCCTGGAACCTACGTGGTTAAAAAGAGGGAACTGTACAGCAAATGAGGCCACTCTGTGAGCAGAAAGGTTTACTGGGGAAATGAAACAGCCACGCAGCTCTCTCTTGGGAGGAGAGAGAACAGCAAGAGGCAGGCAAAACCTAGGAGGGGTCAGGAGTGGGCCATCCAGAAGACTGAAAGTTCAGGGCAGTGGAGGAAGGGGAGGTTTGCAAGCCAGCAGTGTCCAGCAGAGACCAGTAACCCTTGAGGTGTTACAGGTGGAGCTGAGCCCAGACTGCCCCGTCCACAACACTGTCAGTGGTGCTGACATTGCAGGGTTTGGAAGGGGCACTTGGGGCCTAACAGGCTCCAGCAAGATATGCTCTGACTTCCCTCTTGTACCTGCATCGTGTGTGTGTGTGTGTGTGTGTGTGTGTGTGTGTGTGCGCGCACACACACACACACACACACACACACACAAACCAGGAACTGAAAAGATGACTCAGTGGTTAAGAGATTTGCTGCTCTCCCAGAAAAAAAAAAAGTTTGGTTCCCAGCACCCACACAGCAGCTTATGACCTTATGACCCTATGACCTTAACTCCCGTCCAGAAAATTGAGCACCCTCTTCTTGTTTTGGGAGGACTCCGTGCACACAGAGTACCTAATACAGGAAGAAAAATTACCCATACACATAAAAATAAAAAGAAGGACAACAAAAAGAATCAAATGAATAGATAGATGCAGACTGAGAATATTTTGCAAAATGGTATACACATCTACGCAAATGTCACCAATATTCACATGGCTGGAATTAAAATATATTCACTTCTATTTTATCACTGGAGTAAGTAAAACTTTCTAGTGGTCATAGATGATGTTTCAGTATACATTTCCTTTTTAATACTCTAATGAAAGTTTTACGTTTTATTTACAAGCTTTTCCTTTCTCGTTAGAAACACACCCCCACCCTACTCAACATCCAGCTAAGCTGCCCCAAGTCCAAAGCCAGCTTGATCTACATGGTGAATTCAAGGAAAGCCAAGAGATCTAATCTCAAAACAACCAACCACACAAAAAGGTTCAGCTGATAAAGGCATTTGCTGCCAATCCTGATAATCTGAGTTCGATGGAATCTACATAATGAAAGGAGAGAAATTATTGCACAAGTTGTCCTCTGACCACATGTTGTAGTTATGGTTTACATGAAACATCAGGACCCAAAAGCAACTTGGGAAGGAAAGGGTTTATTCGGCTTACACTTTCACAGCACTGTTCATCATTGAAGGAAATCAGGACAGGAACTCAAGTGGGGCAGGAACCTGGAGGCAGGAGCTGATGCAGAGGCCATGGAGGAGTGCTGCTTACTGGATTATTCCCCATGGCTTGCTCAGCCTGCTTTCTTATAGAGCCCAGGACCATCTACCCAGGGATGGCACTATCTACAATGGACTGCCTGTCTCCCATCAATCACAAAAAAACGCCTCACCCAGATCTTATGGAGGCATTTTCTCAATTAAGTTTCTGTAGCCCGCGCGGTCCTCTCGCCGGGAAGAAGACACGCGGACACACTAGGTTCCTTCTGCAGCAACGACATTTACTGCCCTCTCCCAGAGGGAAAAAGAGACAGAGCCAGTAATCCGCACTGCTTATATACACCACAGTGTGTCATGTCTGCCCATGATTGGCTGTTCGCTCATTACCCTATGTGACGCCCCAGAATGGGCCGTGACATGGCGTCTTTTCACTCTACGCACATGCGCAAACAGTTCTCTATGCGCATGCGCAAACAGTTGTTTATTCGACAGCGGAAGTAGGCGCCATCTTGCGATGGCGAATGCCGGCTCCCTACAAGTTTCCCTTCTTTTTACATAACTCTAGTTTATGTGTCAAGTTGACATAAGACCAGACAGCACAACAGACCCCTTGTCAGCTTGACACACAAATACATCACTATCAAGCCACACCTTTCCTTTCTTATTCATCACCACATCTCACATTTAAAACTTTAAAAGTTCCACAGTCCTTATAAATTCAAACATATTAAAATTTCAGTCTCTTTAAAATACCCAATCTCTTTAAAAATCCAAAATCTCTTATAAAATCAAAGTCTTTCAGCTGTGGACTCCTGTAAAATTCAAAATTAAATTAAATACTTTCTTTTAAACAGGGAAGAGGCAGGGCACAGTCACCATCGGAACCAAGCAACACCGAACTCCAATAGTATAAATAACTCAGTGTCCAATTACCTGGGATTCACTCACCATCTTTTAAGCTCCTCCAATGAGCTCTGCCCTCTGCACACACAGCTTGCTTTCTAGGTCCTGGCTGACTTTACTCCACTGCTGCTGCTGTTCTTGACGATCATCCCATGGTACTAGCATGTCCAAAATGCTGAGGTCTTCCGCGGCATCTGGGCTGCACTTTCACCCATAGGCTCTCACAGGCTCTTACCATGACTCCAAGCCTCAACTTCTTTGCATGACCCCTTCAGTCCTGGGCCTTCAACAGGCACTGAAGCCGCACCTTCACCAATGGCCTCTCCTGACCTCTCACAGTGCCAAGGCTCAGCTGCCCTCCCTAATTCCTGCATGCCTTCAAAACCAGTACCTCCTTGGTGAGTCTTCTATGACCGTGTGCAGTGGGCAGCACTCAGTAAAGCCTCTGCCAGTTCTAGAACACAGCTTCTCTGTGCTCCCAGAAAACAGTTCCCAGAAGATGTCACCTCAGTGAATGCTGGTCTCTTCTTAACCACTACGAATTTTCTAGCCACAGTTTACCAGCATCAATTGTGCCTTCAAAGCAGAGGCTTCACTTTAGTAGTTCTGGTATCTTGCTAATCACAGCTGATTCTTCAGCCCCAGTTAACTGGAACCACAGATTCTTCATGCAAAAGCCCAGTCGAGTCTTTGCTTCCTTCTGAAAATTCACAAGGCAGGCCTCCATCATCTGCACTGCTCTCAACATTCTTTTCTCCCAAGCTCCTACAGAACAGCTCACTAAGCTCTTAATACTAGGTGGCTTTTCTAGCTCAAAGTTCCAAAGTCCTTCCACAATTCTCCCACATACATGGTCAGGAATGTCACAGAACTACCCCATTCCTGATACCAACTTACCTTAGCGTTTTTATTGCTGTGATGAGACACCATCACCAAGAGCAAGTTGGGAGTTGGTGTGGGGGCAGGGTTTATTTGGCTTATGCTTCCACATCACAGTTCATCATAGGAGATCAGGACAGGAACTCACACAGGGCAGGAACCTGGACGCAGCAGCTGATGCAGAGGCCATGGAGGGTGCTGCTTACTGGCTTGCTCCCCATGGCTTGCTCACTCTGTTTTCTTATAGAACCCGCCAGTCCAGGGATGGTACCACCCACAATGATCTGGGTCCTCCTCATTCAGTAACTATTTAAGAAAATGCTTTTCAGCCAGATCTTATGGAAGCATTTTCTCTATTAAGTTTCCCTCTATTCAGATAACTCTAGTTCATATGTCAAGTTGACATAAGACCAGCTGGCATACCACACTTGTGCTATGGCACATGTGCATACACAACCACACCCCCACAGATAAATAGATAGATGATAGGTAGGTAGATAGATAGATAGATAGATAGATAGATAGATAGATAGATACAGACAGACAGACGGACAGACAGACAGACAGACAGACAGATACTTTAAAGCTAGGCATCATGTCTCATATCTGTAATCACAACACTTGAGAGGCCAGGGTAGGAGAGCATTAACTACAAAGTCAGGTCTTTGAACTAGACTAGAGTAAGACCTGATTCAAAAAAAAAAAAAGGAAAGAAAGATTGTAGAAAAAAAAAGAAATATGGTCATAATAAACTGTTTGTAAGATTGAGACACATAAGAAAAATGCCATCAACTGTCCCCAAGTCCAGTGATAATGCCATTAACGTTTTGATAAATCCCCTTCTGGTTTTTCTCATGCACATTTTTGCAGAGTTGTGATCATAATGAATTGTTCCCTACTTCCCATTTAATGTGCCTTATGTTACTAAAAAATGTTAAATACATTAATAGTTGTATGACACTTTGCCCTATGGATGGAATATAAAATACTTGATCACATTTTCTTGTTAGACATTTCCTTCTTAAGAATACTATAAACATTTACACTAGATGATGCAGTAAATTGTTAATCTGCTCTATACTGCCCAGTGGGTACACATGTGCTTCTCGCTATCGCCCCAATGTTCAGGACTCCCAAAAGAAAGGCTTTATATTTTAAATACCATAAACAGCTCAATGACTGGGCCACTCCTTAACTCCATGTAGCTAACACAAACTCCCCTCCAATAGTCCTGAGTTAATACTTACTAAATCTATATTTTATCTTTGCTGCCCTCCTGGAGCCACTTCCCCCCTGCACTTACATGTAGGCTGTCTCACCCTCCTGCTCCTTTTTGGCATGGTCTGTCTCCTACACCCTCATCATGGTGGAAACTTCTCTTCTTCCTTCCTTGGCCCATTCCAGGGAATCCTAAAAGTCTCACCTCTTGTCTCTCTGCATGGCCATTGACCACCAGCAACTTTATTGACCAATCAAAAACCAACTGGGGAGAGGCTTCCTTTAGTGGTATGAGTGGACCCAGCAGACAGGTCCTTGGGTAACACAATTAGCATAAGAACACAAGCCACTACACCAGGCATGATGGTACATAGCTGTAATCCTCCACAGGGAGGATGGTGAAGGTGAAGCCAGCTTGACTACACAGGAAGACTCTGCTTCAAAAGAGCCAACTGTTAGTAGGAGAGGTACCTCAGTCTCTTTGAGCAAGAAAAGAACCTGAGCTAGAGCCCCAGAATGGATTAAAAAGTGTTTGTGGTAGTGCATCCACATAATCCCAGTACTGGTAAGGCAGAGCCTGGTTGGACCTCCAGAGAGCTCACTGGGAAGGCAGCCTAACCTAACAAGAGCTTCAGACCACTAACCAAAGCTGACATCAGGTATCTGTTTCCTAACTAGGGATGCAACCTGACCAGCTGCCTCATGCCCCTGCCTAAGGAATAATAGCTAAGACTGACCTCAGATATATGCAATGTAACTGACCAGCTGCCTCATGTCCCTGCTTCCATGTACCTTCACCATCATGATGGACTGTACCCACAAACTGTGAGCTGGAATAAACTCTTATTTCCTTAGGATGCTGTCATCAGGCCATGGACTCAGAAAAGTAACTAATACAGGTACAATGTGTTGCCATGGTAAAACATTATGACCAAACCCAATTCATGAGAGGAAAGGGTTTATTGCATCTTATAGGTTGCAGGGCATCCCTGAGAGAAGACAGGCCAGGAATTCAAACAGGGACTTGAAGCAGAAACCATGGGGAAACATGATTACTGGCTTGCTTGAAGACCCATGCTTAGCTAGTGTTTTTTGTTGACCATGACCACTTGCCTAGAGAATAGTGCTGCCCACTGTAGGCTCTGCCTTCCTATAGATATTAATACATAAAGATGGCACCCACACACATAGACATGCCTACAGGCCAATCTGATCAGGACAACTGTTCCCTCAGCTGAGACTGTCAGTGTTTCTAGACTGCATCAAGGTGCCGGTTAAAGCTAAGATACATAGATAATCAGTTTCCTGTTGTGCATATATTTTATACTCAACAGGAACATCACAGAGGGAGAATGGGATAGGAAGAAAGATAGCAATTAATGTTAAAGTAATCTAGGACCACATAATTCACATAATCTCTCCCAACCAGAATCAAGTGTTAAATTATTTATTCCACTCAATAAGGTAGAAAAATTATAAAACCTCACCTATGCCTTTTTTGGTAGTTTTAAACATTGAACTCAGAGCTTCACATATGCTAAGCAAGCACTTCAGTAGGGGTAAGAAAGCTTTCCTTTTGAGACCTTCAAGCCAGCCACATGACCTTTTAATTATCAGAGAGGCTCAGTGCCTCCCTGAGGTTGCAACCATTGTCCATTGTCTGAAGATTAAGCATTCTGGATGGGGCTGAGCTCAAGTTCAAGTGAAAACAATAATTCCAGGGAAAGGAATTCCAAATAATATTCTCAAAAACAGAGCGCTTGCCTCCTATTTTCTATTGCTTAATTCTTAGCATATCTCATGGGAAAGCAGATGGCAAGGGAGACTCGAGTGGTTGAATAAATATTAATAAGCAGATAAAGGGAGACAAGAAAGTTAGGAAACTAATTAGAATCACCTTAAATGTGTCTGAACTTTAAAAACTCCAAGTTGATAATTCAAAGACTATTTTAATGCCCTAAAGAAAACAAGTTTGAGCTAAAATATAATCAGTCACCGAAAAAAAATCTCTTCACAGATCCCCTAGAACTTTTTAAGACATGTAAATTATTTGCCACAATTACAGAGGAGCAGGGAGAGACAGTAAGCAACTGACAGGAGATGAACTCTTGGCTCTGCAGAGGGTGAAGGCCTCAGAGCCAGATTGTGATTTGTTTTCAGAGACAGTTTGTGACTGGGTTGCAGGCTCACATCAAAGAGCATTGCAGCCCTTGTACAACAGGCCCCTGGCCTCAGAGTCAATCACCCATCTTGACTCTGTCTTGGGGCAGTCTCTCTGGACATAGTCCAAGGAGCCCTCACTGGCCTCTTGCCCATGTGAAAAGATGGAGCATTACTCTTCTCAACAGCGAGGACCCTTGTTGTCACTCATTGCAAAGTGGGAAAAATTATTTTCTCATGCTCCCAGGCTTCTCAGCAGGAGTGACAAACAGAAACAGGAGCCCCACCCTGCTTCTGAATAACTAAAAGCCTATTAGTCTGTGCTTCTTAATTAATTTTCTTTTCTGCATCATCTTCTTCATACAAGGGATTGAGATCAGTTTTTAAGAGCTCCCGCCCACCGCCCCCCCTCCAACCATCCCTTGAGGTCAAGGTCCATGCTCCCAGTCTTAACACTCCTTAGGTCAGGGAACTAGTCCCAGAGAGGATCTTTATCATAGAGATTATCTTTATCTCTGAGAGGTTTTTTTTTCCTTCTGCCAACTCCTGTGTGGTGTTTTAATTATATTATGCATGAGATTTTGAAAAATCTGTGACCAGTCCTAGCATTCAGCCTCAATGCAATCATTTGCAGCCAGCATTTCTTCAGGTCTCTCTCACACATACTATTCTTCAGATTATGCATTCACAGGCATAAATACACATCTGATATTCCCAACAAGTTCATACTCAGATAAGGAGGACAGAAGTAAGAGAGCTGAAGATAAGTCTGGAAGGCTGGTTGCCAGTATATGATATGAAGTCAGGAGTTTCTCAAGCTTTGGGAGAGCCTTGAACAAAAATCCTAAAAATACTTGGTTAGAAATACTTCATTACAAAAATAAAGAAAAGAAATATCTGTAATATGAAAGGGGATATAAAATGTAATGGTTTCCAAAGAATACAAATCAGATTTCTCAGTGAGTTAAGAAAATGGTGTATTTATCCTCAGGAGTTTTGAGCCAACTGTGGTGACCCATGCCGGAAGGCAAACACTGGAGAAAATGAAGCAGGGATCATTCAGAAATAGCTCAGGATTCATCTTAGCCAAGCATGGTGGTGCACACCTATAGTCCCAGAACTTGGGAAGTAGAGGCAGGAGGATCAGGAGTTCAAGGTTATTCTCATCTAACCAGTTCTAGACCAGCCTGGGATACACAACACCCTGTCTCCAAAAGGAGGCAGGGAATTAAGAGAAAGGGGCAATGGCTTACGACCTTTTCTATCAAAGTGGCTGTAAAATAAAATTGTCAAACTAAACCAACAAAAATACAGACCAAACAAGCAACCAATTCTGAATTTCAAATAAATAAGTTTGATAGGAGTGGCCCCTATAGACTATGGTGTTTGAATGCTTGGCAAATAGGGAGTGGCACTCTTAGGAGGTATTTATGATCTGGTTGAAGGTAGTGTGTCACTTAGGGTGGGCTTTGAAGTCTCCTATGCTCAAGCTATGCCCAGTGGGGCACACAGTCTCCTTCTGCTGCCTTCGGGCCAAGATGTTGAACTCTTAGCTCCTCTCTACCCCATGTCTGGCTGCATGTATACCATGTTTAACAACGATCTACTAAACCTTTAAAACTGTAAGCTAGCCCCAATTAGATGTTTTTCTTATAAGAGCTGTAGTGGTTATGGTGTCTCTTCACAGCTATAAAACCCTAAGACAGTATGTCCCAAATATTGTGTGAAGAATATTTACTGTAGGGCATTTTCATTGTTTATCTGAAAATCATGCATCCAACATAACTGGGTCATAGTACACATGAAATCATACCAGCTGTGATTGCATGCACAAGACATGCGCAAGATCAAACCAGCCAAAACATGAAAGTGGATGGGAAAGAGACTTATGGAGTCCAACTTAGTTGAGGAGTTATTGACAATTGATGGCACTGAGGGAAACCTGAGAGGCTGCCCCGTGCCCAGCAGATTGTTTTATACCCATGCACATACAAATACCACTAAATGGACTCAGTGGATTTAAAAAACAAAAGCACTCAAAGTTGGGAGGAGAAAGTGACAGAGAAGATAAGGGAGGAATTGGATAAATTTAGTTAAAACGTTACATTCGTGTATGACATTAAACAATAAAAAACTTTCAATTTTGTATTCTGTTGGAAACTCAAAATAAAGGTAACAGGGAAATGTTCAGGCACTACAGATGTTAAAGTATTAGAAAGCTTTTGGTTCCGTATTTTCCCTAAAAATATTATATTTACAATATAAAAAACTACATATACATATGTATGTGTGGAATGTATGTATATATGTATGTATATACTACAGTGACTGGAAAGTCCTTGAAAAAATCAAGAAGAAACATCTTTCTTTTTTTAGTAGTATCCCGTGACAAAACACCTGATAGCATGTGCACACGGGAGGGTTTATTTGGCTCACAGTTTCAGAAGGTTAGTCCATTACAATTGGGCAACTGCATGGTGACAGTAACATGTGAGAGAGCACCTGTGCCACAGTGAGACCAGGAAAACAAAGATAATGTGATAGGAAAGGACCAAGAGTAATAGTCCCCTCAAGGACCTCTTCCTAGTGACCTACCTCTTCCTAGGACCTCCTCTGACAAGGTCCTACCTCATAAATGCTACTACCAGTTGGGGACCAGTTCTTCAAATGCAAGAGTGTATGGGGCATTTCACATGCTATTATGTTGTATGCTGTTAATGTTATCAATTTGATGGGATCTAGAATCTCTGAGGAGACAAGCCTATAAGAGATTATCATCATTAGGTTCATGGAAGTCAGAAGACCTACCTGAAAAGTGGACAGCCTCCTGGGCTTGGGTCCTGGGCTGGATAAAAGAGATAAGGCTAGGTGAGCGACAGCAATCATCGCTCTCTGCTTCCTGATTGTGGAGTGTGATATAGCCAACCATCTCGAGCTTCTGTTGCTATGACTTCCCTGCCAGAATAGACTGTATCCCTTTGAACTATAAGCCAGAATGCCTCCTTCTTCCCTTAAAAATATGTGTTGTTTGGTATTTTGTCATAGCAATAAGAAAAATAATCAATACATTGCCACAGAAGACATCTTATTGGTAAGAACTTAATTGTGAAAGAAAGCGAGTGGTCCATATTCTGATTCTGGAAAGGGGTGGTAGATTTTGGAAAAAACAGGTAAGACTGAGAACAACAATGTTGAAAGTAAATGTTAAAGCTTGTTAACAAGAATGTTAAAGTAACAATACTAAAGTTTGAGTGCAAAATATTCCTCATTGGCTCATGCACTGAGTTCTTGGTCACCAGATGGTGGCACTATTTTAGGAAACTTTTGAAGGCTGAGCCAATTCAGGAAAAAGTAGGTCACTGGAAGTGTCTTTGAAAGCTGTGCCTGGTCTCTGCTCTGCTCTTGGCTGTGTTTCCTGTCTGACATGAGGCAAAGAAAATCTTGTGCCACACATTCTTGTTGCTGTGATGTTCTTCCCAATAACATGGGGTCAAGGAACCAGGGACTGAACCCTCCCAAACCATGAGCCAAACTGAACCTTTCTCCCTTAGGTTGCATCTGTCACATGTTTTATAACAATAATGAGAAAGGTGGGACAGACTGTAAACTGGTGAAAGCATAGAACCATCTCCAGATTTTTTTGTTGTTTTTCTTTAGGCCTCAGTTTCTTTAGCCATGGATCAATCATATAAGGCTAACCTGTGTGTTTTTGCAAGAATGAAATATAACATGACCAGTAAATTGTTTAACACAGTACTCAGCACTCCGTAAAGAGGTTATTACAACCATTACTACTTATAGAGACTGAAGATGTGTCAGTAGGAGAGGACCAGATCATGCAAAGTTTTGAAAGTTTTGAAGACAATATGCAAAAGACATTCAGGAAAGTTTTGCATTTAGGATGCAAAACTCCAGGAAGCTAGCTGAAAGCTGACAGCATTCAGGGAGAGGTGTCATTTTAGCTCCTTTGGCTGCTGCTGTGACAATTTACCACAGACTGGGTGGCTGAAAACAACATAAATTTATTCTCTAACATTTCTGGAGGCCGTGAGTCTGAAATCAAGGTGTCAGCAGGGCTTTCTTCCCTTAGAGGATGCAGGAACTCTTCTCGCTTCCTTCATCTTCTCGTGGCTGCGTTTGTTGCTTGTTGGTTTGTTGTTACATCAAATGCAACACTCACAAATCTCTGTTCATTTCTCTCAAATGCAACACTCACAAATCTCTATGTTCTTTTCCCTCACTGCCTCCTCTCTCCTATGTCATCTGTTAAGCTCCCTCTGCCTCCCTACAGGGGTACATGATTACATTCAGTCTACCCAGATGTTGTGACTTGAATGTAAAATGACCCCTACAAGCTTAAGTGCTTAAATACTTGGTCCCCAGAAGGGAGCAGTATTTGGGAAGGTTGTAGAATCCTTCCAGGGTAAGATTTCACAGGAGGAATTCCACTCCAGCTTAACACCTAGTCTTTGATTCTTGATATACACAGATGTAAACATGCAAGCTCACACTCCAGTGCCAGTGCCAGAGCCACTCCCCTGCAGTGCCTTGGAGTGGATTCCCAAACCATGAGCCAAAAATAAACCCTCCCTCTATAAAGTTGTTTCCTCTTGGATATTTGGTCATAGCGATTGAAAAAGTAACAAATACATGAGATGATCCAGATAATCTTTCATCTCAAAATCATTAGCTTCATCATATTTTGGGCCATCCAACAGTGCCAAGTTCAAGTCAGACAGGATTTTAGACCTTCAAATGCTATGGCTAAAAACTAAGGGCTCAGAGATATGTTAGGTTCTAGATAAGTACTAAGCAGTGGCTATTTACCAGCTGGGATAGCAGTGGAACCTACCTCAGGGAGATTGTTAATCTTGGCAGTCCATTGACATACCTAGGAGGAGCATCAGTTAAGAAATAGCCTCTAGGCTGGAGAGATGGCTCAGTGGTTAAGAGCACTGACTGCTCTTCCCAAGGTCCTGAGTTCAAATCCCAGCAACCATATGGTGGCTCACAACCATCTGTGATGAGAACTGATGCCCTCTTCTGGAGTATCTGAAGACAGCTACAGTGTACTTACATATAATAAATAAATAAATATTAAAAAACAAGAAATAGCCTCTAACAGATGGCCTTCCAGCCACGTCTGTTGGGGTTTTCTCGGTTGCTGGAGGATAGGGGTTCAGGGGGAGCACACTGAGGACAGTGCTGTCCCCGGGCAGGTGGGCCTGGGCTATGTAAGACATGAGCCTGGAGCACACCAGAAAGAGGTTTTCCTCCACAGTTCCTGCCTCTATCCCTACTTGAATTTCTCCCGACTCCCTTCAATGTAAAGTATACGCTGAAATGTATCCTTCCCTTCCCAAGCAGTATTTGGTTTGGATGCTTACCACAGCCACTGAACTCAAGCTAGCAAACTCAGGAAGCCCTGATTGTATGACAGGCAAAACTGATGGGCCTAGTTATGAAGGATGAAGCATTAGGAACACTGTGTAAAGAGAGATATCATTACAAAAGACAGACCATAAAGGCTAGCTAGCTCTCAAAGGCATTCAAGGCGGCGGTTCTCAGCAGGTTTCTGGAATTTTCTTCCTTTCATTCCCTGACACTCCAGCACCATTGCAGGGCTCTGTCTAGGAGAAGCTAATGAACTCACTCCTCAGTCTTTAGACCTGGTGAGGATCCCCCATGTGAAGCTGTTGCAACTGCAATGTGTCAGAACAGATTGTTTACCAAGCTACTGAAAACAACCCTAAGCCCCAGGGACTGATCTAAATTTGGAGAAAAACAGGTTTTTTGGTTTGGGTTTTTTTTTTTCCAAGATAGCTAGTGCCCAAGTCAGAAATGATTCCCTCTCAGTACCTGGAAGGCTGAGATGATCAGTGTCCTAAGTAGCATGTGGGTTTACTTACTTACAGACAGAAGGGATGGTCTCCTGAAGTGCCAGTCACAAAGGACAGTTGTTTCTCTCAGGTGGCTTAGCAAGAGATAAAGGTAATGTGTTTTTGAGTTTTTCTGTTAGGCATGAAGGCTAGGGGATGGCAGTGGGGAATCATTTGTTTGCTTGTTTTCCAAGACAGGATCTTTCTGTATAACAGCCCTGGCTGTCCTAGAACTCACTTTGTAGACCAGGCTAGCCTTGAACTCAAGATAGTTCCTTTCACCCTTCAAAAGAGGAAGCAGGCTAGGTCTATCTTGTTCAGAGCAATAGATTTAAGAAGCCACTGACCTGACAAAAATGATTATCAACAGCTGGACCTGCTCTGTCCACCAGTTGAGAGGTTAAAATTTTCAAACTGTACTGTGGGAACTTAGCCGTTAGTTGAACTCAATGGGAGACTAGCTCCCAGGACATAGAAGAATGGGAGACCAGCTCCCAGAACTTAGAAGAATGGGAGGCCAGCTCCCAGAACTTAGAGACCAGAGCGGCCTGGCAGGAGAAAAGAAAAATGAGGTAACAAACAATTGCCAGGTGGCTAACCTGCTTCTAAACCCTAGCACAAACCAGCACCAATCAGAAACCACCCCATACCTTCCCCTTACTCCAGTCTTCCCTTTTGCCCTAGCAACTGCACAGGAATAAAAAGCTGCCTAAGACCTTGCTCGGGGCCAGACTCCTCTACCCCTGCAAGGGATATGAGTCTCACCCCAGCTAGCTGGAATAAAAAGCCTCTTGCAGATTGCATCAAGTCCATGTCTTGGTGGTGTGTGGGGTCGTCGCTCCTGGGATTTGAGTGTGGGGGGTCCCTCTGGGAATCTCACACAGTGAGGCCAGGTTGAATGACTCTGGTCCCCTACTAACAAAGCCCTCTGTGCCACTTTTCTTCCAGGCCACAGGTTGCTGTCAATTGCCAGCATAGCTGAAATACTGAGGCAGGACAGTGTCCAGGTCTCTTCCCAGCAGCTTTACAGGACTGTCTAAATCACCTATTCAACCTTCGCACCTTCCTTTTCCTGTGTTAGACTCCTTTCCCTCCCCCTCTCAGCTTCCCTCTAGTCCTTCCTCGGGCTTGCCCTCTAATTAACGTCTTGGTCTTGCATATTTAACTGCTGTGAATGTCTGCTTCTCAGAGGACCTGGACTAAATAAGGTAAGTACGGGTTCACCAGGAGGAGCAGAAGGCAGCAGGGATCAAGGACAATGATATTCCTTCAAAGACCAATTTACTTTGTGGGGTATAAAGTCACAACTATAGCACTGCAGAGCAAGGGCTCTGAGAGGCCATTTTCAGCACCCATTGTCCTGCCTTTGTAGTACTGTGCAAACTTGGATAGGCCAGACTACATTTCCCAGAATCCTACCTGTCTGTTTCCTGTTAAGAGTGGAGGACATTTTTTTTCCCTAAAGGTGGAGAGGGGCAGTCATTTTGTAAGTCTATAAACATGCTTTGCTAATTCGCTCATTTCCGTCATTGATGTTTATCAATGGCTGTATTTGCTTTTGTCCACCATTTCCCACCTACCTTCCTGCAGTTTTTTGGGCTCCCTGGGCTAAATGTGTTCCTTATTTAATGAGAGAGGGAGAGAGAGACAGAGACAGAGAGACAGAGAGAGACAAAGACAAAGAGACAGACAGAGAGAGAGAGAGAGAGAAATTGAGAGAGAGAAAGAGATGCAGAGGTCAAAGGACAACCATGACTGTCATATACCTCCTTTGAGATAAGGTCTTTTACTGGCCTAAACTCATCAATCACATTAGAGTGGCAAGCCAGCAAGCTCCAAGGATCCTTCTTCCTTCATGTCCCCAAGTGCTAGGCTTATAAGCCACAACCTCACCAGGCAGGGTCCTCATGCTTGCAAAGCAATGTGCTTTACCAACTGAGCCATCCCTCAGCCCTGCAGTTTGCTCTTATTCAGGAGTAGGGTATAAGGCCTTGGATTCTATACCCTTTTCATCAAAGTTAGAACAATGAAACAACAGAACAGTTTCAACCTGACCTTGTCAGGTTCCCAAACTGGCTCTTCTGAGCTCTCTCCCCTGACTTCCTTCTCATAAACTTTGAGTTTATCATTAATCAGTCAAAAAGACAACCTATGAAGATGACTTGGCCAACTTCTATAATTGTGCACACGTGTATACATACACAGAGGAGGGGGAGGAAGAGAGAAAAGTGAGAGAGAGAGAGAGAGAGAGAGAGAGAGACTCTGTGTGTGTGTGTGTGTGTGTGTGTGTGTATCAGTAGAAGAATGCTACACTCTGTTCTTTTTCTAACTATTTTAAGGTAATGGAACATGTTAGGAATTGCCGTTAGCACTTGGTCTTCACATAGAACACACAGTATCATGCCCCTCCTATGCTTCTTAAGGTCAGACCTAGACATCAGCAACACAGAGAAGGTGAAACCATTGGGAAGAGGTGTGTGATCTCAGCCCTCCTGAACTGGAGGAAAGATGGAATCACTGTGTTCTGTGCTTAGATAACATGCAGCAAAGTGGTTCACTCCATATCGTATCTCCTCTTCCATAAAAGTCAATATAGAAGGACATTTTATCAGGGTTCACATCAAGGGTGCCAAATAGCTTTAAAGCCCAAGTGATAGATGTCACCAATGAATTTCAGTACTCCTTCTGCTGAGTGAAGGCATAGTTCCATTTTAAATTGCTTTGTTGCTGGGTCTGGGTGTGGTGACAAAGGCAGGCAGATCATTGTAAGTCCAAGGCAAGTTACTTAATGAGACTTTGTCTCAAAAGAAAAAAAAAAGAAAGAAAGGAAGGAAGAAGAAGAAGAAAAGAAAAAGAATTTGCTTCATAAATCCAGGAAATAGAAACAGTATGGTTTCCCAGCAAAGCCGTGCCTAGCTATGTGTTCCCACCCTACCTCCTTGTCAAGGCAAGCATCCAGAAGCAGTCAATAGAATGTCTAGTTCCACTTCCACAACATTCTCACTCCTGCCCCTTAGCTACAGATCAAGAATCCTTTGGACCAGCTTGACTGCTATCTCTGCCAGCACTCTCCTTTTATCTCCTTGTGCTAGAGGCGAGCCTGGTCCCCTGTTATCAAAGGCACGACTTCATACACTTTCCCTATTGATAACCCTTTTTCAATAAAGAAATTTTTAAAGATGTATTTTATTCTTAATTATGTGTGTTCATATCTATGTATGAGCATAGGCACAAGAGTACACTGCCCATGGAGATTGGAGAAGGGTGTCAGATCCCCTGGAGCTGGAATTATAGAGGGTTTTGAGCCACCCAATGTGGGTGCTGGGAACTGAACTCAGGTCCTCTGGAAGAGCAGCAGCAAGTGCTCTTAACTTCTGAGCCATTTCCAGAGCCTCCACTCAAGAATTGTTTAAGTGACCTTTGGTGTTTGGATGTATAAAACATATATAAAATCAATTCATGATAATAAAATTTAAAGGAAATGATTTTAGATTATTATGTGTGTGGAAATTTTACCTGCATATGTGTAAGTGTACCATGTGCATGCCTGGTTCCTACAAAGGTGAGAAGAGTGGGTCAAACCCTCTAGAACTAGGGTCATAGATGCTTGTGAGCCACCATGTGGGTTCGGGAGTTCCTCTGCTGGGGCAACAAGTGTTCTTATCTACTGAGCCATCCCTCTAGCCCCAAGAAATCTATTTTAAAACAATTCTTTGTTATCTATAAGTTCAACTACTTATTAAAGATTAACCCAACTTTACATACTAATGTTATTATATTCTCTATTTTTGTATAAAGAATAAGTCTTAACTGGTATATTTGATACTGCAGGGCACTGAGGATCTTGAACATTTTTCAGAGTTGACTGATATTTTGATTTTGTAACCATCATGCTGAGATTCACACGTCACATAAATATGTTTTACAAAATGGTAGTGGTATATTTGCAGTCATTTTAGAAACTCTTGGAAATTCTGACCCAATCAAAATTCGTATGACAACTCTTCATGAAAGTCAAACAGCAGACATTCTAGCACAATACAACCCAAAGATACACTAATGAAGTACTTACATACGAAGGAGTGGCGGCAGGAAAACATTACAAGTCTTTGCTTTCTGGCTAAGGATTCATCAATCTTATTGATTTTCTCAGAGAACCAGCTCATTTCATTAACTCTGTATTGTTTTAGTTGTTGTTTCTATTTTATTGATTTTATCCCGAATTTAACTATTTCTTGCCATCTACTACTCCCTTTGGGTGTGATTTGTTCTTTTTGTTCTAGGGCTTTCAGGTGTGCTATTAAGTTATTAATATGAGATCTCTCTAATTATTTTTTTAATGTAGGCACTTTGTACTATGAACTTGCCTCTTAGAACTGCCTTCATTATGTCCCACAAGTTTGTGTTTGTTGCATTTTCATTTTTACTTAGTTCTAAAAAGTTTTAGATTTCTTTCTTAATTTCTTTTTTCCCCTTTTTTAAAGATTTATTTATTTTACATATATGAGTACACTATAGCTTCACAGATGGTTGTGAGCCCTTATGTGATTGTTGGGAATTCAATTTTTCTTTTAGGACCTCTGATCACTCCAGTCAACTCTGCTTGCTCAGTCCCTGCTCACTCTGGCCCAAAGATTTATTTATTATTATAAATAAGTACACTGTAGCTGTCATCAGACGCACTGGAAGAGGATGTCAGATCTCATTACGAGTGGTTGTGAGCCACCATGTTGTTGCTGGGATTTGAACTCAGGACATTTGGAAGAGGAGTCAGTGCTCTTACCCACTGAGCCATCTTGCCAGCCCCTTAATTTCTGTTCTAACCCATTTTTCAATCAGTATTTAATTGTCAGTTTCCATGAGTTTGTAAGAATTTTCTTGTTTCTGTTGTTTCTGTTCAGCTTTAATCTATGGTAGTCAGATAGGATGCAGGGAGTTATTTCAATTATCTTGTATCTGTTGAGACTTGTTTTTAATTAAAAAAACAGAAACAGACTTCAGGAGTGGTGGCACAACTCTAATCCCAGCACTTGAGAATCAGAAGCAAGAGTATAAAAAGGTGAGGTTCATCCTCCGCTATAATACTGAGCCTGGAGCCAGCCTTGGCTATATGAGACCCAGTCTAAGAAAACAAAAGAAGTAAAATGCAAAAAATATATTTAAAGTATGGAGTTTTTAGTATGTCTATGTAAGGATGTTTCAGACTCCAAATATAGAAACCCAAATTGCAAATGGCTTATATAGCAAGATAGCTGTCTTCATTTAAAAGGATATGATGATTTCATATTAGTTCACCTGTTCTATTATGTCACTGAAGGTCAGACTCTAACATTGGTCATCTCCCTTTGGTACAGAATGGCTATGTTAAGTTCAGCACTCTGTGTGTGTGTGTGTGTGTGTGAGAGAGAGAGAGAGAGAGAGAGAGAGAGAGGTGGGGGAGGAGGGGTTCAGGGGGAGAAAAAGACTGACTATCTAGAGACAGGACAATGATTTTGGCGATTCTATACTAGTGATTTGAAGCCCCCTTTCTTTAATGCCTGGTATCTCTGATATTAGAACTTTTAATTCAAAGGAGTGTTCCTGTGTCTGACACATAATTAAGAAGGACCTGTGACAGTCAAAACCAAAGTGATAAAACAGTTATCTCCCAGGACCTTGATTTTGTTTGATCCTGGTTTCCATGGTCTTTAGCAAGTAGTATAAAGTCTCTGGGGCTTGTTTTCTCCTTTTCCTCATGAAAGACTTGACAACTGCAACCTGTGAGTTAAATGAGTTCATTCAAGAGCTTAAACAGTTCTGACACGGGTAAGTTCTGTGGAAGGATTGGGGAGACGATCCAGGGCTTCTGAACACTTGCTGTTCTTCCAAAAGCACTGGTATTTAAATACCAGCACATTATAGGGCAGCTCACAGCTACCTGTGAGTTCAGCCCTAGGGGATCTGCCCTCTTCTGGCCTCATCAGGCACACATGCACATGAAGAAATAAATAAATACATCTTTAAAAACTAAATTTTGTAGACAACTAGCTATTATTATGCTATAGTTTGGGGAGAATTAATTGATACACACAAAAGACTTAGAATAGTGTGCTAAGCTTTTGGTCAGTCTTTGCTACCACAATGACTTCTGCTATGAGTAAGAAGAGAGAGGAAGGTGATTGGAGCAAGGTGGCACACATGCAACATCTCAGCACTCGGGAGGGTGGGGAGGAGGATGAGAACGTGAGGTTAGCGGGTGCTCCACACTGAGTTCATACCCTAGGCTACAAAGTGAAATCCTGTCTCAAGCTATACCTATATATGGAGGTAGGAGAAGAGAGGGAGAGAAGGAGGGAGGGGAGGAGAGAGAGAAAGAGGAAGGGAAGGTAAATGGCATAAAACACAGGACTAATCATTTAAAATAAATTCATCTGTGTGAAATGCTGTTTTCATCTTAATTGCTGTGAATTTCAATAAATTCTTGTTGAACACATTTCTGTTAACTGCAGAGTAACTGCTCAGTGAAAATCAGTACAAATATATTCTTATAAACTTCTAGGGACTGGAGATGTGGCTTAGTGACTAAGAACTCTTGATACACAATCATGAGGACTGGAAACTGGATCCTAGCACCCATGCCAAATGCCATGTGTCCAGTGCAGACTTGTAACTCAACTTGGAGTTGAGAGATCAAGCCAGGAAAATGACTGCAACTTTCTGGCTTCCAGCAAGCTGAGAAAATGTGAGCTCCAGGCAAGAGAGAGAAATTCTGTCTGAGAAGATTATTTGAAGAGTGATGGAGAAGGACACCTGAATCCTTCTTCTGGCCTCTCTGTACTAGCACATATGCACATATGTGCACACCCATACATAAACATGCACTCACATGTATATATGCACACACATGTTCACATACATACATACATTCATACGTATGCTCACAGACATACACATATAAATAAATTTATTTGAAAAATCTGAATTGTGCAAATCATTTCTTTAAAAAAAAATCTCCTGTATAGACCTGCAAAAGTGGCTCACTGGGTAAAAGTACATGCGTGAAGACTTGACTCTGGGTCCCCAGAGTCTAATCAAAGGCTAAATACATGGCATAAATATCTACAATCCAGCACCCCTAAAGAGAGATGGGAGGTGGAGATAAGAGAATCTCCTGTCTCAAAAAGGCAGGAAGGCACGGACTGACATACAAGCTTGGCCTCTGACCTCCAAACTTGTGTTATGGCATACATGCACCTGAATCAACACATGTGAATGTGTACATACAATCCTATACACATAGAGGAGGGAGCTCATCCATATAAATCTTTAATAGGGTACTCATATGTATATGGCACTCATACACATAAATCCACTAATGGTAGTAAATTATAAAACAAGATTATAATTGTGAAAGCAATGAAACTATCACTATTTCAATATTATAAACTACACAACCTGTTTTATTCCAATTTCACACCCTCTCTCCGCAATGTACTTTTTCTGTTCCATTATTTGATCCAGAATTTTCAGTAGCATTTATTGTCTTCACCCTTTGGTATATAGGACCAGTCCATAGTCCTCATTTCTCACAACCGTGGCACCCTTGATGGAAGCTGGTCTATAATTCTACAGCATATCATTCCTTCAGAGTTTGATGGACTCTTATGATTAGATTGGGTCTCTAAATTCTTGACAAGATCACCACAGAAGCGATTATTCTAGTCCTTCTCGATGCTTCATATCAGGGGCCATGTGAGGTTAAAATCTTATTACTTGGGATGTAAATTCCAGTCACTTGTCTTAGATGACATGAGCAAAGTTTCTCCACTGCGAAGTTACTAGTTTGTTTTCGTAATAATTGATCAATAGTTGAGGATAGTGTGAAAACTGTCAGAATCAAAATGAAATCAATATGTCATCCCCAAACAATAAAGAAAGATAAGATGGAGCTGCAATATTGTGAAGAAAGAGCTTCATGTATGGCTACCTGATGGTAACGGCCACAAAAGAGTCCTCCAAAAGCGCAGCCTTCTCCACGGCTACAACAACTGTGAACAAAAGCTACTTCCATGAGGACCTCTGCCCACAACTGTCTGTGTGACTTCACACCAGTGCCTCTCATCTCTTATGATTAGACTGGGGCTCTTAATCTCTGTGGATAACTATTATTGTTTCAAAATACTATATGTGATTATCCTCAGGTCTTGCCTTTAAAAGACTCCCCTTGCCTCCACCTCTTTGACGCTTGTCATAGTGTACCTAGGCTCATGTGTTCCCATGGCAACACCACTGACTCTCCCAAAAGAATGTAGAACACAGTAGGGAGAGCAAAACCATCCCCATTCTCACCAGAACAGCTGTGGCTGACTGCAAGAGTCCATCAATCATGATAGGGCTAGTTAGCCAAGGACATGGGGAGGATACTGCATGCTCCCCTGGGAGTTTAGCTGCTCCTCATGGCTATTTGGATGTCATTCTGCCCTAATTTCACATGGTCTCTGGAGTGGCCAGAATACTTAAGCTGGTAAAGATTACAAGAGAAGGGGGTTCCATCTCTCTTTAGGGGTGCTGGATTGTAGATACTTATGCCATGTATAAGTTCTTGCTATAGAGAATCCTTTATCCATGCTGGGTGAAGACTTGGCAGTGTTGATGCTTTGGGGTCACCCCCCTCCTGAATGATCCACTCACTCATGCTTTGTAACTACGCCCAATAGTTTGCCAGTTCCCTGGAGATGAATCTTGATGGGATCACAATTTCGTTTGTCATTACGATGTTATGAGGAGCAGGGGAACAGGTAGAAGTCGCTCACATCTTCCCATTGGAAGCAATTCCTGCAATACCAGATAAATATTTCGGGAAATCTCTCTGTGGTTGATGTTTAATTAACAGGAGGCATCTGTATGTGACATGTATGCACATATGTGGGGTGTACACATATGCACATGTGTGGAAATCAGAGAACCTTAGGGGGTGGGGTTCATCTTTGCCTCCCAACTTGTTTGAGGCAGGGTCTCTTGCCAAAAAAATTTAAATTCTAGAATAATATTCTGCAATTCCTCAAACTTTTAAAGTTTTCTTTGTGTGTTCAGGTGTGACTGTGTGTTGGTCAGTGCAGCATATGTGTACATGTGTCAGCAGAGGTTGGAAGAGGGGTCAGATTCCTGCAACTGGAAGTGCAGAAGGTTTTAATCTACCTGGCAAGGGTGCTAGGAACTGACCCAACATCCTCTGCAAAAGCAGCCTGTGCCCTTAACTCCAGCCCCTCCTCAAACTCTCGCTTACTGATTTAGGCATCCATCCGTGGATCTTCGATATCTATCCCATACTGTTTACCTAGTGACTGCTTTTCCCTACTTCCTCTACATTTAACTAGAATTCTCCAAGAAAAGCTACCCCATTGGCCCTGCCCACTTGTTTATTTAGTTACTAATATCAGTGTGAATTCATAGATAATATACTTCCTGAATTATAATACTATCATTATTTCTATTTTGCTTGAATTATTTCAATTAGAAGCTTCTTCCAGTTGATTCCCTCGATGCTTATGTCGACTCTGTCCACTTTCAGGGACTTTCTCAGATTCCTGCCACAAACCCGAAAGGATCTGTAGTGAATCCCCCAGAACCAGCCTGCCCACAGCATCTCCATATTCTCAAGTCTTGTTGCTCCTACACCATGAATGCCCCAGAACTCAGCCTTCTGGAACTACCTCCACACTCCAAGGCGTAGACCTCAATGTACATCTCCTGCACTGACCCAGCCTGAAGCAGTCTAGAATGTCAAATCAGACACACATCAGTGGGAGAAATCCACATGTCCAGGTCACAAAGAAAAGACACAAACAGCAGGAAATGCCAAGACAGGATGTCCCCATCCCCAAACCTCTAGTCATATAGAAATATTCTTGAGTTACAATTACTCAGATAAGCCCCAGAACACAGAATTTAAAGAGATAATTAGAACTTCATCAAGTAATTTAAAAAGTTTACAGAATACACACACACACACACACACACACACACACACATACACACACACACATGCACAGAAGGGATCAAGTTGAAGAAAAAATATTGGGACTCAAAAAATATAGACCACGCAAACAAAGAATATGAAAAAAATTTAAAACAAACAAATGCATAAGGATCATGGAACACTGTGCCAAGACCAATACTCAAATCATAGGCACACAAGCAGAATGTCCCCAAATCAAAGAATGAAATGTCTACACAGGCACAAGAAGGACTAGCAAATTGATAGGACCAGAAAAGAATCTCCCATGACATATTATTAAGTATTCAAAGCAAAGAGAGGCTATTGACAGCTAAAAGAGAAAAGCCACAAGTCACAAATAAAGGAAAATATGGTTTTCAGTGAAAACTTCAAACTTCCCCAATATTTTATTCCATTCTGTAGAAAATCATACTATCCTTGAAGGTAATTCTAGAAACAGTAGAACTACAAAGTTGGGGAGGGGTTTGAGGGGTGGTTCAGAGGTTAAAAGTCCTCTTCCAGAGGACGGACCCAAGACTTATTTCCAGCACCCAAGTCAGGAAGCTCACAACCTCCCATAACTCCAGTTCCAGGGGATCCAAAAACCCCTTCTGATCCCCCAGGGGCCTATACACATATGCCTGTATACATACACACACACACACACACAAATGAATAATAAAGTAAAAAACTGTAGATGACATTTAAAGTCATTATAAAAGTGCTTGAGGCAATGTTAACAAAGCGAAGGATAAAACACAAGAGTTCCTGTTCCAATGCCATAAGCTATAAAGAATGAAAATGTGCAAGGACAAAACTGTGAAGAGAATATACAAAATGAAGGCTGTTTTCTCTAGCCTTATACACGCTGATCTCTCTTTCTTTAAAAAAATTACTATTACTATTTTATTACATACCTCAATTAAGATGAAAACCCTAAGGTCATCACCACGCACTGGGCCGAGACAGATACTTTTTCTAGGGACATAACATTACTACACTTCCCAGAAAATAACCCAAAACACATGGTCAAATTTGACTTTCAGATACATGGGGAACTTTTTGCTGGTATGAATAAGGTCACATGCGATGTTTGGGACGCGGTTGTCTTTGTAAAGTAGCTATCGTTTCTGTGCCGTTTCAGCTTAACTGTATTTTCCCGAGCACTCCTGGCGGGGAGGGGAAGCAGCATGTTAGTAGCTTAACCTACAGTAGCTTAACCTACTGTACTGGATCTTTGTGAAGGGCCTGGCAGGTCATAATCTCACATTAGATGGTTCAAAATTTACTTGCCCACCCCTGATTCGCACCCTGCTGTCAACATGGCTTGATAACGGGAAGAACTCTCCTTCCGGGGAATAGAAAAGCTGCAGGAAATGAGACGCTCTAAGTGATTGTGGGAGATGTTTAATGCAGTGTTTACCTCAGTCTTATCTGTCTCAGTCTAGCCTGGGGTAAGCAGATGCTGGAAGGAATGAAGGTGACGGGTGCAGAAGTAAAAAATAAATAAATGGTCCACAGTACGAAGAACAGAGCAAACCCCAAAGCAAATGCAGCTGAAGGGACGTTTTTGGACTGCAATAAGGTTGGAATGGTGCCCGTCCAGACCAGCTAAAGTTCAATTTGTGCCTCTAAGACTAAGTAAGCTACAGCCCTAAACCAATGACTCAAGATCAATTCCCAATGAGCTTGCTAGAGTACCTCCTTCCAATATGAAATTCCTGCCATCCAAAGGAGTGATTTAGAAAACATACACACACACACACACACACACACACACACACACACGCACACATACACACGCACACACACATATACACACACACGCACACACATGCACACACACATACACAGGCATACACACACATACACATGCACACACACATACGCGCACACACACATACACACATGCATACACACACACATGCACATATGCACACACACGTGCGTACATATACACATGTACATACACACACATGCACATGCACACACGCGCACGCACACACATGCATATGCACACACATGCACACACACACACATCTCAGGGCTTTAACCACTGAAATTTTCAAGTCTAACATGTTTATGTTGCATCAGAAATCATGCTGAGTCCTCACATAAACTGTTGCCAGTGATGTGCAAACTGCTAACTCTGAAGGCTGGACAGTCTCACACCCCTCTTGCATCTCAGTCTTCAGGCCACTCCCACAAACGACAGCAGGACATATGGTCAACTTATGACCATGCCTTCCACCTGAGTGCCTCCACTGCAGCTGCCACATTGTCAACGTCCCAAGTCGAGCACAAACAGCTTCCAGGCTATTTGCTCCCTTGGAGGCCAGCAATATGGTTCAGTGGGTAAAGGAGCTAGCCATCAAGCCTGAGTTCAAACCCAAGATCCACATGGTGGAAGGTGAGAACTGACTCCTGCCAGCTGCCCTCTGACCGCCACATGTGCTCTATGGCACACATATGCCCTCTCACAGACACAGAGATGTAAACACACACACACGTAAATAATCACATATGTATGCACATAGAGCATCAAGTCTCAGAGCAGTTTGTAGACCTTCGGCTCAGAGGCTCCTGAAAGCATCATGGATATCTGAAACAATGTGGAATCTTGAGGTAGAAAATGTGGATTTAAGTACTTTCTCTGACCATGGGCTCCAATACTTGCTGAATGTCCTTGAATGGCTTCCTTAGCCTCTTCATACTCCCTACCTATGAATGATAACATATCCTGTTTATCCCATAGACTTTACACGTATGAATGTGGGAGAATAAGTCAGAAGGGTGAGAATTCTAACCTGCGTGAGGAATGATACACATCTGTCAGTCTTCATCCTGAACCGGACCCCGAGCTTCTCTCTTCCAAAGTGCACAGTTATGGCACTGGGTGAATATTGTTCCCATTTTACAAGTTACTCTGCTGAGGCAAGGAGAGCTTAAAGATCTTGTTAAACCATTGCCTTATAGTAAACCGAGGACTCAGGATTTGAACCAGAGCCACCTAGCAAGCAAACCACTTACCAACTCTCCTGTGCTCCCCTCGATCTCGTGGCTGAAGGTGGGGCTGGGTCCCTGAAACAAAAAGGGCAGTGCTGGGAGAGGGCCAGCCTTTCCTTCTGTACACTTAACTGTGGATCCCTTCGTGAGTCTTGTTTGGAGGAATCAGTTTCACTGCTTTTAAAAGGCTTTTTCTATGCCTAACCACTAAATGTTTCAAGGGACCTATCTGGCCCATAACATGGCCAAATTTGCATAATAGTGTAATGTGCCACAGTACAGTCCTGCAGTTCTAAGATAAATCGGGAACAACTGAATACATTTGAGTGTAGTGAGAAATAACCCAGACATACTGAGCTGAGTGTGTGCATTTGGGAGGAGAAAGGGAGGGGAGGGGGGACATATGTTTGTGTGTACACAGGTTGAGAGAGGGCTTGCATGTGAAACCAGAAATCAACAACTGGTGTCTTCCTCTACTGCTTTCCACCTTATTGGGGGGTGGGAGGGCTCTCATAGAGCCTGGAGCCTTTCCACTCACCTGGCCAGCCAGCACCCCTCAGGATCCACCCGTTCCTGCCCACTCCACTCAGTGCTTATAGACACATGCCATACTGCCTGGCTTTTGCAGGGGTGCCTGGGTTCCAAACTCAAGTCTTAATGCTCGTGGCACAAGCACTTTAATCAGTGGGTGTTAGACATTAGAGAGATGAACCAGGCATCTATTAAAATCTCAGAGAAAGATTGAATACACCAGTGCCCTTCCCAGCCAGGTTACTATTCACTACCACCTTTCCCCACGTCTCATGAGTTAAGTCACCTGCCTGCTCTTGTGATCTCTGCTGTGGCCACATTCATTTACAGATAACAATAATGACCTAAGCAAGAAGTACTGATGGCAGTACAAATGCAGGAATTTCTGAGGATCAGGTTCACCCGCCATCTTAGTTAGAGTTTCTATGGCTGTGAAGAGACACCATGACCCAGGCAACTCTTCTAAAAGGAAACATTTCATTGGGGCTGACTTACAGTTTAAAATCTATTATCATCATGGCAGGAAGAATGGTGGAGTTCGGGCAGAAATGGGGCTGGGGAGGGAGCTGAGAGCTCTACATCTTGATCCGCAGGCAACAGAAGTGAATGAGCGCCTAAGACCTCAAAGCCCACCCTCACAGTGACACACTTCCTCCAGCAAGGCCACACCCACTCTGATAAGGCCACACCTCCTAATACTGCCACTCCCTTTGGATGAAGCATTAAATGTATGGGTCTACTGAGGCCATTCCCTATTCAAACCTCCACACCAATCTTTTTTTTTCTTTTTTTTTTTTTTAAGATTTATTTATTGTTCTATGTAAGTGTACTGTAGCTGTCTTCAAACACACCAGAAGAGGGCATCAGATCTCATTACAGATGGCTGTGAGCCACCATGTGGTTGCTGGGGTTTGAACTTAGCACCTTCGGAAGAGCAGTCAGTGCTCTTAACCGCTGAGCCATCTCTCCAGCCCCCACAACCAATCTTTTCTACTACTCATTAGCGGTTCCCAAACTGGGACCCCTGAGTGTGATCTTCATGGCCCATGAGAATGGTTTTTTCCTAAAAACACATCTGAAGAGCTGGGGAGTGGCTCAACAGCACACACGCGCGCGCGAGCGCACACACACACACACAC
>NW_022196913.1:49721390-49722935 GCF_008632895.1 Mastomys coucha | reverse complement strand
CACACACACACACACACACACACACACACGTCCATGACTAACCACTGCAATAGCTGATATCTAAGAATTGCTACCTACTGGAAGATCCATGTACCTGTCTGCAGCTCCCTAGAAGTGGATTTTAAAGTCTGTGTGGTATACTTGTTGTGTAAGAAAAACATCTCGTCTATGGCCATACCACCCTGAACGCACCCGATCTCGTCTGATCTTGGAAGCTAAGCAGGGTCGGGCCTGGTTAGTACTTGGATGGGAGACCGCCTGGGAATACCGGGTGCTGTAGGCTTAAAAAACTGAAAAAAGAAAAACATCTCATTGGGTCCAGAGGGGATTGAGTCAGGGAGATGGCCTGCCTCGGGGAAGTAGGAAATAACTACTGTGCCCCAGGGCTTGCAGTTCTGGAAGGTTCCATTTTACTAGACACCTCTCTACACTTGGCATTTCACCAAAACTAAAACATATCACATTTCTTATATAAAATGCTCTGCTCTGAAGAATTGTCCAATCCAAACTTCAAGCCCTCTCTCTCAGCCCCTTTCACATTCTTTGGACTTCTTTATTAGCCAATGCTGGGGGTGCCTCTCAAAAATGGTTCCCTGAAAAGCAGTTCCTTTGTGAACGCAGTTCCACCTCCCACTGCTCAGAAGTTCATCTTGGACCACTGACTGCATGTGTGTTTGTTCTGTAGAGAAAGGGCTATCGTGTTTAGGAGCGCATGCAACAGTGAAGCTGGAAGGGACTAATAACAGAAGAGTTTGGAGCCTCCCTGGAAATGTGGGAAGGCGTCTTCGCTGCATCTACACAGTTGAAAAGATGTGGGGTGTTGACAATCCTGGCAGGCTCAATAGATAAAAACTACCGCTTGAATATGGCAAGGAACCAGCATGTGTGTCTGTGTGTGCCTGTGTGTGTGTTTAACTGTATGTATGTGTCTGTGTCTGTATCTGTGTGTACCTGTGTGTCTGTGTCTGTAACTGTGTGTGTGTTTGTGTCTGTGTGTGCTTGTGTGTGTCTGTGTCAACTGTGTGTGTCTGTGTGTATGTCTGTGTCTGTAACTGTATGTGTATGTGTGTTTGTGTCTGTGTGTGCCTGTGTATGTCTGTATGTCTGTGTCAACTGTGTGTGTCTATGTGTGCCTGAGTGTGTGTGTGTGTGTGTCTATGTCTCTGTGTGTCTGTGTGTATGTTTGTGTCTGTAACTGTATTGCGTGTGTTTGTGTCTGTGTGTGTCTCTGTGTGTATCTATGCATATATCTGTGTCTCTGTGTGCCTGTGTCTGTGTGTCTGTCTAAGAGAGAGAAAAACAGAGAGGCAGAGAGAGAGAGAGAGAGAGAGAGAGAATAAATGATCTTCAATCATTTTAGTACAGTATGAAACCTATATTTACACTTAACCTTAGAATGGGGAAATTCTTTAGAATGGTCCAAAGAACCCAAGAGAATGTAGGGAAGGGGAAAATAAAGGGAAGGAGAGGGCAGGGGAAGAGAGTGGAAGGGAGAGGAGAGCATGTGGAGGAAGAGAGGAAAGAGGGAGGGGAGAGGGAGAGGGG
>NW_022196913.1:49706297-49721145 GCF_008632895.1 Mastomys coucha | reverse complement strand
GGAGGGGAGAGGGAGAGAGGGGGACAGGGAGGGAGGGGAGAGGGAGAGAGGGGGACAGGGAGGGAGGGAAGGGAAGGGAAGGGACTCTAACATGCTCCCTTCCTTCACACACAACCTTCCCTAACATCAACATCTCCCAGCACATTCACAATCAGGGTGAAATAACATCACACATTATCCAAGCAGTTGCATTACTGTTCATGTAAGTAGTAAGTGTTACACATTCTATGATCTAAGGTGGCCACACAAATCTAGACAAATGCATGTAAATAACATGTAACTCCTTATTATCAAACAGGATAGTTGAACTGCATTAAAAATCCTCTTTGCCCTAGGTGTTCCTCCCTACCTCTTAGCTCCTGGACACCATTGTCTCCATGGGTTTTTGTTGTTGTTTGTTTGTTTGTTTGACCTTTCCTGAATACCACATTGCAGAATTGCCTGGAACATAGCTCTTTCTGCATGATGTCATTCATAAAGTAATATTTACTTCTTAAGGTCTTTATGCTACTTCATGGTGTGACAGCTCACTGCTCAGTGTAGGATCATATGATATCCTATGGATGTGCCTTCATTTATTGGTCCATTTACCTGCCTGCAGCATCACTTCCAACTTTAGACAAGTGTAAATATAGCTTCTACAGACATACTGGTGCCGGTAGACACTTGCAACATATTTAAGTAAATACCAAGGAGTAAGACCACTGGACAGTCAGGAAAGGGTGCAGATATTCTCATAGCAGACTGAGAAGTCATTTGTGTCCTCAATGGCAATGACTAAGTCTGAGCTTTTCCACATTATGACCCGTGTTCCACCTTTCTAACAGGTGTGCAAGTAGCATGTCGTAGGGCTGGCTCAGCTATGAAGAACCCTGGCTGCTCTGCTAGAGGACCCTAGTTCAGTTCCCAGCAGTCAGGCAGGTAGCTCACAGCCTGTGAGTCCAGCCCCAAGGGTTCCAGCACCCCTTTATGACTTTCATGGGGACCTACACACACATGACATACTCTCACGCAGACACACACACACACACAAAAATAAAACTAATTATAATATTTTTTTAAAGGCCAACAGGGAGCATCTAGCAGTCTTCACTTGTGATTTTCTCCTGATGTGGTATCTGGCTTCTTTCATATGCTTGCTTTCTATCTATGGATCTATCTATTCAAGTCTTTGGTGTAGTTATCAGTCAGACTGTTCATATTTTCATGTGCAAGTCCTAAGAGTGATCGATATATTTTGGATGACAATATTTAGGACAGGGAATGGGGATCTGTCCCTTTCCCACATTTTCCCCCAGTCCATGCACTAGAAGATTGACATTTTGTTAAAGTCTGACTTATAATTCAGTTCTTTGGGGATTTTTCATTTGGTACTATATTTCAAAACTCATAACTATGCCCAGAGTCTTCTAGAGTTTCTCCTGAATGGCCTTCTAGTTATTTATAAGAAGATGGTCTTCACAGTGGTCATCAAGTGAAGTTCAAGTGACCCTTGCCATCAAAATTGCCCTCTATGATGTTTTTAAAATTCACTCTCATATGTTAGTTATGATGTCATATCTAAGATCTAACTTGTGCTTCCCTGTTGATGAATGGTGCTGCAGGTCTCTACATCGCAAGGCATCTGTTCCTCGTGGTTAACCTGGCCTTTGGAGAATGTGTGATAGTTCCAGAAACAAAGCACACAGACTTCCCACAGCCCAAACTTGCCTGTTCAGTAGCTCCAACAGCTGGTTGGTTCCTTCCTCCACCTTCAGGGATGAACACAGGGTGGGGAGCATCTTTGTCTCCTGATTCCAGATACAATTTCAAACCCTCTTCACCTTCCACTTTGCTTGTATCCCAAGTATCTGGGCAGGGTCCTGTGGTCTTGTAGCTCTTGGCCTTTGATAAGTAAACCAGAGATACTCCTGGTGGCTGGAGAGCATTGCTGTGCCGTGAAATCGGATGCAGTAAACCCCCTTTGCTTTGGATGCATGCCCATGATTACAGGCGGTACACAGTAGGAACTCGGCTCTGCCTGTGCAGAATAAGCAGCATGATTAAGTGCATGATTAGTCTGTCATGAACTGGAACTCAGATGTGTGACATCCATAGCAGGTCTGGCTCAATGCGCACCTCTCTTGAGTTCCCAGACGTGTGTATTTTAAGCATGAACCGAAGCACTGGGGTTGCCGGTGAGCATGCTATCATCTGGATGTGTGCTGACAGGTCCTATATTAGATTTTCTTTGCTGCCTTACACAAATTGTTGTTTTGACAGATGCCACTTAATTTGGTTGGCAGGACCCAGTCTACTTACTGTTTTCTTTGTCAGATCTCTCTGAATTTCTCCTACACGGCATAATTACCAACCCAACGTAGAGAATAGATTGGCCGACTGGTGGTGAGAACCAAAAGCCCGACCTGGCAAATTCTAGCAAAGACTCTTAAACCGTGCTCCGAAGCCCAGAGCTCTCTGTGGCATTCCATCTCATAGGGAGATTTAAGTGCTTTAGGATCCCTTTTCCTCCCTCTGGTGAATTATCGATTTTTCAGCCTTGAAATGGACATTCAAATAAATTCTTGGCTGAGGAATTTGATGACCCTGTGAGATTGGCTAGACGGAGACATCTATCTCCCCAAGAAGTTCTGTGGGCATCCCCTGGAGCGTAATTTAGTGGCCTCTGTGGGGGATCACCGTATGCTTGTTCTCCTCCACTGTGACACCCTGAGGAGAATTATGGTCCTTGCTTTTTGTTGATATAAGATGAGTTTAGTGGAAGACCATAGCTATGTGAGCCATCCTTGGGGATCACCTGATTTAAGACAAAGACAGTAGGTACGTTTTATGAGTAATATCTCCAGGGACTATACTTCTTTTAGAATGAAGAATTTAGAGAGCGGGGCATCTTCCCTTCCCCCTCCCAACCCCTGTGCCATTTTTTAAAAGTGTTTCCTTTCTGGAAAAGGTCTTTCAATTGGTATTCTGCCACTTAGGTACTGTCTATATTTGAATTCCTAAGCTCAGGGGTCCTCTCTGTGTCTCTGCTGACATTTGGTCATGTTAGCCTAAGGCCACTGGGATGTGGCCATGCCTGTGGAAACTGATAGACACCAACCTTCTCACAGTCTGTGCACCGTGATGTTAGCCTAAGGCCACTGGAATATGGCCATGCCTGTGGAAACTGATGGACACCAACCTTCTCACAATCTGTGCACCGTGATGTTAGCCTAAGGCCACTGGGATGTGGCCATGCCTGTGGAAGCTGATGGACACCTACCTTCTCACAGTCTGTGCACCGTGATGTTAGCCTAAGGCCACTGGGATGTGGCCATGCCTGTGAAAAATGATGGACACCAACCTTCTCACAGTCTTTGCACCGTGTGCATTTTCCCACCAGCCTACCCACGCCTCTGTTCAGTTTCATTTGTTTGTTTGTTTGTTTTGTTTTGTTTTGTTTTGATCAGGATCCTGTGACCCCTCTCTGTTTTCTGTGTTTTGCCTTTGACTAATGAATGCTCTCAATAAGACCAGAAGTAGCTCATTCCACCGAGAACACAGAAGGAAAGCTTCAGACCCCTTGGAAATGGTTCTAGACCGTTGTTCCTGGTCTCTTTTAACCTACCATGGGAACTACTATCAAAAGAATTAGAAGGAAGTGAACAATACTGATATTTTGTGTCGGGAAGCCAGGAGGCCATCAGAAAAAGAGCCTGTCTCTCATGGGGTAGACGAGCTCTACCCTGCATGCTGCCCAGACCTCCGCTCTGTGGAAGGTGTGCTTTGGTGGGATTTACTAACCACACAGTTACCACCCTTCCCAGAGTAATCTACATCCCATGACTGTGATGTGAGATACAGGCTGGGCCACCTCAGCCCAGTCTAGAACAGTTCTGAGTAGCTACACCAAACCCCTGTACTCCCAGGAGGCCGGGCTGGTGTGAGCTGTCTAAGAGTCTGGCATTTCCCTCTGGACACACCTTCCACAGATACTGACCCCAAGGACAGTGCCCAACCAACACTGTGGAACTCTGACTTCCAGGGGTGCCACGGCCCACATAGAAGGAGAAGGTCATCAGATCATCACCAGAGATTCCAGCCCTTGCCGACCCACTGCTCACTCCATCTACATGTAATCCTGCCCTGATATACAGGTGGCAAAAGGCTGATGGGGCTGTGACCCCGCTGTCTTAACATTCAGGACTTATCAGGGTGCCAGGATGGGGCAGCTACCTGGGTGATGCTCCTGATCATGTAGCATCCCTCACCCATGCTCCTGTATGTAACCCTAATAAACATCTTATTCTGTTACGTTGGATATGGAAAAATTAATTTTTGGTTTGTCATTGCTGCACCTCCAGGTGAATAGAAATAGAATCCCCGGGAAATGTCACACAGGTATTATGCTCACAATATGTGATGTAGAGTAAATGGCTCTTTGTACAAAGGAAAGGACATCATCCTGGAATAATGTCTTCCTTAGCCTCGTCTAATGCTGTTACAACTAACACGTAGAGCAGCCTCACTTAAGGAGACAGCTCCAGTGAGAAACTGATCTAAGAATTAGCCAAGAATATAGACAAAAATCTATAATACTTCCTCAACATCATCATCAGTGACCAGGCACTGTGTGTGTGTGTGAGTGTGTGTGTGTGTGAGAGTGAGTGTGTGAGTGTGTGTGCATGTGTGTGTAAATGTGTGTGAGTGTGTGCGTGTGTGTAATTGTGTGTGTGCATGTGTGTGAATGTGTGTGTGAGTGTGTGTATGAGTGTGTGTGTGAGTGTGTGAGTATCTGTGTATGTGTGTATGTGTGCGAGTATATGCCTGTGTGTGTGCATGTATGAGTGTGTGTGTGAGTGTATGTACATGTGTGTGAGTATATGTGTATGAGTGTATGTGTATGTGTGTGTGTGCATGTGTGTGCGTGCATGCGTGTGTGTGTTTGTGTGTGTGGTGTGTGTGCGTGTGAGTGTATGTGTGCATGCATGCGTGTGTGTGCGTGTGTGTGTGTTTGTGTGTGTGGTGTGTGTGCGTGTGTGTGTGTGTGTGCATGCATGCGTGTGTGTTTATGTGTGTGTGTGTATGTATGTGTATGTATGTGTGTGTGTACAGACAAAATAGAATCCTTTTTTTTGGTGCTGAGGATTAAACTTGGAAATTCATGTAGTAGTCTACTACTGATCTACATCCTAGTCTCTATATTTATTGGATATGTGTGTGTGTGTATGTATGTATGTATGTACATGTATATGTAATTTTTCTAAAGTGTTCTTGAACTGACTATGTAGCCAAGGATGACTTTGAACTCCTGATCCTCTTGCCTATATCATCTGTGTAGACTGGGATTATAAAGTGAATACTACCCTCATTTTGTGAGTTGGGAAATAAACTTGGGATGTGAAGCATATTAATTAGGCCACAAAACTAAAATGGATCTTTGCCTGCACCGTATCAACCTCCAACCATCTTCCCAAGTCCTGTGGTACTGAGCTTTAATTGTCAAAATGATATAGAGTCATTTGGGAAGAGAGTCTCAAAAGGGATTGCCTCCATTGTGTTAGCCTGTGGAAATGTCTAGGGGAATTGGCTTAATTAAATTAATTGATATGGAAATGCAGTCTACTATGGGGGGCACCATTCCCTAGGTGTCCTCTGAATGGACCTGCTCTGTGTTTAAATAGGGAAATCAAGCTGAGCACAAACAAGCAGCAGACATTTTCTTTTCTCTTTTCTCTTAACTGCATGTGCAAGTTCCTGCTCTGACTTCTCTAGAGTGATAGATTCTTTAGCCTGGAATTGTAAGCTGAACTACATCCTTTTCTCTGCCTAAGTTATCTTTGTCATAGTATTTTATCCTGACAACAGAAGTGGAACTGCAGCACAGCAGCCTCGCCTTGCTCACTGAGCACAGCAGCCTCGCCTTGCTCACAGATGCCTCCAACACTCCTCTTCACTCATTAGGTGCTCAGCTAAGTGCTGCCGTTTAACACGTCGCTCAATGTCTCTCTCACACACACACACATTTCTGAAAACTGGGATGTCTGAGAAAGATTTCTTTCAAATAGAGTTATATTCTATTGTGCTAATGTAATGTTTATTTTGTGGTCTATGGCAGTACTTAATAAAGTTTATGTAACACAGGTAAAAATCAGGTTGAACCTTTTTTTTTTTTTTTTTTTTTTTTTTTTTTTGGTTTTTCAAGACAGGGTTTCTCTGTGTAGCCCTGGCTGTCCTGGAACCACTGCCTGGCCAGGTTGAACTCTCTAAAACCCACTATATGGAGAAAATAAAACTCAATTTTTATTCTCTGCTACTTCAGTTTGTGAGCACTCATGAACAAGCTGAATTAGAATATGTCTGCATTCTTGTCCTTAGAACTATTCTGTTGCCCGGCGGTGGTAGCACATGCCTTTAATCCCAGCACTTGGGAGGCAGAGGCAGGCAGATTTCTGAGTTCGAGGCCAGCCTGGTCTACAGAGTGAGTACCAAGACATCCAGGGCTACACAGAGAACTCTGTCTCGAAAAACAAAAACAAAAACAAACAAAAAAACAAACTAAAAAGAACTATTCTGTTGAACTACAGCTTTGACCCTTGCAAGCCAGTGTCTGTAACACCATGGCAGGCTCTCTATGTTCCTCGCTCATCTCTGGCATCCTTGTCAAGCTCTTATTGTTGTTCAGTTCCTTCATTGTATATTTGTTTCTTCTTGTAACTTGTTATGGATGTTACTCTCCATGTTCTAAATCCCTTTTAGAAAGTCACTTCCAGATTCTGAATTACTTAATTCCATCTCTTCCCTTGTCTCCCTCCTGTTCAAAAAGACCTTCATCAGAGTAATCACTTCTCAGCCTTCTAGAAACTACACTGGTACTTACCTAGCTTCTCCGGCCCATCTGCCAATAGCAGACAAGTGGAGTTACAGAGCGGAACAATCACAGAATTATAGTCAAATGAACATGAATTCAAGTCAGTAATATAGCTCTAAGCATGTTCACACTTTTGTACACTAAACCCACTAAACATATAATTGCTTAGTGTGGAAAGTTGTATGGGCTGTAAATGAGGTGTTTAGCCACCAGAAGTTATACAACAAATAAATCTATTATGATTTCATTGGGTCAGAAACTTCTCATGTCCAGGGATAGAGCAATGTATCTAAACCCATGAAGTATGCTGTATCAGATGAAAATGGAATCATGGAGAAGGGAAGATAATGCTGGATTGAGCTCAGTTTTGTGTGTGTGTGTGTGTATGTGTGTGTGTGTATGTATGTGTGCGCGCGCTGAGGATTGAACTCAGGAACTCATGTAGTGTTCTACTACTGAGCCAAGCCACATTCTAACCTTTATATTTATTGGAGAAAGATAGACAAGAGAGAGGGGGGGAGATAACATTTACATATGTATATGTGTGTACATATATTGTACATATATATTTTTCCTAGGGTAGTCTAGCATGACTTTGAACTCCTGATCCTCTTGCCTATATCATCTCCACTAGACTGGGATTATAAAATAAATACTGTCCTCACTTTGTGAGTTAGGGTTGAACTCACTTGCTACTCATAAACCGTTAGCCAGCTTATGACTGTTAGATGCCTTATTGAGTATGTTTCCTCAGAGTTAAAATGAGAAGGTGTAACTGGATCACTTCTATGATCCCTTTGCCTTTAAGTTCAATAAGTGATAACTATATGATAATTGTTTAGTCCCAGAGATGGATAAGATAGATCAGAGTATCCCTTCTCTTCTTTATCCTCCTTTTATCTTCTCTCACACACTTTCATGGGGCACAGGTATGTAAGGAACTTTCTCCTGTGCTCATTGCTCCCTCTGTTCAGCAGGATTCACCACTGGCAACAACCTGAGACCTGCATCACCACGGAATAGAGTCTGAAGAGAACGGAAGGCTGTATGGGCTGTGTCTTGGTTACTGTTTTATTGCTGGGGGGAGACACACCATGACTAAGGCAACTTTGAAAAGAAAGTACTTAACTGGGGACTTGCTTAGTTTCAAAGAGTTGGTCCATGGTCATCATAGCAGGGAGCATAGCAGCAGGCAGGCAGGCATGGCACTAGAGCAGTAGCTGAGAGCTCTCAGTGTCCTTCAGCCAGACCATCTGGTTCTGTAGATCTATATCTATCTGTAACCTCCTATGGCTCAGTGTGCCATGCAGAGCTGTATGGTGCTGTGTATCTATCTGTAACCTCCTATGATAAGCTGGGAGGCAGAGATGGGAGAATTCCCAGAAGCTTTTGGGCCAGCTGGCATAAGCAGCTGCAAATAGCAAAAGAAACCCTGTCTCAAAAATGGTGGAAAGCAGGATTGACTCCCGAGATTGCTTCCATCACATCACACACACACACACACACACACACACACACACTCACATACACACAAACACACATATACACTCACACACTCACATTCAAATCACACACATATACACATAGACACACAAACACATATTCACACCACACACACATACACACAAACTCACATATATACACATACACACACACTCACATTCACACCATACACATAGACACACAAACACACATATTCACACCACACACATACTCACATACACACAAACTCACATACATACTCACACACTCACATTCAAATCGCACACACATACACACAGACACACAAACACACATATTCACACCACACACACATACACACAAACTCACACATACACACAAACTCACACATACACACACACACTCACATTCACACCACACACACAGATACACATACACAAACACACATATTCATACCACACGCACACAGACACAGACACTCACACATACACACACATACTCACACATACACACACTCACATTCACACCACACACAGACACTCACACAAACACACATATTAATACCACACACAGACACACAGACACTCAGACACACAACTCACACATACACACACTCATATTCACACCACACACACACATGCCAGGTATATAGACTTTACCAGTGCAGGAATTTTTTTAATTCTGGCTGCACCACTTGCATGTTTTATGGGGGCAGTTAGCTGAATCGCCTCCTCTGACCTTGACTTTTCTCATTGTCAGACAATAGTGAGGTAGGAATAGCAACCTCATGGGTGCTGTGGAGAATGCAGAGTGTCCAGCATATAAACATGCATTAAGGCTGTAACAGAGATTATAAGGATGGGAGGACAGGCTGTGTTTTAAAGCCACTGTGAAGGAGTCAGTAAGATAAAAGCATGCTGTCAGGGTTGCAGTGGAAGACAGCTACGACTCTCCTGTCTTTTCACACCGCCAAACCCTCTCTCTCCACCTTTGGAAAAGGTGGAAATCCTTTTTGACAGGACAAGATTATGCTAAAAATCACCTCCTCCTGCCAGTGTGTGAGGTCTCAGATTCATCACTTAGCTTTCTGGGTCTGTTAACTGATTTCCTTTGTCAGTTGTTTAAAGTTTGGCTCTGCCAGTTTACTTACAATCTACCGACACAATCTATTGTATGAGCAAATTCAAAGGAAAAACCAAAGCCTATGCCAATACATGGAGAAGCTTAATTAGTAAAACTTATTGGTTAACCTCTGAAAACAATCAAAAAGGAAATGCATATAATAAAGACTAATTCCCAAAGATCTAGATACTATCCTACATGATAAGATGCTCTAACCACTTTTTATTAAAATCAAGACCTAGACATGTACCTTGACAGACAAATACAGAGGCGGATGCTCGCAGCCAATCATTGGACTGAGTTGGGGGGGATCCCCGATGGAGGAGTTGGAGAAGGGACTGAAGGAGCTGCTGGAGTTTGCAGCCCCATGAAGGGAGCAACAGTATCAACCAGCCAGATCCCCCCAGAGCTCCCAGGGACTGAACCACCAACCAAAGAATACACTTAGAGCGACCCATGGTGCTGGCCACATATGTGGCAGAGGATGGTGTTGTTTTTCCACCAGTGGGAGGAGAGGCCCTTGGGCCTGAGGGTATTTGATGCCCCAGTGTAGGGGAATGCCAGGGTGGGAGGATGGGAGTGGGTGGGTGGGTGGAGGAACACCCTCATAGAGGCAGGGGGAGGAGGGATAGGATAGGGGATTTCTGGAGGAGAGACCTGGGAAGGGGATAACATTTGAAATATACATAAAGAAAATATCCAAAAAAAAACAAAAGTAGTAAAAAGCTGGGCAGTGGTAGCACATGCCTTTAATCCCAGCACTTGGGAGGCAGAGGCAGGTGGATTTCTGAGTTCAAGGCCAGCTTGGTGTACAGAGTGAGTTCCAGAACAGCCAAGGCTACACAGAGAAACCCTGTCTCGAAAAAACAAACAAAAAAAAAGTAGTAAAAATAAAATAAAATAAATAAAAGTAGGAAATGAAACAGCTGACATAAACATTGAGTTAGAGAATCTAAAACACCATGTTAGCAAAGGAAGTATTGGAATCAATAAGGAAATGAGGTCAGACTGCCAGGTTAAGAAAGGACTTACGAAGGGCAATAATTCCACAATGAAGATAGGAACTATGCAGCCTTGGGGAAAATGTTAAGAAATGAGGAATATAGAAATAAAAACATATGGGGTTTGTTCAAAACAACAATCTCTTCCAAGTTGGAAAAAAAATAATGAGGGGAAAAAAAGGGAAATTCAAATCACCAACAAGATGATGAAACTTATGAGCAGTAGAGAAAATGCAAATTAAAATAATAATTAGATTTCATTTTATACCCTACTATATAGCAAATAGAGGGGGGTTGTTTTTTGTTTTTTTTTTTAAAAGGGGTGTAAAGCTTATTACTGGTACAAACACAGGAAGGAGAATTATTTCATCTTTAGGGAGAGCAATCTGGCCACATCATTTTTACTTAAATATCACACACACACACACACACACACAGAGAGAGAGAGAGAGAGAGAGAGAAGCACATGCACACACACCCTTACCTATTTTCAGGGGGAAATTTACATTAACAATAAAAATCTTAAAAGTATTTCCTTTAAGAGAAAAACAAAACAAAACAAAACAAGGTAGGCAGTTTGGATGGCATTACTAAATATTAACATTAAACCAGGTCCTAACCAGAATGGTTATTTTTTTTTTTTAAGTTTAAGGAGGTGTCAAAGCAGCAAAGATTGCCATCGTTTTCAGATACTAGAGTTGCATTTATTCTGGAGATTATAGGTTGTCTAGCTGAGTTAACATGACACTGAACTACAGTCTGAATACTTGTGTTTGTAATCGTAAACAAACGTTACTCCCCAGCTAACTGGAGATGTGTTTGTAATCCTAAACAAATGTTACTCTCCAGCTAACTGGAGAAGCTTCTCTTTGCCATCAATGGCAGTGAGTGCAGAGACTCCTGACTGCTCAAGATGCTTAGAGAAAATAGCAGTTGAGTGCTAGCGCTAAACAGGGTACTTCTATAAACCCCTCTATAGCTCAGGAGGCATTGTGGAAAAGGTGGCAACAAGGTTGTAAGAGGCACCCAGAAGGGTTACAAAATACTGTCTTCAGAGAATGACGTAGCCGTTACAAACGTGATATCAAAGCGGTTGCCTGGATTAGACCTGAGCAAGACTCAACAGGCAACCATGTGTCAGTGAGGGGCTCCTGGGGCCCTAATCCTCCTCCACTGAACTATTAGAGACTGATGGTTTCTAGAGAGGGACACTGACTGCCATCCGTTGTGTTCCAGATGGTGTGCCCACAAGGCTTCGGTGGGTAGCCCCAAGCGCGGGACAGATATCCTGGTTAAAATCAGCGGGTCACAAAACAAAACAAGAAGGTATGACAGAAGAGAACTGGTGAGAAGGAAGGGGTATGACAGAGGTAGTGAGGAGGTAAGAGAGGGTCACAGAGAGTGACAGTAAGCAGAAAGTACCAACCACATGTGAAACTGTCGCAGAATGCAGAACGCGTCTAATTGATGAGCATAAGAACTCACAGGAGAATGGTAATAACTAGTACTTAGGAACTTTGCTTAATACAGATATATACATCTAAATATGTAAAGGAAAAATAATTTTGTAGATTCCCATGTGAAATAGCACCAAAAATATCAGATGCCAAGAAGCAGCCTACTGAGAAGTATGTAAGCCGGGTAGTAGTGGCGCACACCTTTAATCCCAGCACTTGGGAGGCAGAGGCAGGTGGATTTCTGAGTTCGAGGCCAGCCTGGTCTACAGAGTGAGTTCCAGGACAGCCAGGGCTACACAGGGAAACCCTGCCTCAAAAAACCAAAAAACCAAAAAACCAAAAAACCAAAAAACCAAAAAAAAAAAGAAGTATGTAAGACCATTGTAGAGAAAACTAGCCTACACAGATAGAGACAGGTTACTGTGTCTGTGTGTGTGTGTGTGTGTGTGTGTGTGTGTGTGTGTGCGCGCGCCCATGTGTTCATGTGTGGAGGTCAAAGGACAACTTACAGAAGTAGGTTTTGTCCTTCCACCATGTGGGTGCTAAGGATCAAACTCAGGTCCTTGGGCTTGGCAGCAGGTGTCTTTACCCACTGAGCCGTCTTGCTGGCCTCACCAACACATACACTTAACAGGTCATCCCCCCACCCCCGGCCCCTGCAAATGGTAAGTGAGAAGTCTAAACTTGTTAGAAGGACCCTGTCAGAAAGTTGGGGGTTGGAATGTTTAATGATGAGAATCTCTGAAAAATTTTGTGTCTTCTCACAAGTCTTTGCAGAAAGTAAAAACAAAAACAAAAACAAAACAAAACAAACAAAACAAACCCTGAGGTCAAAAGAGGACAGTCGGATCCAAGAGAACCACTGGGCAATGAATGAGTTACTGAGTTATTGGATCTAGTCAATCATTTAAAAAACAGGCTGACATATCTCCAGTGTTTAGTGTTTGTCTGCCCTGTGCAATGCCTGAGATCAATCCCCAATACAATAAATGAACAAATCAATCAGTCAATTAATCAATCAATCAATCACTTTCCAGTGGAAGGAAAGTACTTGTTTCCTAAGGAGAACTCAGAGAAAGAGCCAGGAAGTTGAGAAAACCCCAAGCTGGTCTTTGCCTCAATCATCAAAGATTGCAGCCTCCTCCTCCATGTCTGGCGGGGTGAAACCAGCATTGTGTTCTGTCTATTAGATTTCAAGACTAGCCACAAAAACCGGAGCAGGTTCCAACTCAGCTGCTTCTCTTGTCAGTGTAGCAAGACTCTTGGCAACTTTCTTATTATCTCAGTTCTCCAAGCTATTTATATACTGGCATCGGAAAACATATTATTTGCAGAAATGCCTCTGGTTCTTATGTCATTTATACAGGGACAGAAGATGTTTTCAAAGAACCATATTTTTGTAGTATTTTTTGCAACCAAGATGGTATAAGCAATGATCTGCCAGGTTGTGTGGGTGTAAAAACAGTCTCCATGAACTTGTCTCCAATTCTTCTTTTGCTGTTTAAAATCTATTCAAGTATCTCCGTCTGCCCATACTTCGATTTTTGTCTCTTTTCCATTGATCCATTTGCAGACTAAAAGCATTTAACAGAGCCTCTAGGGTCCCTTTCTGAATCCTGTCCTCTTCCCATGGGTTTTGTTGAAATGGGGCCAGTACCAGTGCACTTTAAAAGGCTCGTGTTAATCTGGAAATAAACAATCATGTGAATAATGGAGATGTCTTGTTTCGCTTCCATGAGCTCCTCATTAGCTTGTATTCTCTCCTGATGCCAAGACAGGATTAGTCAGGATTCTCGGAAGGAGATGCCAGTGAGGGGGATGGAGAGTAGGGGAGCCCAAAGTGGTAAGAAGAGCAGAGAAGGAGACTGGAAAGCAGCGAAGAAGCCAGATTTCTCCTCAGCAGCACAGTACCAAGGTGACCTCAGCCAGGATGGAGCCAGTCATTCACCAGAAAATTCACTAACTTGTGGGAGCAGGTCTGTAGGAGCAGCCCTGGGACACTCTGTCATCAGCTGTGGAAGCCAATGGGGGGACAGGGACTCAGAACAGTGGGGATTCCAGTCTGTCACCTGCTCCCTGCTGTGGGAAAGGACAGCTAGGGACAAGTAGCACCCATCTCACCTACTTACAGATTAAAAGGCAATGACTTTTGTGCTGTGTTTTGGTTGTTGTTGTTGATGCTGTTGTTATTGTTTTTGTTGTTCTAGTTGGTGTTTTTGTTAATGCTGTTGTTGCTGTGGTTGTTGTTGTTGTCATTGCTGCTATTGTTGTTGCTGTTATTGCTCTTGTTGCTGTTGTTACTGTTGCTGCTGTTGTTGCTGCTACTGCTGCTGTTGTTGCTGTTGTTATTGCTGCTGTTGCTATTGTTTTTGTGGTTGCTGTTGTTATTGTTGCTGTTGCTATTGTTGTTGCTGCTGTTGCTATTGTTGTTGCTGTTGTTATTGTTGTTGCTGCTGTTGTTGTTGTTATCATTGCTTCTGTTGTTGCTGTTGTTGCTGCTGTTGCTGTTGCTGCTGCTGTTGCTGCTGTTGTTGTTGCTGTTGCTGCTGCTTTTGCTGTTGTTGCTGCTATTGTTGCTGTTGTTGCTGTTGTTGTTATTGTTTTTGTTGTTCTTGTTTTTGTTCTTGTTGTTGCTGTTGTTGCTGTTGTTGTTATTGTTTTTGTTGTTCTTGTTTTTGTTCTTGTTGTTGCTATTGTTGTTGTTGTCATTGCTGCTATTATTGCTGTTATTGCTGTTGTTGCTGTTGTTGCTGTTGCTTTTGATGTTGTTGTTGCTGTTGTTGCTGCTGTTGCTGCTGTTGCTGTTGTTGCTGCTGCTTTTGCCATTGTTGCTGCTGCTGTTGTTGCTGTTATTGTTGCTGCTGTTGTTGTTGCTGCTGCTGCTGTTGCTGCTGTTGTTGTTGCTGCTGCTTTTGCTGTTGTTGTTGCTGCTGCTGCTGCTGTTGTTGCTGCTGCTG
>NW_022196913.1:49693324-49706264 GCF_008632895.1 Mastomys coucha | reverse complement strand
TTGCTGTTGTTGTTGCTGCTGCTGCTGCTGTTGTTGCTGCTGCTGCTGCTGCTGTTGCTGTTGCTGTTATTGTTGCTCCTGCTGTTGCTGTTGTTGCTGCTGTTACTGCTGTTGTTCTTATTGCTGCTGCTGCTGCTGCTATTGCTATTGTTTTTGTGGTTGCTGAAGTTATTGTTGTTAGTGGTGCTGCTATTGTTTTGAGACAGGTTGGCCTCCAACTTACTATGTAGCCAAGGATGACCTTGATCTCTTGCTTCCATCTCCCAAGTGTTGAGATTGTAGGTATGTGCTACTTGCGATGCTAAGGATCGAAGTCACACCTAACTAAATGGTTTCCCAGATGAGATATGCCCGGCACCAATATTGTTTCCTTTTATAGCTCTGGGTCCTAAAGTGGCCCATCTACCCACATGGTTGGGAAAAGGAGATCAAGGACACCCTAGAGAAGACCACTGTGCCACATTACCTACAGGTGCTTGTACTTTTTATCAAATATCACATTTTTACCTGTGATTTAGTTTATAGGGAAAATGATCTCATCACTTTCCTAGTTTCACAATGGGTTAAGAAATACACTGAGAGGCTCATAGAATTCAAACCCTTAATCATGGGGTGAGTATGGAGAGTGATTTCTACATACCTATTTTAGCAGAACATACTTTTCTTTACATGTGAGATGAAATTCCAAAAACTATTCCATGCCTTTTTCTTTCTTCTCGTAACTAGAAATTGCTCACAAGTCATATGGTAATTGCTGTCTCTTCATTGATGCTTTCCCAGAATTCCATGGGCATGGCTCCTGCCGCTGTGTACCCCTAAACACATTGCATTTTGATTATAGTTTTGGTTACATTTTGTGATAATTCTTAGGATATTTGTGTCCTAGAGATCATAAGATGTTTGTTTGTTTTATTCTTTCCCTCTTTCTTTAAGAGGTGAATACTGACATTTCTCCACACATGCTCTTGTTCTACAGCCAAGAATGATACTCCAACTCATTCCGTTGTGACTATAGGCATGTGCCCCCATGTCTGGCTTTATGTGGTATGAGAATCAAGCCCACAGCCTCGCGCATGCTAAGTAAATGCTCTACCAGGACCTGGTAGAGTCACCGCAAACTAGGTGGTTTAAACAGTATAACAGAAAGTTATTGCCTTACCATCCTGAAGTCTAAAAGTTCAAAGTTGGGATGTCAGAAGTGATTTCTTCTGAGGATCATTAGAAAGAATTCTGGAATATTTCTCATGCCTTGAGTTAAAGATGCAAAGATGTGTCACCCAATCTTCCCCTCCTCCTCCTCTTCCTCCTCTTCCTTCTAACAAGGATTCATAATGTAGCCCTGACTGGTCTGAAACTCACTATGTAAGTAGGCTGGCCTTGAACTCAAAGAGATCCACCTGCATTTGAATCAGAAGTGCTAGATTATGAGCCCATCTCTATTCATCACCATGTGCCATCCTCTCAATATGTGTGCCTATATCCAAAGTCTACATGTAATAAAGATACAGTCACACTGGCTTCAGGGCTACCCATCTTTGTATGACTTTTCTCAAGTCTATGCACAAAACAAAACTATTATTCTTAATAATAAAGTCACATTCTAATATATTAGGACTTTAATTTATGAGTTTGGGGATGCAGAACATCATTCAATTCTATAAAAAAAAAATCCATGTTCTTCATGTAATTTTAAATCTTCACTATACATTTTCAGAAGGAATAAAGCCCTGACCAATAGTGAGGCAGAGAGACAAAGACAGTGAAAGGAAGAAAGAGGGGAAGGGAGGAAGAGGAAGAGGAGGAAGAAGGGAGGGAAGAGAGGATGAGAAAGGATGGTGGAGAAAGAGAAGAATTGGCTCCAAAATAATGATTCTAAATCAGGAGTGTCCACACTTTTGACATTGCAGTGTGATTCATCTATAACATATTGAACCAAATTCATAGATATTATTGGATGCGTGCAACCCATGGGACCTGAGATGGATGTGTTTGTGTTAATCTAATTATCAGTGTAACATCAATGTTATTACAACTTTGTGAATGATGATGAGAGGGGTTGGAAGATAGCTCATCAGCAAGGCAGCAGCTGTACAGCTTCCTCAATTTGATCCTCAGAATCTACATAAAAAGAAGTAGCCACGCATAGAAGACTGTGCATATAATCCAGAAGCTGAGGAGGCAGAGACAGGAGAGCTCTGGGGCTTGCTGATCAGTAAGCAAATGTTGCCTCAGGTTCTGCCGTGCTGGAATTCAGAGACCACTGTGATTAGAAAGCAGGCCAGGTTGTATCACAGGATGCTAGCAGAGCTTAGTGTTGTTTTGGGGGGTGCTGATTGTATAGGCATGCAGAATACAAGAGTCCTCTGGTCACTGGGCCTTGCACTAAGGTTCCAAGAAAAATTCAAAGAGGCCTGGCAATGTGCAGCAAGGATTGATTCTCTGTATGGATCTCTGGGGAGAGCCATGCATGAAGCTGTAAGAATAACCTAGGTTGTAGTAGAAATCCCAAAATATTGGAAATGCCAGCATTATGGGATGTCATTGACAAAAGCAGGAGGCACAAGTGGAGCTGGCCCAAGATTGAGGTCACATGTATTAAGAGAGCAAGGACCTACGAGCCTACACAAGCCTATTGGAGCACACACAAGGCCACAAGTCCCAGATGCTAGACATGGAACTACAGGATGTCATATTTGTCCTAATAGGTTCCAGTCTTGCTTTGGTTTGCTATATTTTTTGTTATCCACTCTTTGGCATGGGAATGTTTGTTCTGAGATTGTACATTGGAGGTATGTAACTTGCTTCTCATTTTATAAGGATCACAACTAACAGAATACCTTGAAATAAAGTCTCAGGGAACACTTTGGACTTCAGATACTTGGGTAGTGTTGACACTCTTTAGACTACGGCAACTCCTGAAGTTAGGCCAAATGCATTTTTCGTGATGAGATAACCAAGATACAATTAGGGTTAAGGGCTAGATGTTATGACATGGATCTGAATATCCCATGGGTACATGTGTTTTAATGCCTGCCTCCATAGCCCACAGATGATGGCATTGCTTGGGGAGTTGATGGAGCCTGGCTGGCAAAGGTAGAACATTATATAGGGTCAGCCCCAGATGGTTAGCGTTCAGCTATGCCTCTGGTCTGAGCTCTCTGCATCCCGACCCACCAAGGGACCTTCAGCACATGCTCCAATGTCATGAACTCTGCCTCACTTTCTTTGCTATGATGCCTAAAACTGTGAGGTGAAAAGAAATCTTTCCTCCCTGAGGTTTCCTCTGTTAGAATGTATCATGGTAACAAGAAAGTAGCCATTATTCACCTACCAAGGTATTAATCTACACCTGTTTAATGGGATTGTATTATGTGTCCAGCCATGTTGCAGGCTACTGTAGCCCAAGACTATGAAACCAAAACCAAAAACAAAGACAAAGAAAAAAAATGGAAAAAAACAGCAAAATGACAGGAGCTCATAGAAAGGCTACCCTGGGAGTGTCTCCTAACTTGCTGGAACCTAAAAAACATGTTGAATACTGGGTAACTAGCATCCCCTCCAGGAACAATAGGGAGTACAAAGGCCCCAGGATAGGAACACACGGCTAGAATGACTTGACTGCAGTTATCAAGCAGGGAGAGTCATCAGAGGTCATAGAGACAGAGAGAGTCCAACTATTGGGGCTTTGGGGCACAGTGTAAGGATATGTGAGGGCTTTTCTATCTAGAATGCTCTGTCACTGGAAGGTAGGAAACAGGTATGTGTCTGATTTATACTTTTCAAACGTCACTGTGGCCACTGGATATAAAATGTGTTGAAGATGATAAGAAAATTGGGGGGTGGGCCTGGGGGGGAGAGGGAGTGGGGTAGTCAATGAAACAATTCCTAACGATATTCTGTAATACTCATAGATTGGTGCCTAACCCAATTGTCATCTAGAGAAGTCCTCCAGCCACTGATGGGAGCAGATACAGAGACCCACAACCAACACTAGGCAAAGCCAGGGGAACCACACAGAAGATGGGGAGGAAGGTCTATAGGAACCAGAGGAGTAGAGGACACCATAAGAACATGGCCCTCAGAATCAACTCAGCGAGGCTCACAGGGGCTCCCAGAGACTGAAACAATAAACACAGACTCTCTATGGGTCTGAACTATATCTCTTATGGTTGTATCCTTATGGTTGTATAGATTAGTGTTCTTGTTGGTTTCCCAACAGTGGAAGTGGGGGTGTCTCTGGTGCTTTCGCCTGTGCTTAGGATCTTTTCTTCCTCCTGGGTTGACTTGATACGAGGGTTTGTGCCTAGTTTTAATGTGTCTTGTTATGTTGTGTTTGGTGGCTATTTCTTGGAAGCCTGTTGTTTTGGGTGTTTTTGTTGTCAGTTGGTTGGTTGGTTTAGTTTTGTGTTTGTTTGTTTTTTAAGGGAAACAGAGAGAGAGTGGATCTGGGGGAGAGGAGAGATTGGAGGAGAGACTAGAAGGAGTGGGAGGAGGGGAAACTGGGTCAGGATGTAATTTTTAGAGGGAAAATAGAAGAGCCTTTGCTCAAATCCAAGCAACAATTGATGGATATTTAGAACAGGAAATAGCAACAAGGGTCAATTTTAACATGTACAAAACAAGACTACATAGGGACACACACATGTGTGTACACACATGCACAAAGACAGACCCATTCAGTAAACATTGAAGCATATCTTTCAAACCCATGTCTACCCCTGTTCTCTGTTTTCCCAACCCTGTGAGGAATGGATTAATCAGAGCAGAGGGCATGGGAAGTTGTGTTTGAATGTAGACAACACCAACACAAGTCTGGTGCTCTTCACGAATGCTTGCGCGCTCTCTCTCTCTCTCTCTCTCTCTCTCTCTCTCTCTCTCTCTCTCTTTCTTTCTTTTTTTGTTCCCATCTGTATCCATAATTAAAGATGAGTTGTGTCCCCTGAGCAAGTGCAGCACCAGATTGACCATTCTGAAGAACTGAATGGATGGTGATCTGAATATTTAATTAGTTAACCATCTGCTCTATTAAATCATCTCTTACCTTGACAGGTGAGGTTGTCTAATTAGCAGCCCTTTATCCCATATACGCTTCCAAAATCGACTCGGCATATTGTTCTTGGAGCGTTGGAGCTAACAGGCAATAAGAATTGTATTATTCCATGCTATACACTGTCTTAAGCAACTTGAACAGCTTCTCAAGCTCCTTTCATGTGTACAGCGCCCTCTGCAGGTCTTGTCATCTAATCGCCATCCCCTACTTACATATGGCACCTTTTACTGAAGCAAAATTGAGGAGGGAACCCTGCTTTGCACATTTGGATGTTTGCCTATGTTTACACATCCAGACTTCCCTACACACGTGTCCACTAAGCCCCAACTAAGCCTCCCTCTCTCTCTGTCTCTCAGTGATGCCTTCCAGGAATTCAAGTCCTATGCAGTCACTGTTCACCTTAGAGTATGGACTATAGACCTATGAGGTTAAGATGGGGAGCTATCCTGAAACTCTTACAGGGCTCCTACGGTAGGAATATCCATATTAATACTGAGACGCTATTTGTCTTTTACACTAAGTGGACATAGGTAAGAAATCATCCTAATGCAAATCAAGGCAGGTCCTTCCAACCACCCAGGCAGTTACCATGTTCCTCACCACCACATTTTTGCCAGGAGAAAACAAAATAGGAGAAAGTTACAATTAACAATGTTCTTGACAACGCAATAAAAGTCACTTGCTTTATTAAGTTTCAATCTTTGAATACATAACTTTTTAATATTCTCTGAGATGCTGTGGGAAATGCATAATAAACCTTCTGCCACCTACTAAACTATAACAATTGTCTAACGTCTCTCTTGGTTTTACATAACACCACTTTTTATTTTGTCCTCTGATGGATGTATTTAAAAATGACTGATAGGAATATATTAAATCCTCTGGTCTTAATTAGTGGATTGGCTGTATCTCCTTGGAGTTCTATTGTGTTTCTTTTTTTATGTCAATGTTTTGCTCCTGTTATTATAATGGGCCATACACATTAAGGATTTATATGTCTTCTTGGAGAACTGATACCTTGACCTTTTATAATACCCCCTTTTAAAAAAAATAGGTATAATATTTCCATTAATTCCTTGAGAAATTCATATAATGGATTCTGATTGTACTTACCCCATAGGCCTCCCTGAAACTCCTCCCTGGTCCTCCTTACCCAGTTCTGTCACATCCTCTAACTCCAGCTGACTCCCTGGTCCTGTGGCTCTTACTGTCTTTCTGCCCCTCTTCCTCGGTGTTCCCTGACCTTAAGTGTAGGGGTCACATCCTAACTGTGTTAACTGACAAGCACGCCATGTGTGTGTTTTCATCAGTGTGGTCCTCTGGAATGCTCACCATATGCTGCACAAAGAAGCTTCATTGAGAAAGGATGAGAGCTACACTTACCTGTGAGGATGAGAAAAACTATTTAGCCTTATAATTTCCTGTGTTGGGATCCCTGAACTCTCGATGGTCTGAAGTCTGATGTTCAAAGTGAATGTAGCTACTTCTACTTTCTTCCAGTTAGTGTCAGTATGGCATGCTTTTCTCTCTAGCCATTTGTTTTTAATGTTTGTGTCTTCACAATATTTCTTGTAGATAACATATGGCTGGGTCTTGCTTCTTGATCTTTCTGCAATTTTTTTTTTTTTTTTTGAGACAGGGTCTTACTATGTAGCCCTACCTGGCTTGGAACTCACTAGGAAAAACCAGGCTGGCCTTGAACTCTCAGACATCTACCTGCCTCTGCCATCTGAGTACTGAGATCAAAGATATGTACCACCATGCTTAATTCATCCTTTAAAAATAATCTAACACATTTTATTTATTTGTTTGTTTATTGATTGATTGTGGGGGCCATGTGTGTACAAATGTGTGACAGCTGGTTCGCATGTCATCTTGACACAGCTAGAGTCATCTGAGAAGGGGGAACCTCAGTTGAGAAAATGCCCCCCTAAAATCAGACTCTAGGCAAGTCCATAGGGCATTTTCTTAATTTGTGATTAATGATGGAGGGCCCAGCCCATTGTGGCTGGGACCACCCTGGGCTGGGGTCCTGGCTTCTCTAAGAAAGCAGACTGAGCAAGTCATGAGGAACAAGCCAGTAAGCAGCACCCCTCCATGGCTTCTGTATCAGCTCCTGCCTCCAAGTTCCTGTTTTGTTTGAATTTCTTCCCTGCCTTCCTTGTAAGCAATGTAAACCCTTTCCTCCCCTGAGTTGCTTTTGACAGTGGTATTTCATCACAGCAATAGAAACTAACTAAGACAACATGCTATGTGCTACATGTATGACTGCATGCTATGTCATATATGTAGAATTTCACGAGGCAGGTCTCCAGGATTGAACTCAGATCATTAAGATTGCCAGCAAGCACCTTGGCTCATAGTATCAGAAACAAGAAAGATGCTGTCTCAACAAGGTGAAAAGCAAGAACCAACTCCTGAAAGTGTCCTCTGACCTCCACACACATAGCCATGACCACACAAACACACACACACACACACACACAGCCATGACCACACACAACACACACATAGCCATGACCACACAAACACACACACACACACACACAGAACCATGACCACACACAACACACACACACACAGCCATGACCACACACAACACACATACATACACACACACACATAGCCATGACCACACAAACACACACACACACACACACAGCCATGACCACACACAACACACACACATACACACACACATAGCCATGACCACACAAACACATACACACACACACATAGCCATGACCACACACAACACACACACACACACACAGCCATGACCACACACAACACACATACATACACACACACACACATAGCCATGACCACACAAACACACACACATACACACAGCCATGACCACACACAACACACACACACATAGCCATGACCACACAAACACACACACATACACACAGCCATGACCACACACAACACACACACATACACACACACACATAGCCATGACCACACAAACACACACACACACACATAGCCATGACCACACAAACACACACACACACACACACACATAGCCATGACCACACAAACACACATACATACACATAGCCATGACCACACAAACACACACACACATAGCCATGACCACACACAACACACACACATACACACACACATAGCCATGACCACACAAGCACACACACACACACATAGCCATGACTACACAAACACACACACACATAGCCATGACCACACACAACACACACACATACACACACACATAGCCATGACCACACAAACACACACACATACACACACACACACATAGCCATGACCACACAAACACACACACATACACACACACACATAGCCATGACCACACAAACATACACACATACACACACACACATAGCCATGACCACACACAAACACACACACACACACACACACGCCCACATTCACACACACGCACACACACAAAAAAATAAAAATTTAAAAAGAAAAAGAAATTCCTGATTCCCAAAGGAATTCATAAGACAAATTTACATAGCTGCAATCTACGGCGAGATGTTTACATGGGAGGATTATGAGTCCAAGGTCGGCCTGGGATATATTCTACTAAATTGGCCTTATAATAATAAAAATATTGCCTAAATATTTTTATGTGTAAAAATAAAAAATTATAAAACATAAAAAATTATAACTATAAATGAAAAAGTCAGTATATCTGTCAAAATTTAAAACTTTTCCCCCAGATGAAAAAGCAAGCCACAGACTTGGAGAAAATATTTGACAAAAGACTGATGTCTAGCATGGATAAATGATTCTTTGAACAAGGTGGTAAGCACCTTAATGAAATGGCGACTGATTGGTGCAGACATACTGAAAAAAAGCCACAGTGTGTGAGGGTGTTCAGCATCATTAGTCACTAGGAAAAAAAAAATTAAAATCACAATCTTACTATACATCAACTAAAATAGCTAAAAACTAAACTAAAATAAAAAAATTAAAATTAAAAAAATAATAAAAATTAAAAAATGTCCTGACATAACCACTCAGGAGTGATTGCTGCCTGAGATCAATTCCCAGGACCCACCTGGGGAAAAGGGAGAACTGACTCTGGAAAATTTGTCTTCTAAGCTACATGTGCATGCTCACACAGATAGGCACACGCCACAAATAAATGTAATTAAGATTTAAAAGGCTTGGGGTTACTTCCAGTCTGTCTGGGCCGGTGGTGCCCTGAGCAGATGTTGGGCACAAGCTCCACAGGCAGTCCCACAACACCCAGAGGAAGCTCCACTCCGGCACTCTAACACGCCCAGGATCAGAGATGAGGAGGACACAACATCTGTCCCAACACTGGGAGTAACTGAAATCAGAAGGACCCAGGTACACAGGAACTCCACCAGCCCAGTGGATCGGTTGCTTCCAGTCTGTCTGGGCCAGTGCCCTAAGCAGACCTTGGGTGCAAACTCCACAGCCAATCCCACAACACCCAGAGGAAGCTACACTCCAGGTGCTCTAACAAGCCCAGGATCACAGAGACAGCTTGACTCTGAGGAATTCTAACACAACCAGGATCATAGGAAGGACAGGCTCCAGTCAGATTTAGCAAGGGCAGGTAGCACTAGAGATAACCAGATGGCAGAGGCAAGCATAAGAAAATAATCAACACAAACCAATATTACTTGGCATCATCAGAACCCAGTTCTCCCACTATAGCAAGTCCTAGACAAACCATCACACCGGAAAAGCAAGATTCAGATCTAAAATCACTTTTCATGATGATGATACAGGACTTTAAGAAAGACATAAATAGCACCGTCAAAGAAATACAGGAGAACACAGGTAAACAGCTTGAAGCCCTTCAAGAGGAAACACAAAAATCCCTTAAAGAACTACAGGAAAACACAATCAAACAGGTGAAGGAAATGAGCAAAACCATCCAGAATCTAAAAATGGAAATAGAAACAATAAAGAAATCAGAAAGAGAGACAACCCTGGAGATAGAAAACCTTGGAAAGAAATCAGAAGTCATAGATGCAATCATCACCAACAGAATACAAGAGATAGAAGAGAGAATCTCAGGGGCAGAAGACACCATAGAAAACATTGACACAACAGTCAAAGAAAATGCAAAAAGCAAAAATCTCCTAACCCAAAACATCCAGGAAATCCAGGATGCAATGAGAAGACCAAACCTAAGGATAATAGGTATAGAAGAGAGTGAAGACTCCCAATATAATGGGCCAGTAAATATCTTCAACAAAATTATAGAAGAAAATTTCCCTAACCTAAAAAAAGAGATGACTATGAACATACAAGAAGCCTACAGAACTCCAAATAGATTGGACCAGAAAAGAAATTCCTCCCGCCACATAATAATCAAAACACCAAATGTACTAAACAAAGAAAGAATTTTAAAAGCAGTAAAGGAAAAAGGTCAAGTAACATATAAAGACAGGCCTATCAGAATTACACCAGACAATGAAAGCTAGAAGATCCTGGGCAGATGTCATACAGACCCTACAAGAACACAAGTGCCAGCCCAGGCTACTATACCCAGCAAAACTCTCAATTACCTTAGATAGAGAAAACAAGATATTCCATGCAAAACCAAATTTACACAATGTCTTTCCACAAATCGAGCCCTACAAAGGATAATAGATGGAAAACACCAACACAAGGAGCAAAACTACACCCTAGAAGAAGCAAGAAAGTAATCTTTCAACAAGTCCACACAAACCTAATTCTACCTCTTACAACAAAAACAACAGGAAGTAACAATTACTTTTTCTTAATAGCTTAATATGAAAATTAATATTACCAACATATCCTAATTGATTGAAATCCAAAAATATGAGGAATTAGAAATTTATTGACTGTCATCCAATGGTCTCTAATTTGGTAATTGGAGAAACAGATCCAATATTGTACAATCCATATACACTTTCAGCTTGTTTGTACATGACAGTGTTTTGCTGTGTTCAACATAATGGTCTTGAAATCTTGCTTCTACTATCTCAGCCTCTCTATTAGTAGTATTGTTTATTTCATGTTTTTACACTATAGTATGGTTTTCAGAACAGCTTTAAATTTCAAAAATATTTATACAGCCAAAAGAAACATAGACAATTAAATTGGGAGGTGGCTTGTAAGAGAACAACAAAGAGTGAGACTGGATGCTTTGCTTGACATTTGTAACTATTGTATCAAGTTTGAAGAAGAGGATTTTATAAGTTACTCTTTCTCTGAGGTGAACACTTTTCCAAATCATCACAGCCAATGAACCAGATTCTTACCCTCAGTGCCACCCTCCAAGCAGAACCAGTGTTCATTGAAACAGTTGGTGAATGACTTTATGGATAGACCATCTTAATACACACACCATTTCTTAGATGAATGTAACCTGTTCTCTGTGGGCTGAGAATGAAGTCACTCAAGTCAAATATAGCAGGAAGTCTGTATCCAAAAATCGTGCCTACAATTCATTTCTTGGTGTACCACGGACTGGGGTTTCTTAAGGGGTCCCTTGTTCCGCGGGACAATGGGCTCTGGCCAGGTGTGCACAGGATTCGGCTTTGACAAACAGACTCAACACAAGTAGTGTGGAATCTGAGTGTATTTCTCAAAAATGACATGAGGCTTTTACAATCATTGTAAAAGAGAGAAGAAAAATCTGGCAGCTCAATAGTCGAGGTATATCTAAGGCCATCTAAAACACACTGGATCTAAAACATCAGCCATCTCCTCTGGACTGGTGCAGCACCCCGGGCTCCGAGCACGCTCGGGCCACATGGGCCCGGACGGAGTCCCGGCGGGGGGAGAGTTGGGTTGGGGGGGCTGCGGGTGTGCTAGCCAGGAGGGTAGAAGCTCAAATCTCAAAACCCGAATCCTCAATGCTGAATGCTCGAATCTCAAATGCTCAATCTCTTGAATCTCGACCTGGTGCTGCTCTCCCACCTCCCCACCCCCCCACCTCCGCCCCCTAGTTCTAGTCAGAGTGCGAGCGAGTCCCAATGCTGAATGCAGACTGCTGAATCTAGAATGCTGTTTCTCACACCCATCCTAGGTAAAACGCCCACTATGCTAATCTTTTGGGCTAGTAGAGACACTACTCTTGCTAATTCCTAGGAGTGGTTCAGTAGTACGTGACTGAGAATGAGGATTTTACTTGACCTTGCCCTGGGATAAGCCTTCCATTCTGTAAACTTCAATGCCATACCCACAATGCTGGAGGCAATTAGTCTGGGTGGGAATCCAAGCCAGGGTTTGGAATTTTGGATCTAAGATGTTGGAACATCGGTGAAGGTCAGAGAGCAATGTCCGATTTTGTCCAGCTGTAAATAAATCATATTTTGGTGGGCACCTAGCACATGAGTACGAGGGCATATCTGGGCTACCTCTGAGTTAGGTGTGCCAGGCAACAATGTGGGGGCAGGAGACTGACTTTCCTTGACGTTTTCGTCTCAAACTGCTGTCATGCAAAGTGTGCGCAGCATTGGCACAGCAGAACTCTCAACTCTCAGCTTAGCTACGATGAAGGTAAAATCCTTTGGTGATGTGAGGGTCATTGAAGTACAGCCTTATTACAATGAAACCCAATGTCTAAAAATTGTTCATGTTTTGGGCTTGTACTACAGTAAGAACCAGATTTTTAAGCTCTACTAAATACAAAACAAACAAACAAAAAGACTTTATATATTTATGTTCATTTAAGAAAATACTAGTAGTGATGTATTATTTTAAAATACACAGGTAATATGTTTGGAGTTATTTAAAATTTATATTGAGAAAAACGTATGTATTTTCAGTAGTGCTGTAGATAAACATCTACATAAAACTGTTAAATTGATTGTTGTTTTATATCAAACACCTTTTATAATACTCATTTTTATTGTTATAATGTTTTATAAATTTTAAAGA
>NW_022196913.1:49676298-49693112 GCF_008632895.1 Mastomys coucha | reverse complement strand
AAAAAAAAAAAAAAAAAGATTTAAAAGGCTCACAATACCAAGTCTTAAAGGGAACATGAAGCGCTCTTTTCCAGTGCTGGTGGGAACCTTAGATGGTGTGGCTGCTTTGGAAAAGCTTGACACTGATCTAAAAAGTAAAACATACACGAGATGACCCAGCCATCCCATCCTTAAGCATTCCTCGCTGAGAAGTGAAAACATACATCTGCACAAAAACCTATGCATGAATATTCATAACAGATTTATTTATGATAGCCAAAACCTTGCAGGGAAAAAACAACAGATTTCCATAAGCAGGAAAAGAATAGAGAAATCTGCCCATCAGACAAGAGAAGACCACTCAACAGCAATCACAAGGCAGGCCACAGCATAGATACATGTCAATACCACCATAACATGTGAACCAAGCAGCCAGAGCAAAGAGACTGCTTCCTCATAATTCCATTTAGATAAAATTGCAGAACCACCCTGCTCAGCTATCCCAGGCTCTGGCCACATCTGTCTGCTGGATACCAAAAGTGACTGATCTAACCTGAGAGATGCTGTAGTTACAATATCTACAGCTGTGATACACCATGGCCAACAGGACTAAGGGAAGAATGACTTTATCTTGTCTTATGGCTCCAGAGGGAGAGTCTCATAATGGCAGGGTTGGCATGGCAGCTGGGAGCCAGAGCAGGGAGCTGGCTGATCACAGTTGGTCACACAGGAAGCCAAGAGAGCAAACAGGAAGTGAGTTGGCAGTGTGAATTCTCAGAGCCTGCCCCCAGCGACATACACCTGTAGCAAGGCTGAATGGCCCACTTTCCCAAACAGTGTCATTACATGGGAACCAGTTGTTCAAATGCCTGAGTCTATGGGGGGACATTTCTCATTCAAACTATGAGTATCAGACTCCAGACTTGGTATTAAAACAGAGTGTGTAAAGTGTCTCATTAACAGTTTCATGCTTATGGCATACCAAATTAATAGTATTTTGATATTCTGTATTATGTTACAGGAAATATATGTTATTTAAGGAAACTTAATTGATCAGTAATATAAGAATTAGATACAAATAACTGTCACACTAAGAAAACATTTTTAAAAAATGCTCTCAAATTTGTTCTGGTGGGAGGGTTTCTGCAATTTGAAATGTTTCTCTTTCTTCTGTTTAAAACTCTATCAAAGGCTGAAGAGATGGTTCAGCACTCAAGAGCACTGACTGCTCTTCTGAAGGCCCTGAGTTCAAATCCCAGCAACAACATGGTGGACTCAGAACCATCCATAATGAGATCTGATGCCTCTTCTAGTGTGTCTGAGGACAGCTACAGTGTACTTACATATAATAATAAATAAATCTTTGGGCCAGAACGAGCAGGGCCGACCGGAGTGAGCAAGCAGAGATCCTGAATTCAATTCCCAGCAACCACATGATGGCTCACAACCATCTGTACAGCTACAGTGTACTCATATACATAAAATAAATAAATCTTAAAAAAAAAAAAAAAAACTTCTATCAAAGCCAGGCATGATGGTGGCACACCTTCAATCCCAGCACTCAGCCTCCTGTACTCAGGAGGCTGAGGCAGGCAGATGTATGAGTTCGAGGGCAGCCTAGTGTACAGAGTGAGTTCGAGGGCAGCCAGGGCTACACAGAGAAAGCAACAACCACTACAAAAACCTTCCTGTAATTGATTGTTAAGCTGGTCATGGCGGCACAAGTCTTTAATCCCAGCCCTCAGTCCCCTGCATTCGAGAGGAAGAGGAAGATATGTGAGTTCAAAGGCAGCCTGGTATATACCAAAGGGGTATATACCAGTGTGGTAATTCTAGGATCAAATGATGGAAGGAGCAGATATATAAACATGTTAGCCTTATGACTATTTCAATTAATAGTAACCTCTTTGGGATAGTAAATGTCATATGCTTAAAGACCACCTTGGGAAATTAGCTGTGATATTTTCCTCATATATGGCTGCCCAGCCTGATCCTTGGCCTTTCTTAACCCAAATCTATTGTTGCAAATGGTCTTACATGTAACCAATAGCCTACGCCAAGACCAGGCCATAGAAACTTAGAACCCCACCTACGATCCTACCCCACTGTGATTTAAATGTAAAATGTTCCACACAGGCTATGTGCTTGAATGGTTGGTCCCCAGATGGTTGTGCTGGTTTGGAAAGTTGTAGCGTCTTTAGGAGGGGGAGCTCACAGTGGGGTGAGCTGAGGTTTTATAGTCCAACCCCACTTCCTGTCTGTTCTCTGCTTCCCGACTGTGGACACAGTGTGACCAGTCACCTCACCATCTTGTCACTACATTTTCCCTGACATGATAGACTGTTAAACCATGAATCAAATGAACACTTCCTTAAGTTGCACTTGCAAGATACTTTGTAAAGTAAACAAGAAAAGTGTGCCAGTGAGAGAGCTCAGCGAAGGAGGGTGCTCGCCACACAAGCCTGAGAGCCTGAGCTCTCTCCCTGGAACTCGGGAAAGGGGTCAGGAGGGCACTGATTCCACACAGATATCCTCCGACCTCCACAAATCCTGTCCTCTGACCTTCAGACCCGACTCAGAAAAGTAACATAGAGCAGGACGGAGTAAGATACTTTAGGGCTGACTTCACACACTCACACACACTTACATACACACTCACACATACACACACACACATGCTCTCACACACACATACACACTCACACACACTAACTCACACACACATATACACACATTCTCATACACACACACACATACTCACACACACACACTCACACACATGCACACTCTCTCACACACATACACTAATAATCTAAGAAAAGAAACAAGCCTATACTTTTAATCCTATCATCACTCAGGAGGCTGAAGCAGGCAGATTTTCATAAATTAGAGGCTAGCCTGGTCTATGTAGCAAGTTTCAGACCAGCCAGAGCTACATAATAAGACCCTGTCTCAGAGAGAGAGAGAAAGAGAGAGGTGGGGGGGGGGAATATCTCCAAACCTAAAGGAATGCCCAAATGAAGAGCTATAAAACTTTTAAGCAATATAAATTCATAAATCAATGTTCTGTAAGCATTCCTTTTTCATTAAAATTACTTTAAAATAGCAAGACTCTAATCAATGGCTGTCACCCGGAATCATCAGATACTTGGAAAAACTTGGCTTTGGCCTCCATTGTACCCAGCCAACTTCATTATGCTTTCTGCCTGTTAATTATAGATCTTATTAACAAAGATGGGTTTGATAACATAAAAATAATAGACACTGAGAATTGCATGCTCTCCCAAGGGCGTAAAATTTCACACATTTCACACACCACTGTGCAAAACATGATTTTGTTTGTTTAACTCAGGCAACTGGAGTTCTCTAAATACAGTGAAAGTCTCCAATTCTGTACTGATGTGAGCTGCACTGTGTGAGCTTTGAGGAGATGACCCTTTTTTTCTTTGTAGACAGGTCAGTCCATGGATAACCAACACAGAAATACACCGAAGAATTCCCAGGCAGTAGCCTACCCTTTTAATTACTATGACTGTGATTGTGTTCAACAGAGAAAATAAACACACACACAAAGAAAGTAAAAAAAAAATCAAACGAAAATCACTTAAAATCCCACAATCTAAAAGGGCTCCACTTTTTAATACTTTTCTTTTTCAGTTTTATACTATACTTATTCAGTGTGTGTGTGTTGAGAGAGAAAACACATTTACACATGTCTGCACCTTCCACAGCGTGGCACGGATTTCAAGAACAACCTGAAGGAGACGGTCCTCTCCTCCCACCCTGTGGGGCTCAGAGATGGAACTCTGGTCTTCAGGCTTGGTGACAGATGTCTTTGCCCACTGAGTTATTTCTCTGGCTCACAACTGTTAAAAATTTGCTGTATTTTGTTCCATTGCTTTTATAAGCACATTTCTCAGAGTTGGGATAATTTTGTATACAGCTTTTTTTTTTCATTAATATAAGCCTGTGCGTTTTGAGTACTTTCTGTTTTTATTCAGATCTTGGTAAACATAATTTTAATGTCTGTGTCTTCTACAGTACGTGTTCAGTTATTCCACCCTTCATTATTGATGGACATTTAGATATCTCCCTTTTCCACCATTATCTGCCTGCATCGTAGTGTAGGCCTAGAATCCCAGCTGCTATGGAGGTGGAGGGAGGAGAATCATAAATCCAAGGCCAGTCTGGGCAACATGAGATCCTGTCCCAAACTAAATAAAAGGAAGATTGGGGCATGTAGATCTCTGATAGAGCTCCTGCCTAGCATGTTCTTTCTCTGTACCCAACTCCCAGTGCTGCAAATCAAGGAAGGCTGGGGAAATTAGTCAGTGGCTAAGGAGCATGCAATGACAGCTTGAGGACCTGAGTGTGAATCTCCAAGAAACCAAGGGAACGCCAGATGTAGCTGCTTGCCTGTAACTCCAGCCTCCCTGGAAGTTGGGAACTAGGATCCCCAGCACAAGCCGGCTAGCAAAACAAGCCATATCAGTGAGCTCTGGGTTTGATTAAGAGCCCCTGCTTCCATGAGTAAGGCAGAAGAGAGATCTGAAATGATACTGACATTAACATAGAGCCTTCACACACCTTCACATGCCTTTACACACCTTCACATGCCTTCACACAGTCATATATACAGTCCCACACATGCGCACCTACATACATGAAAATGGAAAAAGAAAAGGAATCAAATATGAGGTGACTATTCATCCACATTACTCTGTGAACGTGGGCCCAGGCCTACAAAGTAACATGGGGAATAGTTTCCTGTTAACTGAGGCCTAAACTATCATCTAAACTCATCCTATAGAACTACAAGGCTGACTAAGATGAGTGTGTTTAGAACTCTTAGCACATACAAACAAATAGCTTGCCAGAGGCTGTGCCATGTCACAGTCTACTACCACAGGACCGAGGTGCCCTCTTCACTATGCTGTGGGCAACACTGGGTATGTATGTTTTAGGGTCCAATTATTTGTCTGTACTATTTTGATGTATGTTATTAGATTACTTGTGAGTCTAAACATACTCCCCAGGCATGATAACTCTTGATGTAAAATGTATACGACATAATTTTTTTTTACAGACATCTTTACTTTCCTCTGAATTGATATGGTAACTTATGTAGAATTTATTTTCTAATATTCCATCATGATTTCAGTTCTTGAGTCAATAACTGATCTTTTGTTTTGTTGACTTTATTTCATCTGTATGAGTGTCTTGGCTGCGTGTATGATGCACCACCTGCGTGTCTGGTTGCTTGTGAAGGTCAGAAGGTGTTAGGTCCCCTGCATCTGGAGTTACAGGAAGTTGTGTGCTACTATGTGAGTGCTGGGAATTGAACCTGAGTTGGAGCAACAAGAACCCTTACGTTATCTAGGAGCCACCTCTCCAGCCTCAGTGGTGGTTTACACACGAGTGTGATTGCCATTCTTGATTTTTGTTTCTTTTTCAGATGTGGTCTTGCCGTCCTCCACCTAACCTGGTGCTGGATTCTCAGGAGTGTGCCATGACACTCAGGAGCTTGGGGAATGTAGAATACACACCAGGATCAGCAAAATGCACCAGTTAGCTAAGGCACTTGCTTACCACCAAGCCTGAAAACTTGACTCAGTCCTTGGAAATCACACAAGAAGTTAGAAGGGGAAAAAAAAAAAAGCTGGACTCCCAAAATTCGATTTCTGACCACACATGAACATACACAGATAAATACTTTTTTAAAGGGTAGGCTGGAAAGTGCAAATAAATGAATAATAAAATCACAGTTTAAAATCTTGCTAAAATACTGTTTGTGGGGGGCGGGGGATTGGGAGAATGCACAGCTGGGGGGTGGGGGGGAAGAATCTGCATTTTTGCACGTCAATGGCAAACTTTTCTTCATGGATTTTTCTGTGCATTGCCCTCGCTTCAGAGCTAGCTGTGGCTTTAAGAGCAGCTTCTCTTTCTGTTCTGCCGTTCCTCTTTTCAAGTGTCACCCGCTTGCTCAGACTTGCTTCCTCAAAGGGCAGCAATTTAGTTTTAACATTCAAAGTGTGTCAAGTTTCAGGTGATTTCTCCAGGTTCTCAATACACACTAATGAAAAACAGATGTGGCTAAGGAAACACAGCCAATGGAAGCAAAAAGGCCTGGCCTCATTTTGTTTGATAGAATGCAGGAACCCAGAAGCAATCTATACTTCACCCCACAGAGACTAGATCAATACCATTTCCTACAGATTCTGGTACCCCCAAAACTGTTATCAACACAACTTCTTTTTAAGGAATTATTTATTTTATTTATGTATATGAGTACACTGTAGCTTTCTTCACACACACCAGAAGAGGGCATCAGATCCCATTACAGATAGTTGGGAGCCACCATGTGGTTGCTGGGAATTGAACTCAGGACCTCTGGAAGAGCAGTTAGAGCTCTTAACCCTGAGCCATCTCTCCAGGCCCTCAACTTCTTTTTAAAGCACACAACATTGATATCAATTACATGTCATTATTCCTGTTCTATAGATGAAGACACCAGAGATCCAAGAAGCTGGAGCTGGGATTCCCTATGTCTGTCTTGCTCCAGGATCTAGGCATGCTTGTTGTATCTTTATTTATTTTAATGTGTGCCATTGGTGGAGGACCATGTGTATGGAGGCCGGAAGATGACTATTGGAAGTCATTTTTCTCCTTCTACCATTTGGGTCCCAGGGATCAAACCCAGATTTTCAGGATTAGTAGCCCTCACCTACTGAGCCACCTCACCAGCCCTGTTAGACATTTTGTTTTCAACAAAATATATACACAAAAAGTAAACGGGTATGTCACATCTGTAAGGGCCTCAGAATTGGAAGAGAACACACCTAGACAACAAATTCTCAGCACAAAGGAGATTTATTATCCAAGAGGGAACAGCGATGGTGGGGGTTGAAAGTGGGGAGTGGGAAAAAAAGGGGGAAAGAAAAGAGGAAGCCTGTGCTAAGGTGTGTTGGTTGAGTCCTGACAGGCAGTTTACCCAGGGCAGCCAAATAATAAATCTTGATTGCTAGACTATGGTTCTTAGACTCAGGAATGAGTCAGTGGCCAAATAAGGGGCTAGACCTTGGGGGCTGGCTTTAGGAGTGTAATCTAAAGGTTAAACAAGGGAGAGGAAGGGAAGGTAGAAGGCAAGAAAGACCTGGGGGCACCATGTTTGTCATGCTTGAGCCTGTTAGAGAACCATTGAATATCCGAAACAGAACAAGCTCCATTTAATTCACGATCCTGTTACTTATGCCTTCAAAGCTCCCTATATATGTATCTCCTGGCTAGCCCAAGCACACTGGACAGCTACTCCCCAGAATTCCACATTACCAACTCAGCTGTTCCCTTTTGTAGTTTTACTTCCTGTATCCGTATGATTGTTTTTGTTGTAAAACTGTTTAGTGTGTTTTGCAAACCTTTTTCTTTCTCAGAAATCTCTCTCCAACATAAATTAATCATAGACCCATAGGGTACCTCATTGTAGAATTCTAAGAGCAGTGTGGGTTCACCGCCATGTTTGTAGTTTAAGGTAGGATTGTGATGTGGTTCAGGACATAACAAAAGATAGCATCTTAGCCTTAAGAAAACAGCAGAAATAGTTTGGTTGAGAAATGTCCCATGTAAATTAGTGATTTGAATGCTCAGCCCCTAAATGATGAGGTGGAAACTTAAGGGGCTAGAAAAATAGGTAACCTGGGGTATACTTCTTTAGTTGTGTGTGTGTGTGTGTGTGTGTGTGTGTGTGTGTGTGTGTGTGTGTAACACTCACCTTCCTATGTTAATCAAGCTGGATTAGAACTCTCGGACATCTGCTTGCCTCTGTCTTCCAAGTGCTGGGCTTAAAGTATGAGCCACCACACACAATCCGTGCATAGTCTTACTGCTGCCTCGGTGATGTAAACAGCTGTCCTCTGCTCAAGTGTTTGGTGCCATGATGGAGACAGGTGAGTACAAACTATGAAACCATGAGCCAAAATAGATCCTCCTCCTTTATTTCCAGAAGGAATTTGACTAGTGCGATGATAAAGTAACTAGCAGAAGCAGGAAGATCTTTCTCCCTCTAACCCCTCCACCCTGAAACAGGTTCCAAGCCTCTCATTTGGTTGTGAGCCTAGCCTTTAACGGCTGAGCCATCTCTCCAGCCCTGAGCCTCTCATTTGATAGGCATTCTTTCCTAAACTTGAGGAAAGCAGTGCCCTTCTCTCTAAAGCCCCAAGGCCACAGAAAAGTGTCTGAGTTCTCCCAGCCTATCACCCTCAGATCCCACCCTTTTGAGCAATCATACCTCTGCATAAATGCTCACAAGATTACAGTATCTCAGAGCCTGGGGAAGGAGGGTATGGCTCAGTGGATAAAGTAATTAATGAGCAAGCCTGAGGGCCTGAGGTCTAATCTCTTGCATCTGTATCTCACCCAGAGGCTGACAAGAGGAAATCGAGGGCTCGATTGTCAGCTAATCTGGACTAAACAGCAAGTTCCAGGTTGGTGAAGAGATCCCATTTCAAACAAGTGAAATGGAGCAGGATAGAGGAAGATACTCAGAGTTGCCTACAAGCGTGCACTTGCACACAGGAACACACACACACACACAGAGGACAGAGAGACAGAGAGAAACAGAGAGACACACACTCAAACGCACACATGCATGCACAGATAAATACAATTTGTCTCATTCTTTGGACTTTTGTTTCTGGTTTCCCAGGTCACAAAAAATCAATTTGTTATGCTGTTCTCTTGTTAATCTGTTGTAAGTCTCTGCTCCGAATTTAGTGATGGGAGAGGAAAGAAATCTCTTCCTCTACAACTGTCAGAAAAGTATGCACGTCCTGCGAGATATTTTGGGTGTGATTAAAGGGTATTTGCTCTTTGCCAGAAATCTAAATGTAAATGGGCATTCTGCCTTTCATCTGCCAGCCCTCTTCTGAGGAATCTGATTACATCACATCACCTCATACCAGAACACTAAAAGTCAACAGCCCTGAAGGGAGATTAGCCATTTTGTGGTGTTTTCTCCTCTGTCAGGGGTTCACTAAGTGACTTTGAACTTTGTCAGCTGTGGCTTTCTTAGTTTTAAAATAAGGAACATAAAGACTTCCTCAAAAGTGTTGTCTTAGTCAGGGTTTCTATTCCTGCACAAACATCATGACCAAGAAGCAAGTTGGGGAGGAAAGGGTTTATTCAGCTTACACTTCCACATTGCTGTTGATCAACAAAGGAAGTCAGGACTGGAACTCAAGCAGGTTAGGAAGCAGGAGCTAACGCAGAGGCCATGGAGGGATGTTCCTTACTGGCTTGCTTCCCCTGGCTTGCTCAGCCTGCTCTCTTATAGAACCCAGGACTACCAGCCAAGGGATGGCACCACCCACAAGGGGCCCTCCCCCTTGATCACTAATTGAGAAAATGCCCCACAACTGGATCTCATGGAGGCACTTTCCCAACTGAAGCTCCCTTCTCTGTGATAACTCCAGCCTGTGTCAAGTTGACACACAAAACCAGCCAGTACAAGTGTTAAGTCCTTTAGGAGATGTAGTATATGCACTGAGGAAAGCTCAGGGCTGAGGGGGAAGGGTGTCAGCAGATTGTGGACAGCTTGGGTTACAGAGGGGCAAACCAGCCTGAGCTACGGTAAGACTTTGTCTCAAAAAAAAAAAAAAAAGTTAAATAACCTCATTTATTAGAATAGCTTGCATATAGACATGATAGACTAAGAAATAATACAATTCACACATCAGTTCTAGATGCGGATGAACCTCAAGAAACCCTAAAAATCCAAGCAACTAGTCTTCCCCAGAGTCTGCCCTTGACGTGCAGAACCAGGGAAAGCATGTGAAGCGCAGAGCTGGGAATCTCGCTTCCTGGGAAAGGCGGTTAGCCCAAATGTGTCAGAGTTCTATTTTAAAACTCCAAAGTTGGTATCAGGTCTGTCAAATGGCGTTTCCATCTCTTGCAGTCCCTGAAGAAACTGACTCACAGCAAGAAACGTTCCCCTGGCGGTCCCGATGGGGCCACTCAACCTTGTTCCCAGCCCGTGGCTGTTTGCTCTTTTTAAGTTCCGTGTTCAGAAGAGTACACTGCCACTGGAAAACTTTAACATACAATCTTTTTTCTTTGACTTTATATTCTTTGTCGCCATGATAAATTCAGATGACCGGATTTAATTCCAAAAAACATAAACTCCCAGGTGTCTGCAGCAGGCCAGTGTCTTGAGGAAGACAGCAGCGTGCCCTTTCCTCTCTCAGCCTCTCAAATGATGAACTCTTCTCACCAACTTGGTGTAAGGAACCGCAGCAACCTCCAGACGCCAGCAGCGGTGGCGACGTCCTTGGCAGCTGGTGTGAGCTGCAGCGCCCTCTGCAGGCCCTCAGAGACGCAATGAAGTGTCCAGACCGCATCTGGGGTACCACCTCTCAGGCTGCTGAAGTCTGCCCTCTGGTGACAATGGAGACTAACTACACTTTTTTAAACGCCTTTCTCAGTGAACAGGATCCCATTCAGATGCGGCAAGGAGGGTGGGAAACCAAGTCTCTACTTCTTTGGATTTCTACACTCTAAACTCATGGACCCCTATATATAACAAAAATGAAAACAATACACACACACACAGATGCCCTTACGTTCAAGTCTTGTCTCTTATTATGAAAATGTTGGTCCAAATTTGAGATTTATGAAATGATGAGAGCAAATGGGAATTTTCACAAGATTGGAATTGCGTGGTTGAGGGATAGAAATGGGTTGAAAAGCCAGATGTAAGGTTAAACAGATGTGACTGTAAGATAAATAGGTGTTCGGCGTTATTCTCAGTGCAGACAGGGAAACACTGTACTGGCTGGTTTTGTGTGTCAACTTGACACAAACTGGAGTTACCACAGAGAAAGGAGCCTCCCTTGAGGAAATGCCTCCATTAGATCCAGCCATAAGGCATTTTCTCAATTAGTGATCAAAGAGGGAGGGCCCAGCCCATTGTGGGTGGTGCCATCCCTGGGTTAGTGGCTCTGGGTTCTCTAAGAAAGCAAGCTGAGCAAACCAGAGGAAGCAAGCCATTAAGCAGCACCTTTCCATGGCCTCTGCATCAGCTCCTGCCTCCAGGTTCCTGCCCTGTGTGAGTTCCAGTCCTGACTTCCTTTGGTGATGAACAGCAATATGGAAGTAAGCTGAATAAACCCTTTCCTCCCCAACTCGCTTCTTGGTCAGGATGTTTTGTGCAAGATTACAAACCCTGACTAAGACACACTGCTCTATAGCTCTGTGATTCCAAGTTGAGAGTAAAAATGGCATTCGAGCAACCTGATCATTTAGACTATCCTGAGCTGTCTCAGCGTTCTGGGAAAACTTTTCAAAATATATCTCATGATGATGAGGACACAGAAAACCTGAAATCTGATCCGTTGCTAAAGAGATTATGAAACATTGCAAGTACTATGGGAATCAGTTTAGCAATACTTCCAAGTTTGACATAGAATCACTCTATGTTTGAGCAATTCTACTCTTAGGTACATACACCCTACCCCCTCAAAGAAATGAAAATGGGTCCATAAACAAAAGCCTCAACATGAACACTAGACCCAACAGCCAAAAGATAACAACCCAAATGCATAAGAAACAAGCATGTCAGGGGCTCGAGAGATGGCTCAGTGGTTACGAGCACTGACTGCTCCTCCAGAGGTCCTGAGTTCAATCCCCAACAACCACATGATGGCTTACAACCAGTTGTAATGGGATCTGATGCCCTCTTCTGGTGTGTCTGAAGACAGCTACTGTGTACCAACAAGTTGTTCCATACACATAACACATGAGTGTGCTATGAGCAGTGTCATGGAAATATGAGCATGAGTGCACACACACACACACACACACACACACACACACACAGTAAGTAAATGCAAAAACCAAAAGAGGGGCTGTAACTCCAATACGGGAAGGCTGAGATAGGACAGGAGGATCTCAGGAGTTCACTGACTCGCCAGCCTGGCCAACTGATGAGCACCAGGTTCAGTGAAATATTGTCTCAAAAAAAAAAAAAAAAGAAAGAAAGAGAGAGAGAGAAAGAGGAAGAAAGAAAGAGAAAAGGGTAGAAAGAGAGAAGGATGCCCTGAAGATGGGTATTTCATTCTAACTCCTTATCTCATAGATTCTAAGATGCAAATATGCGTTGGTTGGCTTTTTTGCTGTCATCAATGAAGCAGAAGAGAAAGGGATGGTTTGGGTTCTTGGTTTACAGGGACACAGTCCACGAAGGTACAGAATGCATGGAGGCTCTGATACATGGCTCAACAAAGTATTTGAGTGATTGCAATCCAGAAGTCCAGAAACATTATTAAACAAGATTTTCTAAGTTCATTTAGGGAAAGGATTTATATATGCCGACACCCTCTTTTGGTTTTTGTAAGTTTTTAGTAAACATTTACTAAAGATACTAAGTTGAAATAAGCTAACTTTTCAGTCAGAAACTGTAGTCACATGTGGTGACATGTGCCTTTAATCCCAGCACTCAAGAGGGAGAGACGGGTGGGTTTGTATGAGTTCAAGTCCAGATTGGGCTATATAGCAAGTTCCAGGCTATATAGTGAAACCCTGTCTCAAAACTAAAGTAAGGGGCTGGCGAGATGGCTCAGCGGGTAAGAGCACTGACTGCTCTTCTGAAAGTCCTGAGTTCAGATCCCAGCAAGCACATGGTGGCTCACAACCATCCATAATGAGATCTGACACCCTCTTCTGATACGTCTGAAGACAGCTACAACGTATTACACTAGAACGAGCCGGAACAAGCAGGCCGGAGCTCAATTCCCACAAGCCACAAGATGGCTCACGGCCATCTGTACAGCTACAGTATACTCATACACATAAAATAAATAAATAAATCTTAAAAAAAAACTAAAGTAAGAAATTGTGGAAGTTTTAATGTTTGAAACTCTGGGTACCATTTTAAAAGAATATACATGTTTAAGAATATTTAGAAAAGAATTAGCATATTTGATTAACCCTGACATTGACTATGCTTTTCTACGGAGAAAAGCATGCTGTGATCACTTGAATTTTCATTTCATATTTAATGAGATGGCTTTTGTGATGGTTTGTATATGCTTGGTCCAAGGAGTGACATTATTAGAAGGTATGGCCCTGTTGGAGTAGGTGTGGCCTTGTTGGAATAGGTGTGTCACTGTGGGTGTGGGCTTTAAGACCCTCATCCTAGCTGCGTGGAAGCCAGTTTTCTGCTTGCAGCCTGCAGATGAAGATGGAGAACCCTCAGCTCCTCCTCACTGTGCCTGCCTGGATGCTACCATGCTCCCACCTTGATGATAATGGACTGAACCTCTGAACCTGTAAGCCAGCCCCAATTAAATGTTGTCTTTATAAGAAGAGTTCTTGGTCACGGTGTTTATGCAGAGCAATGAAAACCCTAACTAAGACAGATTTTTGTTTTGTTTTGGTTTGGTTTGGTTTTGGATTTTTTGTTTGGTTGGTTTTTGGTTTTTCAAGACAGGGTTTCTCTGTATAGCCCTGGCTGTCCTGGAACTCACTCTGTAGACCAGGCTGGCCTCGAACTCAGAAATCCGCCTACCTCTGCCTCCCAAGTGCTGGGATTAAAGGCATGTACCACCACCACCTGGCACTAAGACAACTTTTAAAGATGTTTTTTGGAAAGATTTTATTTTGTGTTGCTTACATATGTTATAAAAAAGTAAACAAATCAAACCTCTCTCACACTTAGAATTCAATTCTTAAGGATTTTTTTTTGCATTCATAGTGATTAATTTCCATACTTTTAAATCAAGAGTGGTCCAGCCTACTTGGGTGAATGGTTGCCTAGCATGGATGAAGCCCTAGATTTGATTCCCATCATTACATAACATCAGGTATGTGGAGCACAACTATAATTCCAGCACCCAGGAAGTGGGGGCAGGAAGAGCAAGAGTTCAAGATCATTCTTGGCTATATCCCAAGTTCAAGGGCAGCCTAGGATATACGAGGTCCTGTTTTAGAAAGAAATTGAACCAAGATAGTTTCTAAGAGACTGTTTCAGGGCTTGCTTAGGTACCACATACACTGAAATTGGAACTACAGAAAAATTAGCATGGCCCTGTACAAGGAGGACATGCAAATTCATGAGGTGTTCCATATTTTTCTGAAAAGAAAGCTGGCTTTGCCTATTTCTTATTAAAAAAAAAAAAAACCAACTTAATGTAAAATAAACTGTTCCAGGAGCTGGAAAGATGGCTCAGCAGTTAAGAACATTTGATGCTTTTCCACAGGACTATGGTTCAGTTCCCATATGGAGCTCACAACTGTGTGTAACCTCACTCTCAGGGGATCCCAACACCCCCTCTGGCCTCTGAGGGTTTTACATGCACATGGGCACACAGACAACCGTGCAGGCAAAAACCCATACACATAAAATTAAAAGAACTTTGCACTCTTGTCTTTGGATATATTCCTTAGATATTTGACTTTTTAAAAATTATCTTGCTGTTGTCTATGTTTGTCTGTGTACTACATGCATGCCTGGTGCCTGCCAAGGCAAGAAGGCATCAAATCCCCTAGAACTGGAATCACAGACAATTGTGGGTACCATATAGTTGCTGAGAATTGAACCCAGGTCCTTTGAAAGAGCAGCCTGTGAGCTTAACCATTTTTCTACCTCAGTTTAATAATTTCTGATGTATATGCGACAGCAATGACTGCCACACCATAGAATCTGCCTAACCTCATGATGGTTAAAGGGATGTTGACTTCAGTGATATTAAAAATTAAAAACTGAACAGATTCACTGGGCCCCTCCCTGCCTAAGTTAGTGTGCATGTATCTGTTTGTGTGTGTGTTTGCCAGTGTGGCTGTGTGTGCATGCATCTACATGTGAGTGCATGTGTGCGTGCATGTGTGTGTGTATACACACATCTGTCTGTGCACATGTGTGGGCACGAGAGTGCATGTATGCTCCTGTATGCATCTGTGTGTGTGTGTGTGTGTGTGTGTGTGTGTGTGTGTGTGTTGGTTTGTGAAAGGATGCTGACACATAATTACCTTCAGGAGTAAGGTATTTTAGGAGAAATGGCCTCGAAGCTATAATTGGGCTGTAAGCTGATAGTGAAAGCATTAGACAAAAAAATCACCTTTAGTATGAAACAGTACAGTAGAACGGAGCCTGAAAAGCAAGGAGAGGCTTTCTCTTAAACCCTTGGAGAGGAGCGTCATTGTGGATGAGCATAAGAAAGGCAGGAGCAGAAGAGAAACACCTTCAAAGACATCCCTAGAACAAAGACAATACCTAACCTTTATACCCATTGCAGGAATAGGAAGTTTCACATTACATGATTTAGTTCAGCATAGACTACATGATGGAAAGCACAGAAGAGCCGGGTACTGTTTGGGACTGTAATTGGAAGATTCTTAACTCAGTTCTAGAGTGAGCGCTGCAGTGGGTGTGGCCTGATGCCCTCTAGGCTGTGGGGATCCTCACTCTTAGGAGTGATCACTGTCTTAAGAGGGCAGTGTTCTTTTGTTTGTTTGTTTGTTTTGTTTTGTTTTGTTTTTCGAGACAGGGTTTCTCTGTGTATCCCTGGCTGTCCTGGAACTCACTCTGTAGACCAGGGTGGCCTCGAACTCAGAAATCCACCTGCCCGGCTAAAAGGACAGTGTTCTAACAAGCGTGTTTTCTTTGCTGTTTGGTCTGTGTCGGGATTTTGTTGTGCAGCCCAGGTTGGCCTTCCTAGTACTGGGATTAGTTCCAGCCTCTTTATGAGAACAATAATTCCATTCATAAAGGGGAGACCCTCATGACGAACCCTCTCTGAAAGCTCTCCTTCTCTTAAATCATGACCACAGGATTTAAGACCTAATATGAATTTTAGAGAAACACAAACATCCAAGCTAGATTTTTCATGCTTTAATATCACAGAAATCAATACCTCTATCCAAGCAGCCATCAGCAATATGAGAGAGATGAGGATATCTTAGATCAGAGTCACATGCGTAGATTATCTGAGTACACTGGGAAGATCCTAGAATGGGATTTGTTGATGGGCAGGCTGGACGTAGGACTAGCAATATAGAGAGATCACAGATGATGTTCAAATGAAGATGTCAAGAACTCATTTAAATTACATGAATTAAAGGGATGAGTGATGGTGAAAACCAGACAGAGAGGTTTAATCAACACATCAGGAAAAGAACCAGTAACCCTAAGTCTATCTGTGGGGTACTGTTATGAACTCTGGACTTAAACAGAGGAACTGAGGCAGGGGCAAGAGGTCTGTGTAATGAAACAGCTCTATACAACGTCCTGCCTGCAGGTCTCTCTGGGCTGGTGTCCTGAGCTGACCTTGGGCGCAAGTTCTGCAGCCAGTCCCACAACACCCAGAGGAAGCTCCACTCCAAGGCGCTCTGACACTCTCAGGATCAGAGGTAAGGAGGACACAACATCTGTCCCAACACCAGGAGTAACTGGAACCAGCAGAACCAGGCACACAGGAACTCTGCCAGCAGAGTGGCTGAGGTTCCTTCTGGTCTCTCTGGGCTGGTGTCCTGAGCAGACCTTGGGCCCAGTCCCCACAGCCAGTCCCACAACACCCAGAGGAAGCTGCTGCACTCCCAGGTGCTCTAACAAGCCCAGGGTCTCAAGATCCCAGAATCACAGGATCACAGAGATAGCTTGACTCTGAGGAGTTCTAACACAACCAGGACCACAGGAAGGACTGACTCCAGTCAGATTTAGCAAGGGCAGGTAGCACTAGAGATAACCAGATGGCGGGGGGCAAGTGTAAGAAAATACATAACACAAACCAAGGTTACTTGGCATCATCAAAACCCAATTCTCCCACCATAGCAAGTCCTGGACACAC
>NW_022196913.1:49674513-49674849 GCF_008632895.1 Mastomys coucha | reverse complement strand
CTTTATAAGTTACTCTTTCTCTGAGGTGAATGCTTTTCCAAATTATCACAGCCAATGAACCAGATTCTGACCCACACCTAATGTCTGTGCCACCCTCCAAGCAGAAACTGTTCATTGAAACAGTTGGTGAATGACCTTATGGATAGACTATCTTAATACACACACCATTTCTTAAATGAATGTAACCTGTTCTCTGTGGCCTGAGAATAAAATCACTCACTCAAGTCAAATAGTTTTGACCATAGCTGGAAGTCTGTGTCCAAAAATCGTGCCTACAATTTATTCCTTGGCGCAGCAGAACTGTCAACTCTCAGCTTAGCTATGATGGAGGTAAAA
>NW_022196913.1:49666388-49673913 GCF_008632895.1 Mastomys coucha | reverse complement strand
AATTCAGATAAATTGAAATCATGTAACTTTTCTCATCATAATGCAATAAAAGTTAAAAAAAAAAACAATTAAAAAAATAAATAAATAAAAGGTCCTGCCCACCATCTTGTGAGCTTGAATCTTGCAAGGTAGTCCAGTAAATTGTTAATGTGTTCATCACTACCATCACCCAAGGAGACTAATCTGGTGTCTCTAAGATGATCTGCTCTTCATCACTAGATAATTGTCCTCACTGTGGTAGTGGTCTGACGGACGGGCAAGGATTCCCTCACCTCGGAATCCAGAGTGACTGACTCACCTGTCTGTATGCTTCCAGCCTTCAAGGTTCCCTTCATTAAGACAGGGGAGGGAGTGATTAATAAGCCCAGGCAGAGTCACTTGGGAGTCTGAGCCAAAGCAAAGACAGACACATAATGAAACCAAGAAGTGCCAGGCTTTTAGTTACCTTGAGTGAGGAATCCCGGCCCTCGGCTGCCTGCCCACCCTACTTGTGTTGCGGTGGCTGTGAGCACACGTCAAGAGATCACGTGCATACAAAGGCATGCTTCAGGGTCTGCCGCTGAGGCAGGGAAACCAAGAGCAGTCCATAAGTGACATCTGAAGTAAAGGAGAGGAGGCAGGAGACTTGATTCGCATCATTTTTCATTACAGTTAACGTTTTCGGAGACTTTGTGTAAACTGAATTACTTTTTCTGTTGGAACCAATATGTAAGTGTCCGGCAGGGGCAAAGATCTCCTAGAAAAGGAACTTGTGCTCCCTTCCTTTGGTTGAATATGGAAACAATGGGCCCCAAGGAATTAAAATTTCCCGAGGAATCCCATGCTGGGTGGGGGAAGGGAAAGGCAGTTGCCTGGCATCAGCAGGAGGAGGTATTTGACGCTGAGGAAATGATATCACAAGGTTCTGACAGCTCACTGGACCAACTCGAGGGACAGCCTGGAGCCCAAACGGGAGGATACCTCGACCACGACCTCTTAGCTATGTGTCCCTCTGCCTTCTTTTGAAGCCTAAATCTCATGTCAAAATGGATTGAGGTGGGGTTATTATGTCTTTTTATGTGTTCTTTTTTCCAGTGTAGTCAGGCTGTATAAACCTCTCTCTCCTCTCTGTCTGTCTTTTTTTCCTCTATCTCTCTGCCCCACCCCCACCCCGGCCGTGTTTATGTCTGTCTGTGTGTTTCTGTCTCTCTTTGTTTCTGTCTGTGTGTCTGCCTGTCTGTCTTTCTGTGTGTGTGTGTGTGTGTGTGTGTGTGTGTGTATCTCTGTCACTGTCTTAGACAGGGATTCTCATTATGTAACCCAGGTCGACTTTGACTTTGTTCACACAGAGATTCTCCAGTCTCTGCCTCCTAGATATTTGGATTAAAGGTATGTGCCAACGCACCAGTCTATTTACTTGTGTCTTTAAATGTTGCACTGAGGGCATGTGACTGAGTTTAGTTTGTTAAGGCTGCCAGCACCCAAGCTCTGAATAGAAACTCTGATAACAATTTCAGTCTTGAACGTGCCTACCTATGTACAACATCGACTCTTACATGGCTGAATCTTTCTAGGAACTTCTCAAGATTCCACTGGTATGGGATTTCCCAATCAAGTCAACGTTCCATCAATATTCTGTAAATATTAGTTTCTGGATGCAAGTATAAAAATCAATAGAAGATAGGCTAGGGAGATGGCCCAGCAATTTAAACACTGGTTCTTCCTGAGAACCTGGATTCAGTTCCCAGCACTCACATAGCAGCTTCTAACCATCAGTGGCTCCAGATCCAATGGACCCAATGCCCTCTTTTGGCTTCTACAAGTACCAGGCACACATATAATATACATGAAGGTAAGACAACATTCATTAAAATAAGCTCTTTAAATTTTTAAATAGTCAATAGGACAATCAGATGTGGTTGTCCCATGCCTGCGATCCAAGCACTCAGAAAAATGAGGCAGAAAGATCTTAAGTTCAAACCCAACGTGATTTACAGAGGGAGACCCGCTCTTAAAAAATAAAACAAACAGCAAGGCAGTGGTGGCAAACACCTTTAATCCCAACACTCACGAGTTCGAGGCCAGCCTGCCTTATAGCACAAGCTCCCAGGAAGCCAGGGCTACAGAAACCCTGCCATGAAAAAAACAAAAACCAAAATAAAATAATAAATAAGATAAAACCAAACAAACAGCAGGAGTGAAAGCACTGAGGAAGACAAACATGAGTCTCTGCGAGTGTGTACGTAGGGGTGAGTGTCTATGTGAGCGTCTGCGAGCCGGCCAGTGTGGACGGTCTCATGTCTGTATATGTTTGAGTATGTGCATATTAAGGAGAGCAAGGGAGTCCCATCAAGTTGTTTGACATTATGCAAAGCTAGGAATAGCCCTGGTGGAACTGGAGAATACCTTCTGAATTCTGGAATATTTTACCAAATGCCTAAAGGCAATATGGTCACACCCATCCTTAGTTATTCATGAGTATTTCAAGTTTTGGATATTTCTCTGGTACAGGACTTTGTTCTGGGGACATTATGTGAACTGGTCAGACAGGAGTCTGCTTTCACTGCCCTTAAAGTTTGCAGGTGGGGGGTGAAGGCGAGCCGACACTTTGTCATTGTTTGAATTAGAAGGGGACAAGGTGTTGTGAGAGTGAATGATAAGACTAACCAAGTCTGGACTACCATGCCTCTCAGAGGAAGTGACCTCCAGGCTGACGCCGTAGGACAAATCTGGGTAAAGAGAAAGTGCATTCTGAGCTGCCTGCAGACTTGAGTTACCAGAGGAGTTTCTATTCAGAGCCTGGGCACTGGCTGCCTTAACAAACTAGACTCAGTCACTCATCCACAGTGCAACCACCATCCCAGCAGGCCATGGGAACTTCACTGTCCGTGGCTTTTCTCCTGCAATCTGTCCCCAATTCACCTTCCCACGTGGAGGCCATAAATTCATTTTTTTTTTTTTGCCAGCTCCAGGAAAATTTTAACATTCCCTACTCAGTGTGACTCCAGGGTCTGGTACATCATAGGTTCTTACTAAATGCACATCCGGTAGTGCACGCCTTTAATCCCAGCACTTGGGAGGCAGAGATAAGTGGGTTTCTGAGTTCAAGGCCAGCCTGGTCTACAGAGTGAGTTCCAGGACAGCCAGGGCTGCACAGAGAAACCCTGTCTCGGAAAACCAAAACAAACAAACAAAAAAAATGTACATCGGATATTAACAAATACACCTAACCATGATACTCAGTAACTTTTTCTTCTTTTTACAAGTTCAACCCACCTCCATGTTCTGAGCTTGGATGTTGTCTACTGCACTCACTGGTCAAAGAAAGGACTAGCAGCTCAAAGGCTTTGAGGGAAGAAACGGAGCTATCTAAATCTGAAGGCTGAATTCTGGTGAGAGAAATCGCTCTGGGGCAGCAGTTCACATAAACTCTCCCTAATGTTTTCTGAGAATTCTCCAGGGGCACGTAGGTTTTCTAGTTGGGTAATTAAGAAATAGTTATATCCTCCAGAGACTAGTCGAACGCCCTAGATAATTTCTTCAATTTTGATTTAGCAAAGGGTGAAATAACTACACCATCTCCTTTTTGGTTCGTGCCTGTTAGCTTCAAATTAAGTAAAGGCTTAAGCACATCATGGAGCCCTGGTGAATCTCCTGAGTTGCAGTAGAAGTTTCCGTATGTCAGCTCCTACTTCTTGTCTTCCTCTCCCCATAGCTTTAATTATCAATAGTGCAGACAATGTTATGGGTGTTATTTATTCGCTGAAAATAAATAAAATCCAAAGAAAAAGAAGCATGCAAAACAAAAGTATGCTTTGTTTCCCAGTTTATACTGGAATCTGGAAAGAGAAGCTTGGGAGACTCTCGGTGCACACAAGTGTTTCTCTGCAGCGCTTATGTCTTAAAAGATGCTCCTAGCTAATCCTGAATGCAAACCGAGCATCAGTTCTGTGGGTGGATTAGCATTCGCATAATTTATCTTTGGATTTTTAAAAAGTCCGTGACTAATTTTAAGAGTAACTTCTACACTTTATTACAGGCCAATGGGTTTATCTTCGTGTAGGTAAAAATTTATCTCCCCGAAACTTCCGAGTGATGGTATTTTTGTGCCTGTTTTGCAAATGAGGAAACGGCCAGAGTGGTTGAGTGACTGACTCACCTGCGACCTCATAAACTCATGGGTGATCAAGACATGAAATGGTTGGAAATCCAAATAGGCTTTTCTCCAAGCCCCCTCCACCACAGTGTTACTTCCCCATCCCACGCTCCGGTGAGGGAGGCGTGGCTATAGGCGGAGCACGTGCTTGCTCCGTAGCTTCCTGGAAGACTAAGAAGCAGAGAGGAGAGAATGCTAGCATTCCATTGGCTTTTTTCCCCCTTCCCCTCCTCAGCCTTTAGGATAATGCTGAGAATCCCAGGCTGGGGACCCATTTCTGGTTTGTTGGTTTGTTTGTCTTGGGTGGTTGATGGTTGCTTGCTTTTTAAAAAAAAAAAAAAAAATCTTTAAAAGTAATTTTTACTTTTCTGTATATGAGAGTTTCGCTTGCATGCATCTAGGTACACTATGTGTGCACAGGCCACAGAGGCCAGAGGAGTATATTGGAGCCTTTACAACTGGAGCTACAGATGTTTGCGATGTGGGTGCTGGGAGCTGAACCAAGATCCTCTGTGAGAACAACAAATGCTCATAACTGCTGAGCCATCTCTCCGGGGCCGTCAGCTTGAATTTTGAGACAGGATCTCATGAGTCCCAGGCTTGCATCAAATGTGGTATAATTTGGAGAATGACCATTTTCTTTCTGAGAGAGACGTCAGTGCCCAACTTGTTAGTTGTAGTCCACGGCTGCTTGGGTTGGATTTAAACTGAGTAATCTGGACTGGGGACATCTATCATCAAGTCAAATTCCTTCTCCTGAGCATAAAATTCAGTTAAGCCCTTAATGATGCTCGGTGGCTTTTTATCATGTCCGCTTCTGTGTCTTCATTTAGTCTGATGGATTTGCGACTGATTGATTTCAATGCCTAAGGGTCTCGACTCAAGGATATCTTACACTCTCTGGGGACACTGAGAGCCTTGGGTAGCATCTCTGAGACAGTACACTATCAGAGGGCTGCCTGTTGACCAAGGGCAGCTCCACCTAGAGGCTAGGAGATGAGAGGCAGGTCAGGAAACTGAATGGAGGGAGAGGGTGGCAGGGTATCCTCGAGGCTCTGGGAAGAGGACTCTGTCATAGGACCAGTTGAGTAACACATCCTTCCTTTTACCTCAGTCTGTCTTCTCTCCTGGTCAGATCCAGAGAGGCTACACCAGATAGGAAAGAAGAAGAAAAGTGGAAGCAAAGGCCAATCTTGTCTCATCTTTCTCTCCATGGAGGATTCAGTGAGGGTCTGCTAGGCCCAAACCTAGAGAGGGGAAGAAACTAGGATGGGTCTCTAAGGCAGAATAGGTTCTGTATACATACATGCATGCATACATGCATATATACATACACTCCCCTGAAAACCTGCATAACACTTACTAGTTTCAAATCATGCCCTTGGCAAAATTATAATATGAAAAAAAGATGAAGCTAAGCCAGATATGCCTGGTATGCTCCCATAGTCCCAGAATTTAAGAAGTGGAAGCCAGAATATCAGAAAACCAAGGTTAAAGGCAGCTACATAGTATGTTCTAGGCTAGACTAGGCTACATGAGCTCCTGTCTCAGAAACTAAAGAAGCGGAAGAAACTGCTTGCCTCTTTCACTTATCTTATTGGGTTTTCTTTTTCTTCCTATGAACTTATCAAAACTCTCACAATTGAGGATATAGCTTGTTCCGCGCTCTGCTGTCCAGCAGCAATGATGACAGAACACTGAGACTACTTCTCTCGCGGTTTATTCAGGAGTTTTCTTTTGTGTTACAGCTCTCCTAGGTACCTAGGTGTCACAGCTCTCCTAGGTTCTTAAGTGTCACTCACAGCTCTTCTAGATGTCACGGCTCTTCTTGATGTTGCTGCTTCTTCTTCTTCCTAGGTGCTGCAGGTCTGCTTGCTTCTGTGGAGTGACCCCAACTGTCTGGAGAGAAGCCCTTATATACCCGAGCCTGAGCTGCCAAGTCCTTATGGATTGGTTCCCCGGCAAACCCTCCTTAGCACACGCCTGCTCGGGAGAGGCGCATGAGCAGCATACACCCGCTCGGGAGGGGCGCATGCGCAGTGGAATCGTCTATTGCTGTAGCCCGCGCGGTCCTCTCGCCGGGAAGAAGACACGCGGACACTCTAGGTTCCTTCTGCAGCAACTGCTTTATTGTCTCCATCCATAGTGAAAAAAAGGTCGAGCCCAAAATCCGCACTGCTTATATACACCACAGTGCATGTATCTGCCCACAGTGTGGTGTGTCTGCTCATGATTGGCTGTTCGCTCATTACCCTACGTAATGCCCCGGGATGGGCTGTGACATGGCGTCCTTTCACTCTACACACATGCGCCAATAGTTGTCTACGCACATGCGCAAACAGTTGTCCACTAGGAGTTAACAGCGGAAGTAGGCGCCATCTTGCCATGGCGAATGCCTCTCAAGATTCACGGCTCCCAACATATTGCCGCCACGGCCGCCATCTTGGATAAGATCGTCTGAGCGGCTGCCTACAATAGCTAGGTAGTGTTATTTTTTTTTTATCTTAAGTCATCTATGTAGGTAATCATTAAAGTTAAGATTCATCAGAAAAGTGAAATGGCTCCTGGAACTGAAACCCGAAATTATAGCAACTTTGTAGATGGAGACTCTAGAAATGTCCAGTTTGTGATGTTGGATTTTCAGCACCTTAACTGAAAACCCTGAGGATTTTGACTGTAGTGTTCATCCTGGCCTCTGGTGTCTATGCACTTGGCAAACTGCCAGAGTATTCTCAGTTCTAAAGTAAGAGAGTCACACAGCTGTGCATTCCCACGTGGTGTCTTATCCTACCCCTGAGCTCCGAGCTGCTGAGCGCTGCTGGAAGGACGTCCACTTCCCACGTGTTGACCTCCAGGCAAATGCGCCTTGGAACCCCCATCTGCTCTTAGGGCGACTTAGTTAATGATGTACGTAATTTAATGTCTAGCTGGCTACTAGTAGTAGAATTCCCCAGAGACATTTATTCTACTCAAATTGAGGCAGGATAAAAGAGAGGAAGAGGGGGCTGGTGAGATGGCTCAGTGGGGAAGAGCACTGACTGCTCTTCGGAAGGTCGTGAGCTCAAATCCCAGCAACCACATGGTGGCTCACAACCACCCGTAATGAGATCTGACGCCCTCTTCTGGTGCATCTGAAGACAGCTACAGTATACTTGCATATAATAAATAAATAAATCTTTAAAAAAAAGAGAGGAAGAGAAAAGACATGGGGGCAAGAGAAGGAAAAGAAACCCCTCATCTGGAGTCTAGTCGAGGCCTCTCCCAGCTAAGAGTTGAGGACTCCTGCGCGATTACCAATATTGCCTGTAAAGACTGCCTTCATAAACTGGGCAGTGGTGGCGCACGCCTTTAATCCCAGCACTTGGGAGGCAGAGGCAGGCGGATTTCTGA
>NW_022196913.1:49665939-49666330 GCF_008632895.1 Mastomys coucha | reverse complement strand
TCAAAAAAAAAAAAAAAGAAAGAAAAAGAAAAGAAAGAAAGAAAGAAAGAAAAAAATTAAGAAAAAGATTGCCTAAGATAGCAACAAACCATGCAGAAGACTTGAGCGTATATGACTTAGTTGTTTTTCCCAGATAGTTTCTGAGAATCTCACAGACTGTTAGCTTTTTTGGGATGGTTAAAATATCCTGACTCAGCTTACAGGGTTTTCTTACTCTCTAACGTCTTACCTATCACAAGTCAATAGTATTCAGAAACCACACTATGACCTCATTCCATTCTTTAACAATCCTTCCAACCCAAATCTTTCTTACGACTGTAGTAAGACAGTGAAATGTGGCTTTCCCTTGAGCTGCCTCAACTCACTCTCTTCTTTTTTTTTTTTTTTTTTT
>NW_022196913.1:49614961-49665815 GCF_008632895.1 Mastomys coucha | reverse complement strand
AGAAATCTGCCTGCCTCTGCCTCCCAAGTGCTGGGATTAAGGGCATGTGCCACCACTGCCCAGCTCAACTCACTCTCTTTTCTTCCCCGAACACCTCTCTACTAACTCCTTTGCTTAAATCTATATTGAAACTCTCTTTTTAATAAATGTCAAATCTACCTCATACTGGCTTGTCCTAAGCTTATTTCTACAGCAAAGGATCAGGCATTAATCTGCAGTCTCTGAAAAGAACGCCTTGTGCTCTTGAGGGAGCATCATGGGCTGTGTGGTGGTTTGAATACGCTTAGCCCAGGGAGTGGCACTATTAGGAGGTCTGGCCTTGTTGGAGGAAGTGTGTCACTGTGGGCATGGACTTTAAGACCCTCCTCCTAGCCATGAGGGAACTATTCTTCTTCTATTGACTTTTAGATGAAGATGTAGAACTCTCAGCTTCTCCTCCACCATGCCTGCCTGGATGCTGCCATGTTCCCACCTTGATGATAATGGACTGAACCTCAGAACCTGTAAGCCAGACCCAATTAAATGTTGTCCTTTATAAGTGTTGCCTTGATCATGGTATCTGCTCACAGTTCTAAAACCCTAAGACAGGCTGAGTCTCCATCCTGCCTCTACCAGTGCCAAAATGAACTGATAAACTAAAGTTCTCCCCTAAGAACCATGCCCTTCATGCCAACCTGGAAATAAATTACTTTACTGATAGAAATAGAATTGAAATCTCCACATGTGATGATACATTTTTAAAAGATTTAGTGTGTATGTGTGTGTGTGTGTGTGTGTGTGTGTGTGTGTGTACAGTACATGTGTAGAAGCACCTGAGAGGGCATAGTGTCTCTCGGAATCACAGGTGATTATGAGTGGATGTCCGTGTGTATTGAGAGTAGAGCTCTGGTCCTCTGGAGGGGAAGCAAGTGCCCTTAGCTGTTGAGCTGTCTCTCCAGCCCTTATTAAAATCTTTTAATACCCATACTAGTTACCTTAACAACATCTAAATTATAATATCTACTGAATGTCTTGGCAGGGCACTTTACTGCAATGCAGTTCTTTATATTTCCTTAAATAATATGCATGTTTGTTTCAATTTTGCAAAAGAGAGAGAAAAGGCTTTGAAGAGCTATTTTAATCATGGGAACTTAAGGTTTCATTTACCAGGATATATTTAGCCTGAATCATTGAAACATTTCCACAAGAAGTAGATGCAGCAGGTTGCATTGGGTTTGTTGGCAGTAAGCCTATAATTAGTATTTGGTTTTGTTTCCAAAAATAATATCTCTCTACAAAATCATATCATGTCATATTTCCCAAAGAAAATCAGCCAATTTTTAAAGAAAAACATTGTTAAGGGTAATTAATTCTCCACTGAGGGTTTCCTGCCTCATGTAAATTAATAAGGGTTAGTGTTGATTAGGAAAAGCCTCTTCCTGACAGATGCAGACCCTGCAGTGTAGGAGAGGGCAAAGCTAGGCCGAGCAAACAGAAGTCTTTGGCATTTGGCTTTGTGATACATGAAACCATAGTCGACACTAATCTTTGCCTCCGCTCCTATTCAGCGCTTAGCTATCTTTAGGGTAAATCATTTGAGCTTTCACATCAGAGGTTACCTTTAATTATGGATGTGAAAGAGTATAAATTCTCTTCCTACTCAAAATACATCATGATGTTTATGCAAAATGCACCTGTCTGCAATCTACAATGTCAGGAAAAAAAGCATTAAGAAATAACAGGGAAGAGAGAGGCAGGATAGCAGAGCATTTGGCCCATGGACCCAGCTCTTAGGTTTCATTTAGAGCCACAATAGTGAAACTTCATGAGGTATTATAAAAATTTTATATGGCTGTTCTATATTAAAAGGACGAGATACGTTTTTTTCCAAGAAGACAAAACTTATTTCTTTGCTTCCTTCCTCCTTTCTTTCTTCCTTTCCTTCTTTCTTTCTTTCTCCCTTTATTCCTTTTTCTTTCCTTCCCTTCTCCTTCCTTCCTTTCTTCCTTTTTCTTTCTCCCTCCTTTCTCTCTCTCTCTCTCTCTCTCTCTCTCTCTCTCTCTCTCTCTCTCTCTCTCTCTCTCTCTCTCTTTTTGACACAGGCACTGTGAAGCCTTGCCTGTCCTGTCCTGCACTGTCCTGTGTAGAGCAAGCTGCCCTTGAACTCACATCACAGAAGACAGATTGCCTCTGCCTCCTGCACCAGAATTCAATGTGCACCACACCCAGTGACAAGGCATTTCTAGAGGAGGAAAAAGTCACTGTAACCTGTGTTTCCCAGGCTGTCTCTCACAGCAGCACAGGCAAAGGGAAGTGGGAACAGTGCGATGGTTCTGACTTACCTATCCCTCGTGGCAAAACTGCAAGATACCAGTAAATCCTGCTTCAACAGCCTGGGGACGTGGTATAGAATTGTCACTCAAGTTATTCTCCTGTTCATCTTCACCAGTGACTTTCTTCCCTCCTAAGCACAACTCTTCTTCCTTAATACATTTTTTGAAAAAAGTGTGAGATTGTCTGATTTTCTCTTGGCTGCAGTCAAAACATGCAGTAAAAACTGTCACAGTTGCTAGCTGTTTTGTTCTGAAATTGGTAGATCCATGCTACGATTGGCTTGTGCTCCCAGTGAGGTCATCATTGGTGACTTGGACCTTTCTTCATGTACATATGCATTTCTCACCCTCATTACTAGGGACTTCATTTGGGCTCTAAGTGGCTCTTTCCTAATAGAATTTACATTATACTGTGGGTTTAGGTGACCTGTTCGAATCTTATCTGTCTTATCTCACACTCTCTCCATTCCCTTCCACCAACTTGGGGTCCTCTGTGGATCTCCTTAGTCTGTTAATCTAGTACGATCATCTGGACCTATCTGGAATGCTTTATACCAGTGGGACTGTTTTCATGAAGATGGCTGCTATGGGAAGGACACTTCTATGGTGGCTGTGACACTGGTGAGCTGTGTCTGAGACCTTGGTCTCATGATGGGTTATATTGTCAAGGCAATCTAGAATTAGATTTATTCTAGGATCTAGAATTATCTAGAAGACAAGCCTTCTCCGAGTTATTCAGATTAGGTTAATGGAGGTAGGAAGAGCCACCTGAACTGTGGGCAGGACCATTCCATGGGCTGGGGGCCTGGATTGCATAAAAATGAGACAGCAAACTGAGCACCAGCATCCATCCTGACTGAAGATGCAAAGTGACCCGACTCAAGCTCCTGCCTTTGTGTCCAATCCCCATGACATTCCTACCACGATGGACTGTCTCCTTAAACGGATAAGCTAAAATAGATTCCACCTTTCTTCCTTCCTTCCTTTCTTTCTCTCTTTCCTTCTTTCTTTCTTTTCCTCTGTCACTCCCTTCCTCCATCCCTCCCTCCCTTTCCTTTCTTCCATCTGTTGCTTTTGTCCAGAATCTTATTGAAACTGAAAACTAATACAGTCCTATGTTGGATGCCATAAAAGTGACCCAACATGCTGGGTGTCTTCCTGCAATGACCTCTAAGTTTGCAAAAGCCAGACTGGTAAAGATCCTGGGGTGAACGGCTGTCTGGTACTAAAGGAGAAGTTAGACAGTCAAGTTTGACCAATCGGATGGGCAAATCTTTCTTTGTTCGTTTTCTTATTCAGGGCTCCCCTCTAACCCACCCATGCCTCAGATTCAACTTCAAAATGGGAAACTCCTTGCTTGCTAGCCAGAAGCAAATAGCTCTCTTCTCCTTTTCAGGAGATAGAGTTCCTGGGAGGGGCGTGACATAGTCACCGCTGGGCCACTCCCCCTCTGCTCGGGGCTCTTTTCTTCATCTCCTTCCAAAGGTCTTGCAGTCTGTGTACAGTGGTGTCCTGGATGACCTACCTTGGTTCGCTCTGCGGCTTCAGTTTTCACATCATCAGGCGTCATTTCCTAGGTGCTGGCTCTGTGACAGTAAGGCAGAAGTTCATATCTAACCATGCCAACCATAGCACCTTCCAGAAGTCACACTGGGGTCTCTGGGTTTAAACTGATAAGGTAAGCCCCAAGAACTGGCCCCCTTTGGTTATTCTTCTAAAGCAAGGCCAAGGTCTTGGGGACCACTATATTGTCAATGAGAATTCCCTTGTGGGCATCTCCTCTGCCCTAGAGTAGAAGCTTAAACGGACTGCAGTATGATTTACTTTCCCAATTGTGAAACGGGACATATACATATAATTTTGCCTGGCACAAGTGAGTTCTCAGTAAATAAGGCTCTCACCACAATATAATAACGATAAGTGACATTAGTAATGCTGTCACTGTATCTATAGCATCTAGTGCCTAGCATAGGTAGAGCCTGCACATAATTATGTATATGTCTATATATTATATATATTTAGAGCCTGAGCATTTTATGCGTGTGTGTGTGTGTGTGTGTGTGTGTGTGTGTGTGTGTGTATCATATATAATACTACAGAAAGCGCTGAGGATCCATGCCTTGCTGGGCTTTTAGCAGGTAGTAGGCAGTCACTAGGCAGAGCATGAGTCTGTCTCCATCTTTTCCAGCCAAGGTGTCCTTCCCCCACCCCCACCCCACCCCCACAGCCTCCAGGTGGGGTAAGGACTCAGTAAAGGTGAATATTAATTCTACTTTAAAAAATTAAAATGTAAAAATTAAAATGTAAAATAAAATAAGTCTCACTATTTTGTTTGTTCTTAAGATTTATTTTTGTGCCGGGCGGTGGTGGCACACGCCTATAATCCCAGCACTTGGGAGGCAGAGGCAGGCAGATTTCTGAGTTCGAGGCCAGCCTGGTCTACAGAGTGAGTTCCAGGACAGCCAGGGCTACACAGAGAAACCCTGTCTTGGAAAAAAAAAAGATTTATTTTTGTTCTATGTGTATTTTGCCTGCATGTATGTGTGTGTATGGCATACATGCCTAGTGCCTGCATGCAGAGCCCAGAAGCAGGCACTGGATCCCTTGGAACTAGAGAGGTAGAAGGTTGTAAACTATTCCTTGGGTGCCGTTCCTCCTTCATCATCTCCACATTTTCCAACATTGAGATGAACTGAAGGGCCTTCATGGACAAGCTAATCAAAATCCAGACTGGTGGTTCATTAGGGTCTCAGGTACACAGTAGTTAGACTCCCTAGGGTGGAAAGGGAACCAGACATGGCACATACTCCACAGAGCTTTTACTACCATGTAAAACCGGTGTATTTTGACATTTATTCTGTGTAGACTTCCATGCCAAGGTATAAACAGATGTCAGAAATCAGAAAAGGGCCATGGAGTCTACGGTAAAGGCTGCTGCTGCCTGAAGAACTCTTTTCCTCCTTTGCAGAAGGGAAAGGCTCAGAGGTTCCCAGCCCTAGCTAGATCTCAAAAATCACAGAGAATCTCTTACACAATTTGGAGATGTTGCAGTTAAATTAAATGCTCTCAGGCTTGAGCTGGTGGATAGGCAAGTTAACAATGTGTCCCAATTGAAATTATAATTATTAGTTATTTTCATTAATAATCATTAATTATTAAAGCTTTTCCTCCTGTCCCATATAAAGCTGAAACTTCACCATCTGTAATGATTGTCTCAAGTTTTCGTGCCACTAATTCTATTTAAAAAAAATTATAAAATAAAACAGGTCTCACTGTGTTTATTTTTAAGATTATTTTTCCCTCGTGTGTATGAGTATTTTGTCTGAACGTTCGTGTGTGCACTACATGCATGCCTAGTGCCTGCAGAGGCACTGCAGAAGAAGGCACTGCAACTGGAGTTCCCTTGGAACTCGAGATGCAGAAGTTTGTAAGCTGTTACGTCAGTATTGGGAGTGAACATGGGTCCTCTGCAAAGGAAGCAGGAGCTCTTAGCCACTGAGCCCTTTCTCCAGCCTCTGGCCTTGAACCAGAGTACAAGTATTTCTGGCATATCATTAAGTTCTCCCATGTGAAGACATTTCTACACTAGAGTAGATCAGAAGATGTCATTTCTGTGGTCCACTTCTTTGAAGGGAAAATGATTTGCCTGTATGATCAGAGGAAGTAGTCTCCGTTAGTCATGCAAGTCCATATACTTTGATGAATGCAGTTACTTGATTATTTATGAATATTTTATGGTACTGTAGATTCAAACACACATTAAGAGAAACAATGGTTTCTTCCCTTAGTGCATGAAACAACATCTTTTCTTTTTCATCTGAGCAAGATGACAAGGCCATGTATCTAATTAGCTTCTATCATCATGGGAAGATATTTGGTTTGAGTATAGAAGGAAGTGAGGTGTCTTCTGCTATTCTTTCCAGCTAGTTCCTGTTAGGTGCTTCCAACTTTGCAGTCTGGGAAGCCACTCCAGGCAGTGCATGCCTTCTGGGTCGGCTGACTGTCATCTGTAGACCTTGCTGCCCCTTTCCAACCCCTTTCTCTCACATCCTTCAGCTGCAGCTTGGCCTTTGCCCTGCGTGGCAGACTCTCCCTTTCTGCCTCCCTAGTGTATGCCCTACCTCGGCTTTCTTTTTCAAAGTCACCTTGCCAGCTTTGTCTTCAGTAGGGATCAGAGCTACTCATTGCTTCTTAGAACATGGACATCTTTTAGGTAGATGGTCTGGCATCTTCAAACTCAATGATACCCAAATATTTATACATTTTGTTGCAACAGGACTCCTTTTTTTTCCTCTGTGAATGTCGAAAAGTGCTTTTCTCATGGGGCACAGATAGGAATCATGCGGGCATTTCTTATGACTCATTTTCCGACTCAGCAGCTTTGGGTGGGACCCTAAGAGGTTGCATCTCTAACAAATTTCCAAGGGATGCTGATGTTGGTTCTGGGAATGCTGCCACAGGGGACTTCTCAGCAGCTGTGATTCATAACACAAAGTCTCATCACCAGCACGCTCCACGCGCTAAGGTAATGAACTCTTGAACTCTTAAACAATTCCTGTATCAACACGAGGCTAAAAGCCTCCAATATTCATGCTGTCTCTCATTTGCCATTCCATCTACTTTCTGGCGATTACTATTCACATTTTCAACATATCATTTCACATGCTTCTACTCTATGCCTTTGCTCATCCACAATGAACTTTTGTGTGCAATAGTGGTCAATTTCTCTTTAATTACATTTTAAAACATCTATCATGCGTGCGTGTGTGTTAGAGGACAGCATTCAGGAGTCTGTTTTCTCTTGCTGCCATGTGAATCCTGGAGAATCAGGCTTGGCAAAAGGTGCCTCTACCTACTCCACTGAGCCATCTTGCCAAACCGTCTAATTTCATTTTTTAAAACTTCATTTTTTTTCTGTTTTGTTTTTTGTTTTGTTTTTCGAGACAGGGTTTCTCCATATAGCCCTGGCTGTCCTGGAACTCACTCTGTAGACCAGGCTGGCCTTGAACTCAGTAATCTGCCTGCCTCTGCCTCCCAAGTGCTGGGATTATAGGCGTGTGCCACCACCACCTGGTGGATGCTGAATGTCTTATAACCTTGACCATCTAGTCATGAGAAAGAGGATGTCACCTTGGTAGCCAGTCTTGAAGCAAAATGAATCCTCGTTTTGGAATTCTGCACTCAAGAAAAAAAGAAAAGCATGACTAAATATCTGACTTCCTAGCCCAGTAGTCCTCTCTCCTGGGTAGAACAGGCTCGGAGTGTTTGATCCCCTTTTTCCACATGGAAGGGCTGGGGATGTGCACTCAGTGGTAGGGTGCTTGCCTAGTATGCCACAAAGGATGCTTGAGATGTTCCGTGGATACACCGTGAAACATTTGAGGGGAAAAGGGGCAAGGCTGAAAATAGAGGCGTATCCCACAATAGATGGTGATAGACTAGACCTGGGAGAGAGCATAGAGAGAAGGAAGGGTCTGTGAACGCAGTCTTGGAACAGAAAGGATGAAAGAAGAAAAAGATGAGCAACTGCACTGAGGATAACTGAAAAGTTGAGAAAAGATTGGTGCACAGAATAAGGATGATTGGCTCAGTGGGAGAGCCTTGGTATCCAAGATACTGAGTTCCATCCCCCACAAGGGGGCAGAGGAAGTGAAACATGGCTTTGGCAACATGGAAATATGAAGGACACAGAAATTTGATGGGGTCGGTCAAAGATCTAGAGTGTGAAACGTAAGGGTTTGGAGACAGGTGATCATCACAGACAAACCCGAACACCCAGTACCAAATCCTTGACTCAGTGTTGTTAAAGGAGGCGCAGCGACACCAGAGATTCCCGCAGCGCTTTTTCGACCCTTGAGAGCCACTCCTTCACTAAAGGGCGCAGGGGCTGAAATCATCCTTCCGAGAAGCTTTTGAGCTTCAGTTTTAACCTTGGAGGAGGTCAGGCTCCAGCTGGAAAGAGAGACCGGCTTCCCGCCCAGTCTGCAGAGAGGGCGACCGCGACCGCGAAGGCCCGCCCCGCTGCGCTGCGCGAACCTCCCGGGAGCGCGGCACTGCGGCTGCGCGGGCCGGGCGCGCAGAGGGGGCGGGGACGCGGAAGGCGCGGCGGCTGTGGCGTGAAGCGAGAGCCGGGCGCGCGGGGCGGAGGCGCCCGACCGCGTCCGAGGGCGCGGCGGTTCCAGGCCCGAGGGAGGGGACGCGATGCTGGAGACCCTGCGCGAGCGGCTGCTCAGCGTGCAGCAGGATTTCACCTCCGGGTGAGTAAGCGGTGGGCAGCCGAAAGGGCCCCACGCGGGGGCGCGGGGCTGCCGTCGGGTCGGGTCCGCGCGCCAAGGAGACAACGAACTTCCCAGCGTCCCGGCGGCGGCGGCGGCACCGAGCGACTCAGGCGGCAGCGGGCGGGATGCCCGCCTGCCCTCTCGCTGGTCAGCGCTGCCTGACCGGCCAGGATGGTCACGTGAGAGGCTGTGTCCTCCGCACTGGGCGCCCGCGGGCCTACCCGGTCCCCGCCTCCCCGGTCCCCGCCTCCCCCGCCTCTTTCTGCCGGGACATTGGGCCATTCGGCCCGATCCTTGGCCACCCCTTCTCCGGCCTTCTCTGCCTTTACCCCGGTTTAACACCTTGATGGAGAAGCCGGGCCAGAGGGACAGAACTGGAGCGGAACTGTTCACACCGGGAGTTGCCTAAACTTTGGACGCCCCGGGAACCTTTCGCAATCTCCTGGCTCTCGCCTCTCTGAGCTTGGGTTAAGCCGGAATGTCACGGGATTCCGATGTGCTACCAAGTCTGGGAACTTTAGTGAGTACCAGGCTGCCTAAAGTGTAGGATTTTACCACTTAAGCTGACTGAGAGTTACCCGTCTCTTGGTTCTGCTTACGCTACTGTAAGATAGTGGCTCTATTAAACAGGCAGTAAGCTCTGTTTGTATGGTTTTTCGTATTTAATTCCTTCTTTTGCTTTACAAAAAGTGTCACATTGTAAAGGATCTGCCATCTTCTTGGTTTGTTAAGTTTTTTGTTTTGTTTTGAGACAGCGCCTCCCGCTGTAAGCCAGATCCGACTTGAACTGGTGGTGAAGATACTCCTGCTTCAGCTGCTGTGATTTCAGGCATCCACCACCATCCCCCCTGCTGGCCTGTCATGTGTTTGGAGAGTGTTTCTAACGTGAGGGCACCTTTGTCATAATGCTACTTTAATAATTAATGGGAAAAATGACAGCCAAGCATACTTACACTATTTGCCTGTTGAATAGTAACAAACTGGCAGGTACTTGAAGGCTTCCAATGTATATAAAACATTACTGATGATTTTAGTTTTGTGTTATTGTCAGTATTGATTATGGGTGCCTAAGGAGTTATTCAGTGATAAGTTTTATTTCATGCTTGCATTTTTTTAAAGTTTAAAGTTAGGAAAAGTAACTTCCTTTTTTTAATGTAAACTTTAAAAACTTGGTATATTGCTGTAATAGTCTGCTTGTAGCATGAGAGTGGCCATAACTAAAACCCACTTGAATACCCTTCTGGAATTCTTTGATGGCTCCACAGTCCCTTTTGGTCGTTGCTAGGAGTGTAAATCACATATTTGCCTCAGAACTCATCCCTGGGCTTCATGTTTGCATTGGAATGTAGACTCTGGATTGTACAGCCCCCACACCTTCTTCAGAGATCTGGATAGCTTAAAAGGTTCAGAGTTTAGTTAGGGAAGGAAGATGGGAGCTGTGGTTAGGACCCCTTGGAAATCGTCGATGTCCTTTCCTGGGGCCAGCTCAGACAACATCCTGAGAAAGTTTGTTCTGTGTCTCAGCTTCCTTCCCCACTGGTTACTCAGCTGACAGGTCAGCAGACTCTTCACCATCGACCTGTTACCTGGCAGGGAAACAACAGCCTTCAAGTTATGTGTGTCTGCCAGTGAAAGGGCAGCTCTACCTGCAGAGGCCCGCCATTTCCTACACGTTCTTTATTGAGGGAACAACAAAACAACCACAACAAAATCCATCTTTCCAACCCTCCCGTGTTCCTGCCTGAGGGCTTACCTGTTCTGTTTACATACTTGGCCATTTTGGCCTTGGCTAAGACACTAAACACAGAAGTTGAGTACCTGTCTCTGTTGTAACTGGCGCTGAGAGGTTCAGTTGAGCCATGGCAGTCACCTCCCAAGGCCATCAGAGCAAACCTGGTGTCCCTGCAGGACCCTTGGCAGGTAGAGCAAGTGGTCCGCAGACAGAACAGCTGCCTTCTAAAGCAATTGTAAGTGTCCTGTGCTCAAGTTGCTCTGAGTTTGATGTGTGTAGCGTTTGAGCCAGCAGGAACAGTGACTCTCAGATTTTATGCTCATTCCATTTCTGAAAATTTATGTAGCTGGAGTCTTAACTCCAGGCAAATTCCCTTTTTAATTTTTCTTATCCATGTATATGTGTGTCTCTGTATATGTACATTATGTATGTGTAGGTGCCCTCAGAGAAGAGATGAGGCTGTGGGATCCCCTGGAACTGGACTGACAGACAGTTGTGAGCTGCCGTGTGGTTGCTGGGAACCAAACTTGAATCCTTTGGAAGAACAAGTCTTTTTAACTGCTGAGACATTTCTCTACCCCTCTTCCCCAAAATAGGACTGTTTTGTTGTTCTCCTAAGAGAATGTAACTAAACCATGTCCATCTGACGGCCTCCACAACTCTCCTCTGAAACTGTCATCTTGTAGAATTCATCTTCCCAAGTGCAGAAGAGTGATCCCAGCTGGCTGACTGACTGTAGGACCCTCCTCACCTGAATATCCAGCTGCCTGTTGTCATTGCTGATGTGTTTATGCTCAGCCTCCAGAGGGGGGTGACTAGAGTAGAGCTCCATCCCTGCCACTTCAGGGGGAGTTCTCAACTCTCCAGGGTAGAGGTCTGTTGGGGAGATACACCCACACACCTCACCTGTGCTCTGTAAGGAAGCTCAATAAACTCATTGGTTCCCCAAAGTGAACTTTGTAGATATTGTGTCTTGGTTTGTCATTGGGACCCTAGGGGCAGGGAAAAAGGTGTCTCCCCAAGGGAAGGAATTTTAGCTATAAGAGACCACAGTATCTTCATTCCGTTCAGACGTAATGGGAAATGCAGTGTACAATCATAATTGTTATAGACTAGATAGAGATTATAGATAGTCTGGAGGACTCGGTTGTCCTTAGGTTTCTAGCCTCTTTTCTTTTTTTTTTTTTTTCAGTGCCGGGAATAGAACCCAGCACCTCACACATGCTAGGCAAGTGCTTTACTACTGAGTACCATCCTGCATTCCTTGTGGCCTTTCCTCTTAAACTTTTTTCCATGGTACCAGCACCAGCACCAACCAAGTGTTATGATTATATCATGCTCTTACCCCCTAAGCCCAAAAGCCTTGGTACTGGAGGACGTTGGCTCTGGGTCTCGTGATCTTTTTCCTGAGTTCTGTTTTTATTTGATTTGGTGTTCTAGGAGCCATTCTAGGGATTTCCTGTAGAATAGGCTCTTTAAAAAAAAAAAAAAAGTGTTGACCATGCCTTGTTTGTTTGGTTTTTTCTTTCTGCCTTGTTTGTTTTTAAAGATTTATTTATTCATTATATGTATACGAGTACACTATAGGTGTCTTCAGACACACCAGAAGAGGGCATCCGACCTCATTACACATGGTGGAACTGAACTCAGGACCTCTGGAAGAGCCGTCGCAGTGCTTTATCAGCTGAGCCACCTCTCCAATCCCTCTGTTCTCTTCTTGAGAGATGGGATTGGCTCTGGGAAATCACTGAGCGTACATACTCTGATGGCTTTTGTTTGTTTTTCCTTTTTAACTTTTGAGCAGTTATGAACAAAGGCATAGGTATTAGGGTGTAAAGCCCTTTGGGGACTGGGACACAGATTCCCCAAAGGTTTATGGCTTACACTACCTGCTTGTGCTTCCTGTGTGCCTTGCTTCCAAAGGCACCACTGCCCCCATTCTCTTGTTCAATATCTTTGTTCTTTTCTCCTCTTCCATAGGTTTAAATTGCCCAAAGAAGAGTATCTAAGGATTTAATTTATAGTGTCGTCTGTAGGCAAAGATTTACTTGTGATGTTGACTTTTGTAGGATTTCAACTCCTTATTTCTGAGAATGGAACCCAGGACCTGTGGTAGACAGGCAGTCTGTCACTAAGTTATTCCCTTAGCTGATCGACCCACCCTCCCTGCCTCCCTCTATATACGTAGTGTGTATGTGTATGTGTATGTGTGTGCAGGTTCATGTACCCGTATATGTAGAGACAATAGTTAGTACCAGGTGCCTTCCTCTTTTGTATCCCACTTTAATTTTTATTTTTTAAATTCATTTGTTTTATGTGTGAGTATGTACCCGCATGTATATATGTGTGAGTGTGCACCCGCATGCATATATGTACAGCATTCCCTTTTTATGTCATGGGTGCTTTAGAAAGGTATGAGAGGCCATTTGCTCAGGTCTGCATAGTATACACGAAGAACTGTATATGAAGAAACGCAGCTACCAAAGTTACAGAAGCAGTTTGTGCCCTGGTAGTCATGGAAACAAAGCCTAATGAACGGAATGAAGAGACACTGGTGCTGTGCCGTGTGAGCTCAGAACAAGTCCTTGATTTGGGTACATCCACTGGAGGCTTCTACATTGGGCCTTAAAGAATAAGGATGGACTGTTACAGTTTTTAGTAAGGGTACTGGAGAAGTGGAAGGTCTTATAGGAGGAATAGCTGGGAAGGAAGTTTAGGATCTAGAGTTTTTCATGCTTTGTTTAATCTATCAAATATTTGTCCTGTGTGTGCTTTGTGTTAGGCCCTATTTTAGGCACTGGGGCTACAGCAGACAGCCTAGGGAGTCAGGACATCTTCCATCCTAGTGGCAGTAGGTAGACAATCTAGACTGTCATAGCTGCCGTGCTAACAGATTGAGAGGTAGGCCTACATGTGCTTCTGTGTTTGCCATTAGGGATGGGGAACAGAAGTTACACTTGGTAAGTGTGAGCCAGGTAGGAGATGGTTAGTCTGGCAGACTTAGAAGAGTACAGGCTGTGACAGGCAGTGATTGAGCTGTCAGCAGTGGGAAGGAGATGAAGGATGTAGACATTGTGAATGTTCGTTTTGTATCTACATTCAGGATGGCAGATACCAACATAAAGGAATACGAAAGGACTTGAGGGAATGGGGAGGGGCGAGTTGACAGTGATCTCATGATTGACATCTAAAAAGCAGTTGGAAACTGAAGATATCCTCAGGAGACAGGTCAGAACTGAAGCAGTGTGTTTGGGATATCTTAGGGCAAAGGTGGCTTGAACATAATTTTCCTTTTCTGAGTATGTGCCACTTTGGTGTAAATTTCTCAGACTACAGAGCTTAAGGGGTCATATACTCTTTTAAGTGTAATGGTTTTTCTTTGAGAGTCACCCCTCTGTGTGTGTGTGTGTGTGTGTGTGTGTGTGTGTGTGACTGACTCTGTCTCTCTCTCTTTCTCTTTGTGCCACACACAGAATAAGAGAGATATGTAAAAATATAACACATTTGATTTTGGTTTGTGAACAGAATTTAAAGGTGGAATGACAGAAGGTGAATGTGGTTAAATGATTGCATCTTATGACCAAAGATGCTAACTTACAGGTTTTTCAAAGCAACCATCATCCCCTTTGCTACTAGCTGATGACTTAGACAAGGTAGGAGTTGATGGGCTCACAAGCGAAATGCTGTCCATGCGGTCGTCCCGTGCAGCCGAGCCAGCTAGCAGATCTGATTGTCACTGTAGTTAACTGTAGTGCTCCACATGAGTCTCTTCCTCTTTTTACAGTTTTTGAAATTATTTCCATTTATAGTAAGAACCCTGCATTCTAGCATCTTCAGAACTTGAAGAAATAAATGTGCTAGTGTCAAACTAATGTGTCAGGAGCCTTTTGAAATAAAATTACTGAGCAGTTTTAACAAATTTGAAGTTTACTGCTTTGGACTGGAAAGTATCCTTTAGTTTGTTTATAGAAGTCCACGTGTTAGTACTCTTGCAGCACTTGCACCCGAGAGTGTGGTTTGGAAAGAAGGCTGAGAACAGGGTCTGAAACCCACTCATAGCAACTGGCACATTGGGAAGCTCCATGGTGTTTGACCCTGGCTCAGTGATATGCGTAGCTTCTCTTTGTGTGTGTGCTTGGTGTGTCCATGTCTGTGTGAATACATATGGATGCTTATGGAGACCAGAGCCATGCTGGGCCTTTTTGTTTGCTCTTCACTTGATCCTAGCCAAAAGGCCAGAAGTGATTTGTTTGCTTTTCAAAATCACTTTCTACCTTGCTTTGTTTTTTGAGATAGGGTCTATCATTGAGCCTGGGGCTCATCAATTCCACTAGGCTGGATAGCCTCTGAGCTGTATTACAGATGGTGCCCTGGCTTTTATGGGATTCTGGGGATCTGAATTCGGGTCCTCAGGGTTTCTTGATGGAGTTTTGCCAAGCAAGCTGTCTCAGCTCTACTTTTCAACTTTCTTGATAGTGATAAGTTTTGTTTTTGTCAAGTAATCATCATACTCTTCATTTGAGTTAGACCTGAATTTTCTCAGATCGCCCCCAGATCATATTAGAATTTTTACTTAATTGTTGGCAAGTCTGTATGGTTGGATAAAATACTAGTATTTTATATCTGAAGAAACTTGAGGGTTCACCTGGATAAGTGTCTTCTTCCCAGTGTCCATGACATTGGGGAATATGAAATAGACTGTTGGTTTACAGTTCAGAATTTGTTTAGAAGTATAAGTTGCTCCATGTGGAGATGCTGGGCTACTTCCAGTGCTCTTCTGTCTCAAAAGTGTTCTTAGAAAGGAACCAGTTGTCTTTTTTCTTAAGAGGGTAAATGTATGTATATATATATATATATATTCAATTTCATATTTTCTATCTAAAAATAAGAATATTAGAGCCAGGTATGGTGGTGCATGTCTTTAATCCTAGCACTCAGGCAGCAGAGGTATGTGGATCTTTGTAAGTTTGAGGCCAGTCTGGTCTACATAGTAAGTTCCAAGAGAGCCAGAGAGACATAAATACACAGTGAGACCATGTCTTTAAAAAACAGACAAGTAAAAAAGAATGTAAAAAAAGAAAGAAATTAATAGTGGTTGTTGTGTTTTATAAAAAGAAGAATCAGGATATGTTTTGTAGAGCCAGGTATAGTGAGGTGGGAGGGGTGCCTCTGTGGGCTCATGCGTCCCCCTGAGGTACCAGCCACAAAACGGGTATAGTGTAAAACAGAGTTTAGTTAGCACATGGGAAGTGGAGTTGAGAACGGAGGAGAGAGAGAGAGAGGTGGGGGGGGGCAGGAGGAGGAGGAGGAGGAGAGGCCAGCCAGGAACAAGTGAAGAGAGAGGGGAGAGGGGAAAAGGGAAAGGAGGAGAAAAGGGTCAGAGAGAGAAAAAAAGGCATTGAGAGTAAGAGAGTAAGAGGAGGGGCCAAACAGCCTGGCCTGCCTGGGCACGGCCTGGTAACTGTTAGGCGAAGCTTAGAAGGAATGCCAACAGATGTAACCCTCATCTTGTCCTCTTGGATTTTATTCTAAATCTTAGTATATTGATACGGGGTTTTTTGTTTTTATTTTTTGAGAATGTATGATGAGAAAAGATTATTTAAAGACTTTCTATTGTTTTGAGATAAGATCTATTATATTTTTTTGAGACAAGATCTCAGGCTGTCCTTGAGCATTATTTAATCATCCTACCTCAGCTTCCCCACCGCTGAGGTTGTGGTCTTGTACTTCCATGTCTAGCTTAAGAACATTCTTTTTTTTTTTTTTTTTTTTTTTTTTTTGGATTTTCGAGACAGGGTTTCTCTGAGTAGTCCTGACTGTCCTGGAACTCACTCTGTAGACCAGGGTGGCCTCGAACTCAGAAATCTGCCTGCCTCTGCCTCCCAAGTGCTGGAATTAAAGGTGTGTGCCACCACCACCCAGCTAAGAACATTCTTTTAATGAAAGCTTCACATACACACACAAATAGAGTAGTGATGGACCCTTTGTGTTCACTTTGCAGTCAGCAGTCTGCAGGGTCACGGTCAGTCCTACAGATCTGCTGTACCTCATGGGGCAGTGCATTCACTAACACGGGTGGTACATAAATGTACTGCCACAGTCAAGACTAACCAAATTAGCACTGATTCATTGATGTTATCAGTTACTCAGTCCATAATCAGATTCCCTTGCTTCTTAGAAATGCCTTTTTACAGCTGATTTACCCAAATCCAGATCACATAAGTTCCACACATTACATTTGGTTAAAGACCAATTTTTGAAACAGATGGTTGTTAAGGAACCGCATGGGGATGCTCTTACTGAATCTTACAGCATTTTATTTTTATTCTCTGTAATAATCTCTCTTTACCTTTTATCCCAAATCAGCTGGGTTTTTTAACGGGGGTCTTATATGGGGGAGTCAGAATACTCAATATATTAAATTTAAGAAATTAAAACTTTGGAACTATGTATTCGAGATACCAACATCGACAGATGCTCTGCAGACTGTCGTAGCAGCACCTTCTGAACTCACCTGTAACACAGTCCTACTCGAGTGGATACACTGCTGTGTATACCAATCTTAGGAGAACTTAATGCCCTTCTGAGATTGGCGTGGTAGTGAACATGGTAGAAAGTGGCTTTAAAAATAGCCCCTTGGCTTTTACCTGTGGAGATTTTTATTGCTTCCAGGGCAGCTAGGACTTCATGTAATTAAACTCAGCTAGAATGATGTACAAATTATTTTTGTAGCAAATATTGCTGATTCTTTTGAACATGGTAATTTTGGGGGTGGGATGTGGGCTAAAGCCCCTATGGGGTTGAAAATCGCTTGGCTTGTTAAAAGTATATTTTATATTTGTTACTCTACAGGCTGAAGACTTTAAGTGACAAGTCAAGAGATGCAAAAGTAAAAAGCAAACCCAGGTAAGCTCACGCCAAGAGCTTTAGTTGCATGACTTGAATTGCATACAACATTTGGTTAAGACTTTCAGTCTGTAAAACACAGAGTGCATCTGACCACAAAAAAAAGTATTAATTCTTTCTAAATATTGTAGTGCATGGTTATGATGTTAGTAAACTTGTGAAATGATTGAAAAGCTGAACTGTAATCATTTTACTCTAGGACAGTCAGTAGTAGTTGTTGCTCATAATTAGTGTGTTAAGATCAGAATACAAACCCTGGACTACTGAAAAACAAGTTAATAGTGAAACAACTTGATAAGGGAGTCCCTGTAGATAGATTACTTGTTTTATAGGTGAACACTAGAATTGCATACAAGTGTTCTGCTCACACGAGTGTCTACTGTAGAGGATAGCACAGGGTGTTGGGTCCCCGGGACTGGAGTTACAGATGGTTGTAAGCAGCCGTGTGGATGCTGGAAATTGAACCCAGGTCCTCCGGAAGAACAGATGTTCTCTCTCTCTCTCTCTCTCTCTCTTTTTTAAATTTATTTATTTTATGTATGTGAGTACACTGTAACTATCTTCAGACGCACCAGAAGAGGGCATTGGACCCCATCACAGATGGTTGTGAGCCACCATATGCTTGCTGGGAATTGAACCCACAACCTCTAGAAGAACATATGGTCTCTTAACTGTTGAGCCACTGCTCCAGCCCCTCATTAGTGACTTTAAAATTATTTACATAATAACCGGCAATGCCAGAATTCTTGTGTGTAGTAGTTCTTTAAAGTCGTGTGGATCTTCAGCAGCTCTAATAAGTGTTTGTCTTGGCAGGACTGCTCCACACTTACCACAGAGCTCTGCTGGACTGGAATTACTTAGCAGGTACAGTGTTTTCCTTCAGAGAAGAGTTGTGCTTTAATGGGTGTTTAAAATGCTTTACAGTTGTACAGTTAAAATGCCTAGCTGGGATGCTTCTGTAGTCACTGGCAGTGTTAGCTTCTTTTCCTTGAAGGCTTCTGACTTCACTGCTCAGTAGAAAGGCCCTTCATAGTTTGGATAGATAATCACTATTGTTTTTACTTGTGATGACTCCAAATTAGAGAACTCAATTTGTTTTTTACTTGTTTGTTTGTTTGTTTGTTTATTTTAAAGACAGGGTTTTATGTAGCCCAGGCTAGGGTTTTGTTCTGTGTAGCCGATGACCACTTTGAACTTCCTCATCCTCCTGCCTCCAGCTCCTGAGTATTGGGATTACAGGCATGTGCCATCAGGTCTGGTTTATGTAGTACTGGAAATCAAGCCCAGGGCTTTGTGGACTTTGTTTAGGAACGTACTCTATGATCTTAATTTTATCCCACTTATATCTCAGTCCATCTCTGTTGACATGGCAATAATAAGATAATGGCTGTTCTTAGACATGAAACAAAAGCTTAAGCAACAAGAGAAAAAAAATGGTAAACAGAATGAAAATTAAGCATTTTTCTTGCTATTGTTGGCCACAAAGAACACCATCAAGAAAGCTAAACAGAACTCACAGGAAAAGAAAATATTTGTATATTATTTGGTTGATGAAGGGCTAACCTCTGTAGTATGTAAAGAACATCTATAACTCAGCAGTAAAAACATGGCCCAGTGAAGAAACAGAAGATTGGGATAGGCATCTGTGAGTGAAGACACACTGATGGCTGATAAGAACATGAAAAAATGCTCAGTGTTACTATCATCATTAAAGTAGTACAGATAAAACCAGCAATCAAACACCACTAGCTTCTCCATCTAGAGTGTGCACTGTACCAACTGTGGCAAGGGCCTGTGCGAGGCAGCGTCTCTTTTTCCCCAGAGAAAGGGTCCCTCAGCACAGCTCTGAGCTGCGTGGAATAGGCTGGCCTCAAGCTTTGTCTAGGTTCTTATGCTAGGCAAGCTAGCACTGAGCCATGCGCCCAGCCTGTTTTCAACCACAGCAAGGTCGCCATACGTGGTTTCTCTTGAATATTTAACTCCACTGTTTAAATGGCTGATACTTTTCTTGTTGTTGTTGTTAAAAAAAAAAAAAAAAGGAAAAGAGATGATGGGAGAGTGAAATCAGGTGCTGGTCTTTTAAATGTGCCTCACGTCTCTGACACGACTGTGAGGGGCTGGCAGATGGCTTCCTCTGTGTCTCTACCTCCCTGCTCAGACACCGTAACTAGTAACCAGACTACCAAGACAGGTGTCTTTTTTTTTTTTTTAAGATTTATTTATTTTATGTATATGAGTACACCATAGCTATCTTCAGACATACCAGAAGAGGGCATCAGATCCCTTCACAGATGGTTGTGAGCTACCATGTGGTTGGTGGGAATTGAACTCAGGACCTCTGGAAGAGCAAACAGTGCTCTTAACCACGGAGCCATCTGTCCAGCCCACCAGACAGGTTTCTTATTACCTGTCCTTGCTCTGCATAAGCTGCTTCAAGGAACAAGTGCACGGCCAGAGCGGTGGGACCTGGGGGCCCCTCGGCATGGGTGGCTGCTACATTAATAAAACCAGATTGACCAAATTGAAGGGGGTTTTCCATCCAGACCTTCCCCTCAGTTAGCAAGCTGTCAGACAGGTTTCAGGGAACAACTTCTGTCAGTGTAGGTGGGGAGGTGGGGAGGTGGACTCCTAGTACTGACTGGTCTCTCATCTGCCCTTTCCTCTCAGTCATAGCTTTGTGTGTGTACACTTGGAGCTCAGAGCTCTGTTAGCCCGCAGGTGCCCACCCATTTGCTTTGCTTTGTTTTGTTTTTTGAGATAGGGTGTCCCTGGCCTAGAACCTACTAAGTAGGCTAGACTGGCTGGCCATTGAAGCTCAGGGATGTGCCTGATCCCATCTGCACAGTGCACATTACAAGTGGCCACCATTGTGACTAAGCTCTCCCCCTACTGTATCATAGGTTTTTAAGAATCAGTCTTTCAAATCCCTAGAGCTCCACTGCTTTATAAAGCAGTTTTCCTTGTCCAGCACAGAAGTTGTTTATATGTTAGTCTGCTTATGGACTCTTCCACTAGGCCTGCCATAGTACATAGAGAATATGTTCGGTAATTATTTGAATGAATTACTGCATTATGAGAATATTTTTTCTTTTATTTTTTCCATCATTGACTTAAAGAAATGGGAAAGCAAAAAATTTGATTGAATATATAGCCAGGGTCTTTAGTAAAATGTTGTAAAGTTATCCATGCACTAAAAGTGACTGTATAGAGATACGCTTCAAGGCTGTATAAATTTGCCTTGAGAAATCACCTTGACAAGGGTGGCCTGTGGACATATCTGTGAGGGCATTGTCTTGGTTATACTAATTGAGGTCAGAAGACATCCCCATTGAGAGTGGCACCATTCCCTGGCCGTGGATCCTCTCAGGAAGGATTTTTTGAAAGTTGTAACTGACAGTTAAGACCCATGAAAGGCCAGGCCGTGGTGGCACACGCCTTTAATCCCTGCGCTTGGGAGGCAAAGACAGGTGGACTTCTGAGTTCAAGGCCAGCCTAGTCTACAGAGTGAGTTCCAGGACAGCCAGGGCTACACAGAGAAACCCTGTCTCTAAAAAAACAAAAACAAACAAACAAAAAAAAAAACAAAAAAAAGACCCATGAAAGGCTAAGTAGTCTGTCTGTCATAGTAGCTTTTGTAGTAATCTGTCTACCTTTCTCCAGCCTTGCCTCAGAGCAGAGAAAATGGATAGTTTGGTGTGGTGGTCCAGAGTCGCCTGGGAAACAAGTCTCATGGTGGATGTCTAAATCAGGCTTGCCTGTGGGCATGCCTCTGGGGACATTGTCTTGACTGTAAATTGGTGTGCGAAGGCACATGCACTGTGGGTGATACCATTCCCCTGTCAGGGAATCTTAGGTTCTGTAAGAGAGGAGAGCGTAAGCAGAGTACCTACTGTGTGACTGCTATTGGCTCTTGACTGTGGATGCAGTGTGACAGGCTATTTCAAGCTCCTACAGTCTCCATTTCCCCAAAATAGTGCATTGTAACCTGGAATTATGAACTAATTCCCTGAAAGTTGTCAGATGTATTATCTTAGCAGCAAGAAGAGAAATTAAGACATTCAGTTAATCTGTGTCATTTCTTAGGGAATGACAAATCAGCAGAAAAGTGACAGACTTGGTTGGTGTGAGAGGGTGGTGCATAATAGTAAGGAAAGGAGTCTGTGAACGCTAGTGGGAAGGGAGTGGGGGTGGTCGGGGTCAGGAGTCTAAGTGGTAAGCAGTGTTTAATTTGATCTCTTCTGATGGTCCAGAAGTCTGCCATAAAGTCTTGGGTCTGAAATTAGTGTGCTCATTCTTTTTTTTTTTTTTTTTTTTTTTTTTTTTTTTTTTTGGTTTTTTCGAGATAGGGTTTCTCTGGCTGTCCTGGAATTCACTCTGTAGACCAGGCTGGCCTCAAACTCAGGAATCCGCCTACCTCTGCCTCCCAACTTACAGTTAGATGCACCAGAGGAAAAAACATCAAGCTTTTTGTTAGTTGGCAATGGCAGTAGGGCTGTATTAATTATGTACTACTGTACAGTGCTTTTTATTACATGTGGATATTGTTAACAGTTGATGGGATTATCAGATTGGCTTTCCTATCAGAATTCAGCAGGACATGTCTCTGTAACTTTGAAGACAGCTACCATGAATTCACAAACTATGTATGTTTGTTCAGATAACTTTTTTCTAACTTTATTGCTTCTCTGTGAATTTCATATTATGCACACCAGTCTTGCTTATCTCCCTGTCCAGTCTCCTCAGTTCTGCCCTTTACTGTTGCAACATTCACCCCAAAATAAAAAACAAATAAAACAAAACAAAAAAGACAAAGCATAGAAAAACACCTCATTGTGGAAGCTGTAATGCATCACAGTGTGTCTCACAGTATGTCTGTCTGTCTATACATCTTCACTTGCTAATGTTTATTGCAATTAGTCCTTGGTCTGGTGACATCATCAATATCGGATTCTCACCGGGACTCCTCCCAGTTCTCCTGTTGTTGCCCTGTGTCATGGAGATCCTGTAGCTTTGGATCAGCAGAACGGACCCTTTCAAGTGTCCCAGCCATTTACAGATAATACAAGTTTTGAAGTGGGCCAACACAAAGCCCTGGATCTGGGCAGGGTTGGTGGCTGAGCTAGTCCTCAGGATGGCTGTCCTTTATCCACACCACCAGCTGAGCTCTCCAGCAGTGCTCTGGCTAGGCCACCCTATCCCAGCAGCAGCAGCAGGAGTCAGCTCTTCTGCTTTCACACCCTCAGGGCTGGATCACTTGAACCTCCACCTTCTGTGTTGTTAGGTGAGATGCATCCCCAAACCCCTAGAGCTACAGCCAGTGAAGGGGCAGGGCCTCCTGCTCTCATGCCCTCGGGGCTAGCTCTCCTTACTGCCTGCCACAGGAGGTAGGAGGGAGGGGAGAAGGGCATCTCCCCTTCCAGTGCATAGTACCTCACAAATGGGGGGGCCAGCTCTCCTGAGCTTGAGCTCTTGTCCCTGGGCTGGCTCACCTGTGACGAGGCCTGCTTTCCTGAGTGCTGCAGCTGGCAAGGGCAGATAATAATTTTGATAAAACTTTAGATAGGATGGAAAATCAAGTTCTCTCTCAGCAGCCATATAGATAATATTGTGTTCAGAAATTGTATTTTAAACCTTTTCACTTTTAGGGCTAGATGGCTGAGCAGGTACTTGGTGGATAACCCGGGCAACCTGAGCCTGGTTCCCAGAGCCCATGTAAAGGTGGAAGGAAAGCCAGTTCCACGGAGTTGCCTTTTGACCTCCACACATGCACCATGGCAGGCTCACCCATCATGCATGCTCACACACAATAGTAACAATAGTAATAATTAAAATTGAAATTTTTACTTTGAGATGATTTCAGCTTTATGAAAACGTGTCAAAATTAGAGCAAGAAATTCCTCGCAGTAGTTGCAGTTTGTATAACTGGAACATAATGATTAAACCAGGAAACTAACATTGGTAACTGTGTAGTGGAAACAGATTCATCCAGATTTTGTCATTTACTGATGCCTTCATTCTGTATCTATGACTGAGCTTACTTAGTCAGTTTGCTGCCTCTTTTTCTTTAGTCTGTAGTTGGCAATGAGCTTCATGACCTTGGTGACTGGAAACTGCGCATGTCCTCTTTCCTAGTGCCCTTCCACCAAAAATATCAAAATAACTGTGTGTCCTCATCCATCATGGTAGGAGGCAGGCGATGTGGCTCTTAGCCCCTTGTAAAGCGGCTGCCTGGCGTCTCTTGCCTCCAGGGTCGGGGATTCTCTAGAGGGAGTTTTGAGACTATGGTTCTTTTCAGTTTCACACCAATTAGGAATATTTCTTGACAGTTACTTCTGTTGTATTTATTCAGTAACTATCTATTTTGATTTCTTCTAAATTCACTAATTTTATTTCTGCTGTAAAGGAAAGTGTCTCTGAGTCAGAGAGATGGCTCAATGCTTGAGAGCACTTGTTCTTTCAGAGGACCCGCCTACATGGCAGTTCACAGCTGTCTATAACTCCAGCCCAGAGGGGCCACACCCTCCTCTGGCCTGCTTGGCACCAGGCACATGCGTGGTGCCCAGGTGCATGTGCAGGCAAAGGACTCACAGATCAGACACAGTAATTCTCTAGATTTTACAAGCTAGGAGTGGTGGCTTCCACACCTATAACTCCAGCACTTGGGAGGCAGAGGCCGGAGAATTGCTGGGCATTTGAGGCCAGCTTAGTCTGTATAACAAGCACTGTGCAGCTAGTTTTACATATTGAGACTTATCTCCAAAAAAGAAAAATTTTTTTCTCTTTTCCATTTAAAAACAATTTCAACTGTTTGTGTGATTGGGATCTTGGCATTTTATTCTTCAAGTTGCCGTCTCTGCTCTTGTTACATGTGGCATTATTATTATTATTATTATTTTGCCTAATTTCTGTAACGACAGTATATTATACATTCCCCTAAATGTGTTTCCTTTCGATGTCTGTTTACATTTTAAATTATTCTTTGCATTTTTAGGTATGAGGACACGTGGGCTGCACTTCACAGAAGAGCCAAGGAATGTGCGGATGCTGGCGAGGTAGAGTTTGCTAACCTTACCCTTTGGCAGAGTTCCTCTTTTCAGCCTTAAATGCCAGGTCCAGCCAAAGTGAAAGGGTTGTTTAGTTTCTCTGATTTGCAGTCTTGACAAAAGAGGTTGGACCCACCTACAGTACTGAGCTCTGGGTACAGTGGTCCTGTGTACAACTGAAGACTTATTACCCATCATGTAGTGTAAAGTGGGTATGCAGAGGCTGACAGGAAGGCAGTGGGCGAGTTTTCAGTTACCAAAACCCATGTATGTACATGAGTGTATTGTGAGCTCTTTGCAGTGTACTAAGCCTGTAAGAATGAAGGGAATGGGGAACCTGAAGAAACGAAGTTGTGGTTATCAACAAAGCAGAAGGCTAGAGTCAGAAGCCGGAGGCTTTGTCCATGTGCACTGATTCCGAGGTGCTTACATGTGCCCTTTGACCTTGAAGTGGCTGTGTTCCCTGGTGAACCATTAAAGTGGGGAAGGGGCAGGGAAACCTGGTAGTCTTCAGAACAATTGTTAGAACTGCTTCCTTCCTGGATTTGTTACTGTGTTTCCTCTTCACCTAGTGTAGGGTTCTGAGTTATGTTCCCTGTATGTACACACATAACCTCTAATTTAAGAAATGTAAGGTCAGTTGTATCTTTTGACACCCAAGAAATCCCCCATGGCTCAGAGTTTATTCCTCAGATTTTCACAGATTAATTAGACTTTGTCCACTTCTTCCTCAAAAAAACAAAAAACAAAACCAAATCTATTCAAAGTTGGAGTCACCAGAAGCAAAGATAACCTTGGAGGCTGACCTGAAATACAAACCTCAAGAGGGAAAGTTTAAGCCAGGTGTGATGATGAACACTTGCAAGCCCAGCATTTGACAGGCTGAAGCAGGAGGCTTGCTCTCATCTTGAGCTCAGTCTTGGCTACAAAGAGAGGTCCAGGCTCTCCTGGTCTATACAGAATTACTGTCTCAGAAACATAAAACAAACCAAACAAAAAACCCTGTCAGTAATGTGTCTTTGAAACTTACAAATGTATAAATGAATTTCTTTTTCAGTGAATTGCTTAAACTTGTGTTCGTGTCAGGTTGTTCCTGATAAAACAACAGCTTTTTATCAGGCAACATCAATCTCAGGGCAAGTAGATGGGCTGTTCAGTCTTGTCAAGAAATTACTCTATACTTCTTGTTACAGCATATTCTTTAAAAAGTTATTATTAGTTTATGTATGTGGGTGTTTTGCCTGCATGTATGTGTGCACTCCGTGTGTGTCTAGTGCTGTGGAGGCCAGAAGAGGGCATTGGTTTCCCTAAAACTGGAGTTCATTTATGAGCTACCATGTGAGTGCTTGAAATCAAAAGAAGCTCTGCTAGAAGAGAGCCAGCCAGTATTCTTAACTGCAGAGCCATCTTTCCAGCCCCTTGCCCGTATATGCTTGTAGGAGCTGGAGAAGTGTCTTATAAAAGCACACAGCTGTGGTTGCTAGGAAGCTGATGGTTTAGAAAAGCTTTGTCTAAGCAGTTGTGCTTTTTCCCTTCCCTCGTCCACAATCTACAGATGAATAGTTAAAAAAGTTACTTAAGGGTTAGGCATCCACGGTAGCTTTCCGAAGCTAGACTTCTAGTGTTTTCCCTTTAATTCCTGTCATCGTGAAAGAGTTTCTAGTCTTTAGATTGAACTCTTAAGAATCATGGTTTTTGCCAGGCAGTGGTGGTGCACTCCATTAATCTCAGCACTTGGGCAGCAGAGGCAGGTGGATTTCTGATTTCAAGGCTAGCCTGGTCTACAGAGTGAGTTGCAGGACAGCCAGGGCTACACAGAGAAACCCTGTCTCGAAAAACTAAAAAAAGAAGAATCATGGTTTTATTTAGCCGTTTGATTTGTTAGGTAAGCTGAGTGAGACTTTACCTGCTCAGGGTTCATTTCCCGTGACAGGAGTAGAGGTTACAATTTCTGTTTTTCATCTTCAGCGCACTAATCTGTTTTGGTCTTACACAAACAGCCTGGTCTCTGTCTTTTCTTTATCCATAAAATGGTGTTAGACACCACTTAGCTTTGCTTAACAAACAAGCTTGTTCAGATAGACTGGATGAACTGTTTCATGCTATGCTAATTAGTTTCATTGCTCTGACACAATACTTGAGCTAATCAGCTGAGCAAGGACAAAGGGTTTATTTGGCCATAGTTTAGCTTTGTTAGGCCTTTTGTCAGACAGTGTGCCGTATTGGGAGCATTTGGTGAGGAACTATGTTCATCTTATTTTAATCCAGGAGTGTGTCACCCAGAGGCGGAGACTGGAATCCCCAAGTCCTTTCAAAGACATGCCCATGGTGGCTTAGCTTTGTGATGCTTAGCCCCACCTACTAAATGTTCCACTGTCTCCCAACTACTCCACATACACCGTTAGCCTGTAAGCCTTTGAAGGACATATAAGATGTAGTTTTATAAGATAATAAATCACTTAACATAGAGTCTAGCCTGTAGCAAATGCTCAGAATGTGTTGTATCATTGTATAATCATCTGTGATGATTTCTGACAGTCATTCAACTTCACATTCTCTTAGATTAAAATACTTTAGTGCATTCTGCTATATTCTTTCTACATATAAAACTTTGTTTTATATAAAGAATGTAATTTTTAGTTTTGTGTAAAGTTAGAATTAATAAACCATTTTTTTGTTTGTTTGTTTTGTTTTGTTTTGTTTTTTCGAGACAGGGTTTCTCTGTGTAGCCCTAGCTGTCCTGAAACTCACTCTGTAGACCAGGCTGCCCTTGAACTCAGAAATCCGCCTGCCTCTGCCCCTAAGTGCTGGGATTAAAGGCATGCGCCACCACTGCCCGGCTTAATAAAACATTTTTAAGCCTAATATTTAAATATGTTGTACTTTGATTTTTGGTAAAAATTAGTTATTACCTAAACCTTAAGTTATTTTAGACTTTTCAGGTTATCTAATGAGCCATGGTAAGATCTATTATAATGCCTTAAAAAAGATTATGCTGTGTACCAGGCAAAATATTTTAACTTCTTCTCAAGTCAGCAAGTAATTACCAGAAAATCATTTTTTTATTTGTTTCTGTATATTTTCTTTTTGTTATTGTGTTTTTGTTGTTTTCTTTTTGTCTTATTTTTCCTAGGTATGAATTTTCCAGTGAACAGTTTCCTTCATAGTAGAATATACGTAGAAGTAGTCAGCTCAGTTTTGACGTTCGTGTCTTTGGGTTAGATGCCTGCTACACTGATACAAGAGCAGTTTGAGGTCTGCTGTCCAGATCCTGAGCTCATTCCTTTTCTAAACACAAGTGACACTGTAGACCATGCAGGGTTGCTAAAGACAAACTGGCTGGGCCTTGGCTCACGGACTGACTGTGTGCTTGACATGTGGTTTACCTGAGCCCCGCTGCTCTGTGTTGCAGCTGGTGGACAGCGAGGTGGTCATGCTGTCTGCCCACTGGGAGAAGAAGAGAACCAGCCTGAGCGAGCTTCAGGAGCAGCTCCAGCAGCTGCCAGCTCTCCTCCAGGACTTGGAGTCCCTGCTGGCAAGCCTGGGTAAGTGTGTATGAGAGCAGTTTCAAAGCTCTCCAAGAACTCATCAATTCTTAGCTATCACTTCACAAATAATAGTGTATTCTTATTGTTATAGTTTGACTATATAGAAAATGTATAGAAATTCATTTCTAAAATTTACCACTAATACTTTCTGCCTATAGTAACCTAAGGAAACTTGATTTTAGTTTTGTTGAATTGTGTGTGTGTTACCTCTTTGCCTGTGTGTACTCAAATGTTTGTGTCTATGCAGGTACTTATGCATATGGAGGAGGAGTCAGCTGAGGGTAGGGATGTTGTTCCATGAGAGCTCATTTTGATTTTGAGACAGTGTTTCTTGTTGTGCTGTGGTATTCACTGGCGAGGCCAGCCAATGGGCCCCAGGGACCTGTCTGTTACTGGCTCCTTAGTGCCGTGATTAGAAGCAAGAAATCATGCTTGGCATTTTATGTGTACACTGGGGATCTAACTCGGGCCCTGTCTTCTGTGCTTAAGCTACAAGCAATCTGCTGGCTGAATCATCTTGCCAGCCTTTGTTGATTTTTTTTTTTTAAGTGACTCAAGACTGTCATTAGGTCTTTTATTTAAAAGTTTAAGTTAAATGAATGAATGAATGAATGAATGGGACTTACAATAACTTTGTTCTGGCCAGAGGATGTACTCTAAACATTGATTTTAGAATTTAGGTTTTCAGAATTCATGTCTTAGAGTACGTTTTTACCCTTCAGATGATAGACATGAGGTCAGATGCGTTCTGCTGCATTTGAACTTTGTGGAAGTTTGTTTGTTTGTTTGTTTTTCTTTTTTCATTTGGATGGGTTTATATTTAGAGAATTATCTGTCGTGTTTGATACACGTACACTTGAAGGTAATATTGTGGGTCACTGTTCTCAAAGAACAAAATTAGAACAATGTAAAGATCACAAATGGCTTTACCTTTTAAATTCTAAATTGTAATTTATTTTAATTCTAAAGTAGAACACTACTAGTACTTTTACAGACAGGAAAGAATGTAAGGAAATACAAACAAAAATTAAAGTGGATTAGTCATTTCAAAACTACTTTGTTGGGCAGGGACAAGGAAGCAAGTCCTTGAATCACCTTACTGGGTTTAGCAAACAAAGCAATAGGTTTCATTATACCATTTCCATATGCATACCTGTACTGTCCTTATATCTAGCCTCACTATCATCGTCCTAGCCTTCCTTCTTTCTCTGGGAGACAGGAAAGTGTAGCATATTTCCTAGGCTTCTTTCTTTCCCTGGGAGACAGGAAAGTGTAGCATATTTCCTTTCACACATGAAGGTCGAAGGGACCATTGGGCGTGGCTAAGCTTAAGGTTGAGGAGCCGGCGTCATTGGCGAGGCCTAGCCTACCACCTCAGTTTCATTTTGGTGCTGTGGGGTGTCAGCTCCAGTGACTGTTTACTTTGGGACTGATGGATGGTACAGGTGAAAATGCCTAGTCCAAGACTGTGGCTCTCTTTAATTTTTATTCAACACTGGTTTTCCCCTTAGCTTAAGCTTGTATGGAAGTAGGAACTGCATGCACAAAAGATAAGTGGTTGAACTCTTCATCTAGTCTTGTGGAGACCAGGGTATCTTTCCTTCTCGCCTTTCACTATCCCCTCTTCTACCGCGGTCACCAGTAGGTTTGCAGAGAGAGCAGTTAGCAAATCATAAAGCAGGGTTTTGTGTTCAAAGAGACAGAACTTACTTGGGATGCTGTTGCTATGATTATTGCCCAGTTGGTAGCACCTACAAGATGGAGGGCTTGTTGGGCAATTCATAGAGACCGTTTTAGTTCTTAGAAGAACCTCATGAACGAAGCCTTTACCATGTACAGAAACAAAACCTCTCTACGTACAGAAACAAAGGCCGGGACTGGGTTAAGGCCACACAGTGAGTAAGACATTAACACATAGCAGTGCTCTGGGTGATGAGGCAGTAGGAAGGCAGCCTTCAGGAACTGTGGTCTTAGTGTCCTAGGCTCTTTCTTACAGAGGCCTTCTGGGCCTGAGCATTGTTTCTGAAAGCATGACATAGAGAAAGGACCGTGTGTCTGAGGAGAAATGTAGTCTATGTGTGCGCTCTGGCCCTCTTGCATTGTTCCATTTCTGTTATTTTTCTCCCTGTAGTTAACAATCCTTCTAACTGGTACACATTGCCATTCTTAGCCACTTCCTTTTAGCTTCCCTGCTTGAACCTTTCCCAGTTACTTGATTTTCTTTGTTTTATACTGGCCTGAACCTGTTCATCTAGTCTTGTTTCCCCACAAAGGAGAATATTTTCTCTTTGTAGTTGTTCCTTTGTTAATACCATTTACTAATTGTATACATTATGTTACAATTATTTTCACAGTTATTTTTATTTGGAATTGTAGCCTAAGTCTTTCTTAAAATATACTGTGTTTCGAGGCTAGAGCTGTTGACTGAGAGGCTGAGGAAGGATCAGCACTTGAGAGCAGCCTGGGCTACAGAGTGAGACCCTAGCTTAACAAAACAAAGCCACACCAAAAAATAGTGAATGACCGTGTGAGATAGCAGCTTGTCAACACAGAATATGCTCAAAGAAAGATGTTTTGAAATTGTGACACTTTTATCTAAACAATTTAATTTCCTAGAATCAGTACTGATACCATAATGGAAGCTTTATGAAACCTGATTTTATGGAGTAGCTTTTTAAAAAGTGCCTTTGTCATTGATGTACTTTAGAAACTAATATTCAGTGAACTTGGGCATCATTCTTAGGTTCTAGAAGTGTTTAGTGTTTCAAATGCTTCATACGTTATTAAATTTCCTTTTTGATAGCTTCAAAATATTAAGTGCCCTGTCATAACCTAAAAATTTGGCCATCATCTGACAAGGCTTAACTAGTTAAACAATACCAAAAACTTAAATGCAACTTAGAAGAAAATAGTAACTGACCTTAACTGTGGTGTTTTTAATATTTGTGTGTGTGTGTGTGTGTGTGTGTTTGCATCCCTGTCTGCCCTCCCACGTCTATATTCATGTGTTTGAGTGTGGGTATGTGTGCCTGCAGATGTCAGAGGACAGAGTCTCCTCCCACTTTCCTTCTTGTTTGAGGAGGGTCTCTGACTCAAAGCTGTCTGTGTTGGATTAGGGCCTGTGAGCCTCGGCTGATTCACTAGACTCCACTGCTCATTTCCCTGTGGCAGTGCTGGGGTTACAGATGGGTACTGCAGTGTTCTTCTAAAATGGGTTCTGGAGATCAGAGCCTAGGTTCCGAACACGGAGAGCTCCAGCCAGTAAGCCATCTTTCTCAGTCCAACTTTGACTCTTGTTTTCCTGGCTCTGTAGGATATGATATATTATCCGCTCATTCTCTCCGTTTTCCAGGCGTCTTAACATCTTTTGGTCTTGGCATTGTTTTCTGGATGACCTACTTGCCTTATAAAAGTAAGGGGTCTGTGTTATGTCATGATACTTTTAGCTGTACTAGCCTGTGGCTTAATAAATAGGAGTCTTGGAAACCTAGCCCCTCAGGAATTGTTAAGTAGCAAAGGCTAATCCATTCATATTGATTTTTTTTTTTATTGGATGTGGTCCATCTAGCTTACAAATGCCTGTTTAATTGATAGTTACTGGTAAGACTGCAATTTAGGAAATAAAGATAAAGGCATGCTGGAAAGTAAGAAACTGGATGTGAACTCTGATCTCTGAGACAGTTCCTCTGTAGAGTTCTTAAATGTTCCATGCTTCATTCTCTTCTACAAATGAGGATCGGGATAAACTGGCCCTCTATGTCTGTAGGTTCTGCATCCATAGATAGAGCCAACTGGATACAAAAAATATTTATTTAAAATTGCTTATATTGAACACATACAGGGTTTTCTTTTAAAGACTTATTTTATGTGTATGAGTACACTGTAGATGTACAAGTGGCCGTGAGCCATCATGTATGTGGCTGCTGTTGATCTCAGGACCTCTGCCAGCCCTGCTTTCTCAGGCGTAATTTACTGCAGCTGTCTTCAGATGCACCAGAAGAGGGCGTCTGATCTCATTAAGGGTGGTTGTGAGCCACCATGTGGTTGCTGGGATCCGAACTCAGGACCTTTGGAAGAGCAGTCAGTGCTCTTACCCGCTGAGCCATCTCGCCAGCCCGCAGGGTTTTTTTGTTTTGTTTTTTAAATAATGTAGTTTCCTAAATAATGCACTACAGGCATTCACATAATATTTTCTACATTGTATTTGGGATTTTAAATAATAGAGAGGTGAAAGGGTGAGTAGCTGTATGCAAATACTGTGCCATTTTATGAAAGGGACTTGAGTAATCAAGAGTTTTGATGGCAGTCGGGCTGTGGGAACCAGTCTCCCAAGGACACTGAGGGATGACTGATTGTGAGGGTAGTTGGAGCATTAACTGAGACAACAGTGTCAACTCACTTAGCACAGTGCCTACTATGTGTCTCCTGTGTACTGTGGCCCAGGCATAACTTCTGTGCTCTAGAGGAAGCCTGAGTGTCTGCCATGAGGGTACTGACAAGCTACTAGAAGTTTGTCTAACCTGGAAAATTTACAAAATCTTTTTTTTTCTTTCCTTTTTTTTTTTTTTGGTTTTTTGTTTTTTTGGTTTTTTGAGACAGGGTTTCTCTGTGTATCCCTGGCTGTCCTGGAACTCACTCTGTAGACCAGGCTGGCCTCAAACTCAGAAATCCGCCGCCTGTGCCTCCCAAGTGCTGGGATTAAAGGCATGCGCCACCACCTGGCTTTTTTTTTTTTTTTTCTTGTAACAAAAGATGGATACTATGTAGTTTACATTGGGAGACAAAACCATTATGTTAATTAAGTGTTGGAAGACAGGGCTGGGATGTTGTTCATTTGGTAAAGTCTTTACCTAGTATGCAGGAAGCCCTGGGTTTGAACCAGTGTGTAGTATAAATCAGCAGCTTGGATGCACAGTGTAATCGCAGCACTTGGGAGGGAGAGGCAGGAGGATCTGAAGTTCACAGCTATCCTCTGCTACATAGCTTGGTCAAGGCTAGCCTATGTTATATGAGACTCTAATTTTAAAAGATTCATCCAAATATGACAGGATAAACAGCATAGTAGCCCGTGCATTGAAAAATGCTTTTAAGGTTAAAACAGAGTTCTTATTAAGTAAAATAGTCACTATGCACTCTAATCAAAAACTAAGACATATGAGTCTGGAAAGTACTGTATTACTATTGCTAAGGCATGGGGTTTCATGCCTATAATTCCAGTATTTAGGAAGCTGAGGTAGAAGGAGGGTCTTGAGTTGCAATCAGCTGGGGTAAAGGGTGAATTTGAGTTTCCGTTCAGTGATCTAGTGGAGAAGGAAAAAACCCTCCATTTATTGAGTTCTCTTGAATTTCCACTAGAGGGCAATCTAATCATGTTCCTTTAGCAAATTTAAATTGTCAAGGTCTTCCTGTTTTTTTTTTTCTATTACTTAATTTTGTGAGATCAGCTTAAAGATTGTTCCTTTGTCTAGAATAGAACATTCCACTAATTCTAAGATAAGTAGCAGCCATATATTGAGTTTCTGTGTTGCTTTTGATGGGTCCTATATAACTCTTGCTTTCTCTATATAGAATGTGAGGTCATCTAGTAGGGACTTTAATGGCTGTGTTTCACAAACCAGATCAGCTTGTCCAAGTTACTTCCAGGATTGTCCCAGCACAGGGTACTAACTCTCTCGATACCTGTTTAGTCTTCTATGAGAATCTCATTTGTTCTCTAATAGCTTTTAAAGATTCCTTATTAGCATGTCATCATTACTGTATTGCCTCAGTACATGAAAGTGGGGAGCAAGCATTTGAAGAGTTTTCTTCCATCTTTTAGTTCCTGGCCCCTGTGACCTATGGGTATGCAGGCAAAGAAGATACCTTTGTTCTGTGAGGCTGAGTATTTTGATTAGAAAGAAGCTCATTAAATGTGAAATAATCTTAGTATGCTACTTCAATCTTCACATATCAGGCTGTACTACGGATTATATCTACTTGAAACAAATGGCACAAAGAAAGATTCCAGGCTGAATTGCTCTCCCTCTGGGATGATCTTCTCACCGAGATCTGTGGAGCTCTTTCTTGCACAGCTGTCAGGCAGTCCCAAATGGCTTTCATGGTAAAATCCCCCGTTGTCTCCACCAGTCACTTAAAGAGACATACCGTTAGAGTGAGCAAAATGGTGAGGTTTGGCTTCCTTGCAAGATGTATTTGGGTCCATGGAGGCTTGCTAATGCACGTGTATTCTAAGTTAGTTATACATTTACTCATTTGTGTAACTGGTGTTATAACAGATGAGTAGGTTGTATTAGGATAGTTAAATTTCTTCCAATTTAAAATAAATATTTGCAATACATATCATGTATGTATTTATGATAATTGAGTTAAAAAGGTAAAAATGTAACATATTTTTCCTATATTTTACTGACTTTGTTTGGTATGAGTTGAAATGCAGCGTTGGTGCGGTGGCACCTGGGGGGGAGGAAGATCATCCATGACCGCATAGTGAGTGCAGAGCCAGCCTGAGCAGCCTGGCACCCTGTCTCACTAAACAAAACGAAGAGGTGAAATGGAAAATTCCCATTGCCTTTTCTGCTCCAGTTTAGGATCATGTGGTAAAGTTGAAGTAACATCAAATTGCTTAGTGTTTCCTAAGTCCTCTGTTCATGTTTAAGTTACTCTTTTACAAATTTTGGCATAAGTTCTTAATTTAGAACTTACAGGGTTTTTTTTTTTTCTGATGATTTTACATTATAGAATAATAGAATCACCAGAATTTTGTTGAATTCCCCAGACTACCCAGATTAAGTGTTAGGCAATACAAAGACACAGGGTACAGAATTTAGACCTTAGCTGATTCCTGGGAGAGATGCGAGGAAACAAGTAACCATAGAGGGTCAGTGAGATGAGTCTTCATGAAGCTCAGAACTCTGGAAGCACAAATATAAATACAGCTGAAGTCTGGGCCAGGGCTAGCATGGAGCCTGGTGTGACATTTGTGGGTATGAAGGGAAGGAGGGAGGGAGGGAAGACACAGGGGCAATCAGAGGAACCCCATCCCAAGCACAGCTGGAAAGGAGGCAGGGCACACAGGGTTCATTTTGGAATGGTCAGCAGGCCTGTTTTGTTATAAAGTAGAATGTGAGAGGGGTGGTGGTGGTGGTAAGATTGTAACAGTAGACTGTGACCAAAGGTTGTAACCCTGTAAGCCAAGTTAAGAAGCTTAGTTCCAGTGGGAAGATTCAGGAAGCTTGAAGCTTTTTAAAGGGGAAAACATGAGTGAGGATCTGGTAGTAGTAACAGAGTGACCACTGACCACACACATAGCTTTAGTCAACATTTTTTGTTTTGTAGCTTGTTGATCTATTCAGGGGGTTATTCTTTTGATTTTTTATATGTGTGGGTATCTTTGCCTGTTGTATGTCATGCACCACATTTGTGCCTGGTGCCCATGGAGGCCAGAAGAAGGTGTCAGGTACCCTGGAATTGGAGTTACTGACAGTTGTGAGCCACCATGTAGGTGCTGGGAACCAAACTTGGTAGAAAGGACAGAAAGATATATAAGAAAAGAACATCTAGGCAGATGTTCTTTTCTTATAAGGAGTTGGTTTTACCTGGTCCATGTCATTAACTAAAGAATACAAGTGCTGGGCAGTGGTGGTGCACACCTTTAATCCCAGCACTTGGGAGGCAGAGGCAGGAGGATTTCTGAGTTCAAGGCCAGCCTGGTCTACAGAGTGAGTTCCAGGACAACCAGGGCTACACAGAGAAACCCTGTCTTGAAAACAAAACAAAACAAAACAAAAAAAACAAAAAAGAAGAATATAAGTACAGTTTGAACCTAGACCAGAATTCTGTCCACATAAGTCAGTCAGCTTGCCTGAGGATGAACTCATTAACTGTCTGGGCTGTCTAGCCTATAGTCAACTAACAGCACTGCAGTCTAAGTGGAGATTGTCATCTGTAATAGACACAACTGAAAACAAATGCACATTTTCCAATATAGAGTAACTTTTGACTATTTTTTTAATCATTTAAAATTCATTTCCTCTCATTGTATAGGATCCTAAGTCTAAAAACAGCCTGAGGTATAATTTGTGGGTATGTGAGTTTCCTAGAGAAAAAGGAAATGCTACTGATATTTTGATTAGTTCATCTGTAGCATTCTTAGCCAGAGCTCTTACTTATTACATCATGACTATTACTAGTCAACAGAATTCTCTTTTGGTCAGATTTTGAGACAGTTTCCTGTAGCATAAGCTGTTCTAGAATCCCCAAGCCACTGCTTCCTCTTCCTCTTCCTCCTCTTCCCCCCCCCACTTGTTCCCCCCTCCTCTTCCACTTCCCAAGTGCTGGAATTACAGCCATGTGCTAATAATAAGCCTGGCAGCTTTTTTGATATTTTATTTTTGTTTTCCAAGACAGGGCCTCACTATGTAGCTCTGGTATCCTATAATTCACTATGTGGACACAGCTGGACTTAAACTCACAGAGATCTGCCTGCCTCTGCATCACAAGTGCTGGGATTAAAGGCACTTACCACTGTACCCCACTGTGTGTGTGTGTGTGTGTGTGTGTGTGTGTGTGTGTGTGTTCCTGTCTGCGCACATATGTGCATATGCATGTACATTTGTAGTTGTGTTTAAGGTAGGATCTTGCTCAAATTTGTCTTGAATTTACCATGTAGTCTGTACTGGCCTCAAACTCAATAATTTTCCTGCATCAGGCTCTCCAGTACTGGGATAACAGGTATGTATCATCATGCCTAGGTAACAAAGCTTTAATGACAGTTTATAAAAATTAGGTAATTTTTATAGAAATTTTCTCTATGTTTTAATATTTAATTACTACTGAGTACTAAGCTTAAGGATTCGTGTTCCTATATGTCATCCTTTAGGTAGCTTTGGCCATGTGTGTGTTTAGACCTCGAGGTACAGGTGTCACATTGAAGCTAGCAAAGGACAGCAGAATTGGGTTTCTAAGCTTGCATTTCATCGTCCTGCTGTGCACCCGTGCGTGACGATACAATCCCTGAGAGCTGACTGCTTTCCTGTTGAATGTGGTTTAGTTCTTATTACCAGTCATGGTGAAATCCCCTTTAGCATCCTGCTCTGCCGCTCTTCTTGGTGCGCTCCATGATCCTTTCAGAGCAGTTACAGGAGATCTGGGTGCACACTGCTTCTCTGACCCTCATTGTACCAGCTCTCCGGCTGAGTCTCTGACGCTTGTTTTTCTGTTAATTAGTGGGAGAAACAGTTCCCGCCGTTGGAGGTAGCTAACATATTTATTCCGTAACATACTCGTCTTACAAACTTGTGGATGTGCTTGTTTTCCTAATCCTGGAAACTCAAGCCTTGCATTCTATCCTTGTCCTTAAAGCCAGTTATGAATCAGCCTACGGCTTCAGATTGTGAGGTGGAGCTTCTGCTAGTGGGATTAGAAAGGGGCATCGCTGGTGGCAGAATAAGACTGAAGTGTTCTTTCCTATCCTGATGTGACGTGTAGCCTGGTTACAAAAAGAAATTGTTTTGCAAGGTTACTTTCCCTTGTTGATACGTTTCTTTGTGAAACGCCAGGAATAATTCTTTTACAGCAGTAGTGAAAATTAGGATTAACACAACATTTTGCCCCTTTCCTTTTATATACCATTTGTAACCTTAGAAAAATCATAACTACAAATTATTTATTTATTGGAGTTTAGATTTTTCAAGTTTGTATTTAATGGCTCTATATTTCTCTTGCTAGAGTCAACCCATTATGAGCAGGGGCATTATCAACTTTTCTCAGAGTTTCTTGTGGTCTCCAGTGAGACTGCAGCCTGAAGAAAGGCCGAACCAGAGTCTGAGCAGGACTGCAGAGCTTCTCGTCACATCTGCTCACTTCCCATTAATGTCCGTAAGCCTTCGGCCTGCCAAATAGAAAAGGACTTTTTTTTTTTTATAAGCTCAGATGTTTAGAAGAGACAAAATTTAGGATGTTAGAAAATGTGATCTCTTTTGGTTTAGTAGATTCTTGGCTTAAACAAAGACAATTAAAAACAGGCAAAAATTTAACCAAAAATCTTAACCTAAATTTGCAAATTGAAATGTGAAGAGTTCACCTGTAGCCTTGATGCTCGGAAAGGTGGGTTAGAAAGTGTGAACATGTAGCAGACAGTGAAGGAGCATGCTGTGCTTTTACATAGTGAGTCTGAGTCACTAGGTTGTACAGTAGCCCTGCTCTTCTTCTGGAGCATTGTCAGTGTTCCTTAGAGAAAATTTAGATCACAGTGTGAGTAGTGCTCCCACAGGCGATGTGTTTGAGCATTTGGTTTCCGTTTGGTGGCACTGTTTTGGTGGCTATGGGACCTTTGGGACACGACACATAGGTGGTGAATTATTCCACCAGGCATGGGCCTTTAAGGGTTACTTCCTAGTGAAACACTCTTCTTTCAGATCCCCTGATGTGTAACACACCACAGACGACCACCTTTACACATGTGACACTGGCTCAGATTCTTAAATAGGGAGACAAAGTAAACCTCTCCTACCTTCTCTTATTTCTGTGAGGCTTTTTATCACAATTGTCTATTAATTCCTTTACCATAAACCTCCTGTCTTAGAGGGAGACTGTAAGCCATGGGTTGTATTAAAGTCCTGCAGGAAGTTCTTTAAGCTTAGGAGGTAAAAACTCACAGGCTTCTTTGGGAAGTCCTTAACCCTGACTCTCCCCAAGTGTGCATAAACAGTGCGCTGGCTGGTTCTGTGTGTCAGCTTGACACAGGTTGGAGTTACCACAGAGAAAGGAGCCTCCCTTGAGAAAATGCCTCCATGAGATCCAGCTGTGGGGCATTTTCTCAATTAGTGATCAAGGCGGGAGGGCCCACTGTGGGTGGTGCCATCCCTGGGCTGGTAGTCTTAGGTTCTATAAGAGAGCAAACTGAGCAGGCCAGGGGAAGCAAGCCAGTAAGCAGCATTTCTCCATGGCCTCTGCATGTAACCTTCAAACTGCATTGTGCTCCAGGGTCCAGACTGGAACCACGAACTGGGAGCTTTGATAATGCAGCTGTCTTTGAGACAGTAATCCTCACTCATACTCCTATAGGTAACCCCAGTAAACACACTGGTTTACCCAGTTGAACTTGGGTAATATCCTTACTTTAGCCTATCATTCGTTTCCTATCTGGGGTGAGCAGACATTTGCTTGTGTCTTCCCAGGAATGTTGTGACACAGCAGCATTGAAAGAAGCAACTAAAAGTCACTTAAAATGAGTAACTTTGTTGACCTGTAATAATCAGTCAGTCTAATTAATCAATGTCAATAACATTTTCATCTTGTTCCTCACAAACTCACATTTCTATAAGTTATACTTGGAGGCTGTGTTCTTAGACTTAATAACTCTTGAATATGGGATCCCTCGTCTCGCCCACAGAGCTTTCCTGTCTCCTCACCCTCACCCTCCCGTGATCCCCTCACGCCTCTGCCTCTCAGGTCACCATCTCCTTGAGCACAGGGCCTGTCTTTCATACTGTGTCCTTGTGACTTGCATATGCTAGTGAAGTTCAGTAAATGTTATGACTCTGAGTCCTGAAAACCTGTTTGTTGTCAGAGAAGATAAGCAGTCTTCTTGCATGTAGCTGTGGAGTGAGCTCCTTGGCCTTCTGTCAGCTGACCAGCTGGAATGTATCAGCAACTCACTCTTGGGACCACAACCCCACTTCTCTACCTTTGGGCAGAACTTCAAATTAGCATCGCACAACTTTGCTCTTGAATAGTTTTATTAAAGGGATATTAATATTTTTAATTTTACTGTATATAAGCATATACTATATTTATATATACATGCATACTTACACACATACACACATATATCTGTGTAGTTTTCCTGCATGGGTGTCTGTGCCATGTGGATTGAGAACTGAAGGAGGCCAAAAGAGGGTGTTGGATCCCTTGGAACTGGTGCTACATATGTTTGTGAGTTGCCATGTGGGCACTGGGAGTTGAACCCCAGGACCTCTGGAGTAGCAACCAGTGGTCTCAATCTCTGAGCCATCTTTCTAATATTATTATTAGAAATAATATTTTAATATTATTAGTTTAATAATTTTAATATTTTGAGTGAAGGATGTAACCAAGTGTTCTCCATGTTCTGATAATGTACAGAGTTTTGTGATCTTGAGACAGAATAGTCAAAACTAATTAAGTGGCAAGACCTGAATGTCTGTTGTTTTCATACATACTCCTCCCCCCCCCACACACACTCACACCATTGACTGACTCAGTAACAACTAGCTTAGTAAGTATTTAGAGTATTTTCATGCAGAGGTGTATGTATATCTGTGATGTATCAGAGGGCAAACATGTTAAAATGACTTGGAGTTATAAATACTAAATTACAGTGGCATGGTGTATGTTAGTTATATCTTCTATCTTGTCATTATATAATATAAAAACTTGTTCATATACTGGGTATAGTAGCACGCACCTTTAGTACTAATACTCAGGAGGCAGAGGTACGCGTGGGTCTACATATTGAGTTCCAGGATAGCCAGAGCAATACAGTGAGGCCTTGTCTCAAACAAACAAACAAACAAAAAGACTGGTTTGTTTGTGGTATATGGAGGTCATTGGAGTTAACATCAGATTAATCAAGTTATTCCATTCATCATTCTAAGTAGTAAAGTATTTAAGGTATTTTGAACATGTATGTCTTGAACGTGTTTAAAATATACTTCTTAATTAAAGTGTGCTTTAATGTTGGTCAGTGTTTAATTTTGCCTAAATAAAGTTTAATACGAAATAACAAAGTACAAAGCAATCACAATAGTTTAAACTTTAAAAAAGGGATACTAATTTGATTTTTAATCATGTATGTGTAGTGGCATCGTGTACATGTTAGTTAGTGTAGGAGCTGCTGTGGAGATGGAAGAGGAGGTTGGACTTAAAGACAGTTGCAAGCCCCCTAATGTGTATTCTGGGTCCTCTGGAAGAACTTCATGCCCTCTTAACTGCAGAGGCATCGCTCTAACACCATAGAGAAACTTTTGTCTTCTTGGCCAGTGATTGGGACTTGACAGTTATTTCTCGTTTTTTGTGTTGTTTACTTTCAGCTCATTTAGAGACAAGTTTTGAAGAGGTGGAAAACCACCTGCTGCATCTGGAGGACTTGTGTGGGCAGTGTGAGTTAGAAAGACATAAGCAGGCCCAGGCCCAGGACCTGGAGAGTTACAAGAAAAGTAAGAGGTGAGTTTAAAACCTGGGCTGCAACATGGTAATCTCAGTGTTCCACATTGATTATGTGCTATTCTTTATTTTTAAAAAAAAAAAGTATTACGTTTGTTTGGGGGGGGGTGTGTATGTGTGTGTGTGTGTGCGCACGCGCATGCGTGTGAGAGAGAGTGAGTCCTAGGACAACTTGTGAAAGATGTTTCTCTGCTATCATAAAGGCCCTCAGGTGATCAGGCAAGTGCTTCTACCCACTGAGCCTTCTTCCTTCCCATGCTATTATTCCTATGTTTGGATTGCTAAAGCCAAAGGTTGGAGCCTGTACTATTCATTTACAATGTTGCCATTCCATGCTGAGGTGTCAGAAGCCGGGGCAGGGTTTCCAGGGACCAGCCTTGGCCTGGAGAAAGGGGTGCTTAGAGTGATGGAAAGAATCACTTGAAGTTAATCATGATGTACAAGCCTTTTAGTCTGCTTGAGATGGCTCCCTAGATTGGCTCTGTGATAGCTCTTGGCTCTGTAGTCTGCGTAAGATAGCTTTCTGCTCAACAGCTCCTTGCTCGAGACAGCTCTCTGCTAGAAACAACAGTTCTTTCATGTTAGAAGAAATTCTAAACGCTCTCTGGTTAGCTCATGAGTTTTCTGACCAAAATCAGAAAAACTGCTAGAAAGAAATTCTCTGAAATCCTGCTAGGAACATTCTAAAAGAGCTGTGTTCACTCTCCATGGAGTTCTCTCTGGGTAGCTAGCACTCATAGACTAAAGCCCAGTCTTTTATGTACAAATCAATTCGGTCCTTTACTCTAGGTTCCCCTTTGACTATCCCATGAATCAGCATTTTATGATCTCAGCAAGTACATTTTCTTTAACATGGCAAATGAACTCAGAGATCTGCCTGCCTTTCTAAGCACAGACAGTAAGGTAGCTGGGTGGGATCTGGCTCTGAGATCATCATTCCTGCCATGCCTGGGCCTAAACAGTCCCAGGCTGACCTTGAACTCAATAGTCTGCCTGCCTTTGTAAGCACCAACAGTAAATTTTGCCAGGTGGAATTTTTTTTTTCTTGGTTTTTCAAGACAGGGTTTCTCTGTGTAGCCCTGGAACTCATTCTGTAGACCAGGCTGGCCTTGAACTCAGAAATCCCCCTGCCTCTGCCTCCCAAGTGCTGGGATTAAAGGCATGTGCCACCACCGCCTGGCTTGCCAGGTAGAATCTTGCCCTATGGTCACCACTCTTTCCGCTATCTTTCTAACAAGCTGGCTCATAGAGTGCAGCTGCCTCTGTTCTTTTAGGTCTGTGAAGCCCGTCATAGAATTCATAGTGCATCCTTGTATTTTGAGTAATTAAGAAATTATACATTCTTTTTTTTCAATTTATCTGAATTTGTTAACATTTAAAAACATATTTTAAGTAAATAGAATTAAATCACATTCTTGTTTCCCTTTTGTACCCCAACTCCTCCCAGAGACCCCCTTCAATACCTACAGTATCTTTTTTGTCATATTCCTTAAAATTTATAAAATATTATTACAATAAAAATAAGTATTGCAAAAGTTGTTTCATATAAAACAACAATCAATTTAACAGTATTATGTAGATGCTCATCTATAGCAACTGTGAAAATATTTTTCCTCAATATAAATTTTAAATTACTCCAAACATATTAACTTAACTGTATATTTCAAAATAATAATGACTACTAGTATTTTCTTAAATGAACATAAATATATAAAGTCTTTTTGTTTGTTTGTTTGTATTTATTTAGTAGAGTTTAAAATCTTGGACTGTGGTACAAGCCCAAAATAAGAACAATTTATAGATATTGGATTTCATTGTAATAAGGCTGTACTTCAATGACCCTCACATCACCAAAGGATTTTACCTCCATCGTAGCTAAGCTGAGAGTTGACAGTTCTGCTGCATCAAGAAATGAACTGTAGGCACGATTTTTGGATACATACTTCCTGCTATGGTCAAAGCTATTTGACTTGAGTGAGTGACTTTATTCTCAGCTCACAGAGAACAGGTTACTTCATTTAAGAAATGATATATGTAATAAGATGGTCTATCCATAAAGTCATTCACCAACTGTTTCAATGAACAATGGTTCTGCTTGGAGGGTGGCACAGACATTACATGAGGGTAAGAATTTGGTTCATTAGCTGTGATAATTTGGAAAAGCATTCATCTCAAAGAAAGAGTAACTTATAAAGTCCTCTTCTTCAAACTTGATACAAGAGTTACAAATGTCAAGCAAAGCATTCAGTCTCACTCTTTGTTGTTCTCTTACAAGCCACCTCCCTAGTTAATCCTCTATGTTTCTTTTGGGTATATGAATACTTTTGAAATATATAAACTGTCCTGAAAACCATAGTATAGTGTAAAAACATGAAATAAACAATACTACTAATAGAGAGTCTGAGATAGGAGAAGCAAGATTTCAAGACCCTTATGTTGTACCCAGCCAGACACTGTCACGAACAAACAAGCTGACAGTGTATATAGATTGTACAATACTGGACCTATTTCTCCAATTACCAAATTAGAGAGACCATTGGATGACAATCAACAAATTTCTAATTCCTCATATTTTTGGATTTCAATCGATTAGGATATGTTGGTAATATTAATTTTCATATTAAGATATTAAGAAAAAGTGAGAAATTACACATTCTTGAACTCATAGCAGTTACCATTTTGCTAAGGACTATTTCACTAAGGACATTGGACACACCCTCACCTCCTGAACTTGTGCCATCTCTGATTATCACAGGGTCATTCATCTGGCAGAGAGGATGTTCCCCTGAGGAGGGACATAAAGTAGAATATACAAATAAGCCTTATACTTAGCAAGTGTGAGTGCTCATGAAGGTCCACGCCCTGCTGCAGGGGTGGGGAGTATGTCACAGCATCCCTTGCTCATGGTTGTGCAGGACTCAGCACAGGGGAAAGAAGAAGGGAGAACGAGGCAGAGGGCAGAGCTCCCATAGATTTAATCCTGGCTGCTTTGCTCCAGTGACAGGTGACAGAGCAGCTCCTTCTTTTTTTCTCTTATCCCTTTAGTAGTACAGTCAGAATAAAGGGAGCCTGAACCTGTCTCCTCCTAGGTACAGTGCTGAAAAGTAATCTTTTAGCCTCAATGCCCCTTGCTTCTAGTGGGAATAATAATACAGCAATCTTAAGAACTATAAGGGTTTCAGAGCACAGAGATGGTTCATCGGTTCAGAGCACAGGCTGCTCTTCCAGAGATCCTAAGTTCAATTCCCAGCAACCACACATGGTGGCTCACAACCATCTGTAACGGGATCTGATGCCCCCCTTCTGGTGTATCTGTGGAGATCTACAGTATACTCATATAAAAATATATAAATCTAAAAAGAAAAAAAAGATCTTCAGAATCTAGCCATGGGCTGGTGAGATGGCTCAGCGGGTAAGAGCACTGACTGCTCTTCCAAAGGTCCTGAGTTTGGATCCCAGCAACCACATGGTGGCTCACAACCACCCGTAATGAGATCTGACACCCTCTTCTGGTGCGTCTGAAGATAGCTACAGTGAATTACGCTGGAGCCAGTGGGGCTGGATCGAGCAGGGCTGGCAGAGGTCCTGAGTTCAATTTCCAGCAGCTGTCATATGATGGCCATCTGTACAGCTACAGTGTACTCATACACATTAAATAAATAAAATAAAACTTAAAAAAAAAAAGAACTGTAAGATTGGACATTAAAAAAAGCATCTTGCATGGGGAAGTGATGGGTCATCACATTGTTTTTAAAGTTTTCTTGACTATTGAGGGTGGCTTCAGTTCCCCATGTGTCTGTATGGATGTTGGTCAGCTTTAAGAATCACATAGGGAAAAAGATTGGTACTCAGATTCCAAAGTTCATCACAGTGGTGTAGCTTGCAGTCAGCTGCCCAGTTGGTGTGGATATGTACACCTGAGGGACTTCTGAGCAGGATGTGCAGCCTGCACAGGAAAAGGAGCTCCCGAGAGCCATGTAGCATACTGTTGACAAAGGGTTGGGTACCAGTGATTCCTTGTCCAGGTGTGTTTTATACATTTCACTTGGCCTTCCTTCCAAGGTTGTCAGATTGTGTGTGGTAGCATTGAGAATCCTCTCACTCATCTGAAGGTCTTTGGCATGAGCAGGTAGCCTTATGATCTAGGGGATTTCTAGGCTGATACATGACAGCAAGGTACAAGAAGTAGGGGGCTAGTCTCTGACTTTATTGTTAGTAGTGGGTAAGTACTCTGTTGGGAAGAAGTCATCATGGAAGAAGGTTCATTTGGTACAACTAGAGTTTCAAAAAACATGATTGAAAGCTTTGGACCTTTGAAATTTTTACAGTTTGAATACTCGTTCTGTAACTTTAGAGAATGGTCTCTTCATCTGTAACGTGGACTAATAAGAATGTCTAAAGGATTGTTTTATTAGTGTATTAGCAAAGTGCTTGAAATAGTGTGTGGCACCTGGTAAGCAGCCTGGGGGTGTTAGCCAGCACCGCTTATAGTGTGCAGGATAATTTTACAGTCCACTTGACACAAGCTACAATCATCTCAAAAGAAATAAGAGAATGCTTCCATCAGAGTGACCTGTGGACAAGTCCCTGGGGCATCCTCTTGATTAAGGAGTGATGGTTGGTGCCAGCCCTGGGCAGGGTGTATAAGAAAGCAGAGTGAGCAAGGCATAGGAGACAAGCCAGTAAGCAGTATTCTTCCATAATCTCTGCTTCAGTTCCTGCCCTGACTTCCCTCCATGATGGACTGCAAGCCAAGATAAAGTCTCCCCTCCAACCCCTCCCCCAGGTTGGTTTTGGTCATTGTGTTTTATCCCAGTAATAGAAACCCTAACTGAGACACAGTATAAGGTGTGCAGCTGTAAATCGGTGAGTATTCCATGTTTTTATTATCAACGCTATTTTTTTAGCTGCTTGGTACAAGAATTATATGAGTATTGTGACTTTTTTCCTATCAGTACAGGGTGAAATATGACTGTTAAATAAATAAAAAGATGTGGCCCTTCCAGTGTTTACCTAGTTAAGTGATTGGAGAGAAAAGGGAGGCTGGGCCTGGAGCTGTAAACCTGACTCCTGCTCTTTACCAGTGCCCTGGAGAGCTCTCACTCAATGCCAGGAGATGAGTGGTGGGGCGTCTAAATGCACTGAGGAATTCTTGGTGTCTCTTCTGCTGTTGAAATGGCATAGCACGTCCCTCTTGGAGATAGAACTTAGTCAAAACCCTCCAGCTCCCGGCATCAGCCATTTACTTTAGACTTGGAGCTCTTATAAAGTTTTGCTTAATCTAGAATGCTCTTGACTGATACAAGGATTTCTAAAAATAACATTGTTAACAAATTTAGATATGATAGATAATACCGATTAATAATGAATTTAGATATGATTAATAATACAAATTATTCTACAGTGTATAAGAAAGATGGTGTATACCTGACAGCGGTGGCACACACCTCTTTAATCCCATAATTTGGGAAGCTGGGGCAGGCAGATCTCTGTGAGTTTGAGGCTAGCCTGGTCTATGGAGCAAGTTCCAGGACAGCCAGTGGAGAAACCCTGTCTCAAAAAGAGGGGAGTTGTGGAATGGAAGGGGGAGGAAAAGAGAGATGGTGTGTAATGATTGAAGACAGTTTATAACCGACAGCAGACATTTCATAGGCTTTGATAGGCTATATTTAAAAATGTCCTTTTTAAGGAAAGCATGGTACTAGAGTGTCACGATAGTTCTAAAGCCAAGACTTTGCGTGAGGCATTTAAAGGGTAAGAAATTTAAATTAACTAATACTTTGGTTAGACTTTTTAAGACTTATTCTGGAAATAAAAACCCAGATATTTATTAATGCTCAAGACATGTGTGTACAGTATTGAGAAATGCCAAAGTATTTTATACCAGTCTAGTGAAAACACTTGATTTATTATTATTTAAATTGGATCATATTTTTATTCTAAAGTGGTGACTACTGAGTTAATTCAGAGATATAACACAAATGCACTTAGGCTATATGTTGTGGTACACAGTAGAACTCAGGAAGCAGAGGGGAGAAGATTGGAAGCTCAAGGCCAACCTGGGCACAGGAATCCCTGTGTCAGGAAGATAAATACAATTTCTTTTCCTCTTTTCCTGGCTTTTTGCAAATAGCTTATCATCAATGTTTTTAGCTGTAAGATAGAAGTGATGAGAATTTCTTTCAGGGTAATAAAGAAAAGAGTTTCATTTTTTAGTTTCCAAAGGGCCAAGTTATCTACTTAAAACTAGCAGCCTTTCTCAAGCTTGCAGGTAAATATCTCTTTAAAAGAAACTTGATTAGTGCCAGGCAGTGGTGGTGCATGCATTTAATCCCAGCACTTGGGAGGCAGAGGCAGGCGGATTTCTGAGTTTGAGGCCAGCCTGGTCTACAGAGTGAGTTCCAGGACAGCCAGGGCTATACAGAGAAACCCTGTCTCGAAAAACCAAAAAAAAAAAAAAAAAAATCCAGAGGGCTGTCCAGTCAGTACTGCGGCAGCCCTGAGTTTAATTCTTTTAGGCTTTATGTACTTTACAGTATCTTAGGAAACAAAGCCACAAGCTAACAGGAACAATTTGCTAAAATGTACACAAGACATTCCTTCCCATCCCAAAAGTCTCTGTTCTTTCCACCAAGGTCAACAGAAACTTCAGCCCCTAGCCTTGAATGCCAGGTGCACCTCCTCTTACCTTTCCATGCCTCAGAAGGCTGGGAAATCTGTCAACAGGCCCCGACCTGCCTTGGCTCTCCTGGCAATCAGACTTTTTTTTTCTTTCTTTCTTTCATCTCCAACACATTGGAACTAAATAATTATTTCTGGGCTAACAAAGATGGCAGCCTTAGAGATGGTTGGTGCAAAACTGGGACTGTGTGAATTCACATCCACTTATGTCAGCACACTTCAGGCAGCCAGGACTTTCATTAAGTGGTGCTATGTGGAATTGAGAAAGGTGCACCCTGGCTTGTCCATTCTAATCAGTGAGTGTTCAGAGATGCTGCCCACGCTCTTGTTCCACTGCATTTATTTGCCTAAGAGAAGAATGTGCCTCTGAACATCATGATGCTGGTCAGGTAACTAGAGCCCCGGAGGGTGTGCTAAGGGGCAGAGCCTGAAGTCTCTCCATGGAGGGCCGAGAGCAAGAGCCCAGAACTGGGCTCTACTGCACTGAAGACAGTGTGGAGAGATATGCTCTTCTCTTCCTTATAAAGCTTATGCTATAAAAATAATAAATGAATACATAAATATTTAAATAAGAGGAAGAAGGAAGAGAAGGAAAGAAAAGTGATTTGTTCTTAGAATGTGGATATTAGCAAAATATTTATCAGAGATAAGGAAATAAAATTGTTTCCAAGTAGAGAAGAACTCTGGATTAGCTCACATGTACACTTTGCTAAGAAATTACTGGAGAATATAGTCCATACACAGGAGAGCCAACCATGCAGGAAGAAGCTCCACCCTGTTCAGGAGGAAAGCATCCAGGGTGATGGTGGCCGGAACCCTGCAGGACGTCACCAAGTGGGTTCAACACTTGTCAAGAGCAGGATTTCCAAGAGGAAATGAAACAAGCAGGTTGATAAGTCTAACCGTGTTGAGCAGTTTTATAAAGCTGTGGTGGTGAAGTTGATGCTAAATTCATTCAGATAGGGTTATTGGTGGTTTTGTTTTTCCTAAGAAAGCAAGAAGGCGGCAAATATTCAAGGGAAAGCAATTTTCAGAACAGGCCATAAGATAGCACGTCCCAGTTACAAACAATGTTCACAGAATATTATGATCCTTGAATGCAGAATTAATGATTACAGCTTTTTGGGGAGCTGGACACAATAGAGTATGCTTATGTCAAAGGGAGGAGGGGATTCAGCGAATTTTCATGTTGTACAACAGGAAATCAGTAATGTTTAAAATAGGAAAAAGAACTTTATTTTTGGCATATTATTTATAAATACACCAGCGCTAGTAATAACAGAGTTAAATGTGGTTGCTTATGAAAGGCTGGACAGAAAGACGTAGTGATCTGTAGCCAGGGACCAGTTTGTATTGTAAATAAGCCCTCACAAGTGTTCCTTGATTTAAGGAATATACATGTACTATAAATACACAAATCAAATTTAAAATTTTCTTACTAGCTGCAACATTCCCAGAAGTGCTTTACATGAGTCCTTACTCAAACATTCTGTGATCAAATACATTACAGGAACACTTACTTGCCTTGTGTGTCAGTGCATTAAAGGCTCTGAGAATTCCTGGAGGAAAGGTATTTGTTTGACTCCGTGTTTCACAACTTTGTCCCTTATAGAACCAATTTGCATATAATACATATTAAAATAGGCACCTTAGTATTCTGTTTAACACTGAAAATTTGAAATATTGATAGCTAAATGAGCTTGGGGCTGGGGGAAAGTGCCTGGTGGACGGCAATGTACTTACTTGTCTTACAAGCATGTTGAGCTGGGCTCTAGCCCTACAACCTACATAAAAAGCCAGGCTTGGTAGCATAGGCTTGGAGCATTGGAGAAACAGAGAACACGGAGGATCTTGAAGCTTATTGGTCAGCCAGCTGTCTTAGCCAGGGTTTCTATTCCTACACAAACATCATGACCATGAAGCAAGTTGGGGAGGAAAGGGTTTATTTGGCTTACTTCCACATTGCTGTTATCACCAAAAGAAATCAGGACTAGAATTCAAGCAGGTCAGGAAGCAGGAGCTGATGCAGAGGCCATGGAGTGATGTTCCTAACTGGCTTGCTTTGGCTTGCTCAGCCTGCTCTCTTATAGAACCCAAGACTTCCAGCCCAGGGATGGCACCACCCACAAGGGGCTCTACCCCCTTGATCACTAATTGAGAAAATGCCCCACAGCTAGATCTCATAGAGGCACTTCCCCAACTGAAGCTCCCTTCTCTGTGATAACTTCAGCCTGTGTCAAGTTGACACATAAAACCAGCCAGTACAATTGACCCCCGTGTCAACTTGACACACAAACACATCACTATTAAGCTTCAACCCTTACTTTCTTATTCATCCCCAAGATCTAAAGTCCCACAGTCTTTACATATTAAAAGTTCAATCTATTTAAAATGTCCAATATCTTTTAAAATTCAAAGTCTCTTAACTGTGGGCTCCACTAAAATACATTCTTCCTTCAAGAGGGAAAAATATCAGGGCATAGTCACAATCAAAAGCAAAACCAATGTCTGGGATCCAACTCACAATCTTCTGGGCTCCTCTAAGGGCTTGAGTCACCTCTCCAGCTCTGCCCTTTGTAGCACACATCTTGTCTTCTGGGCTCCAGATGCCTGTACTCCACTGCTGCTGCTGTCCTTGGTGGTCATTGCATGGTACTGCCATTCCCAAAACACTGCTGTAACTAGGCTTTACCAATAGCCTCTCATAGACTGTCTTAACGGTGCCAAGCCTCAACTCCTTTGCATGACACCTTCAGTCCTGGGCTATCAAATGCAAACTGAGACTGCACCTTCACTTTTGGCCTTTCATGGCCTCTCACTATGCCTAGCCTCAGCTGCTCTTCATGACCCCTTCGTGCTGTCAAAACCAGTACCACCTGGATGACTCTTACACATTACCAAGTCCTGCTGCAGCACAAGGTACAACCTTGGCTATCTCTGGAACACAGCCTCTTTGTACTCTCAGAAAACACTTCCCAGATGTCACCTCAGTGATGCTGGTCTCTTCTTAATCACCGCTAATTTCTTAGCTTCAGCTAACCAGCATCAATAGTCCCAGTGATACAAAGTTTTCACTTTAGTAATTCTGGTATCTTGTTAATCACAGCTGATACTTCAACCCCAGCTAACCAGAACCACAGAATCTTCACAA
>NW_022196913.1:49611714-49614430 GCF_008632895.1 Mastomys coucha | reverse complement strand
AAGCTCCCTTCTCTGTGATAACTCCAGCCTGTGTCAAGTTGACACACAAAACCAGCCAGTACACCAGCCAAGCCTGCTTGATGAGCTCCAAGCCAGCTCAAAAAAAAAACAAAAAAACAAAAACCAAAAAAAAAGGAGGTTAATATCATCTGCAGAACAATATCTGAAGTTATCATCAGGTCTTCACAGGCATGCGCATACCAGTAAGCCAGCACACATGCCATTAACTAATGGCACACCGTGATATTAAAGCTTAGCTTTCTGACTCAACACCAGCACTTGTTCCTCAGACGACTTCCACCTGGGCCTTGCTTTCTTTCCTTGTTTTGGGACGGGGTCTCTCCTTGGTAAACTTGCTGATTAGGGTGGCTAGGCAGCAGGTCCCAGTGAGTCTCCTGTCTTTCCTCAGTTACAGGGTTACAGGTGCATGCCACCATGCCTTACTTTTTAACACAGATTCTGGGACTCAAACTCAGGTCCCCATGCTTGTATGAACTCAAGCATGTTATGGACTGAACTATCTATCCCTCTAGTCCTGATGAAAGTTTTTATGGACAGAAGCGGGGACTGCCTTGATAAATAATACTCATTGTGGTGTGGATAGAATATGATTTTGAGCAGACAGGAAATAATACCCTCAGGAGTGAGATAGCTGAGATGTATGTATTTAGCCCTACAATTCTGAACTCATGGATCTCCTGCAGATGTTTTTATAACCAGTTGTACATAGCTTTCTCATGGGTCAAAATAAAGGACTTAGGATGGTGTACATGCTTTTCTCTAGCTAACAGTTATAAGCTTGGTATGTGGGTGGGAGTCAGCTTACATTTTAGTCGTGGAATATAGGAGCACAGACAAAGCATGTATAAAAGATAGTTTTAGTCGATAGACTAAGCTTTGGGTAAATGGAGTGATGATATAGCAGTGAGAAAGGAGTAGGCCTCAGGGAAGGCCTAAGAAAGTCAATAGAGCTGAGTCCTAAGTCTGAAGGGTACAATATGAGGATCTAGGACTGTCCAAGCCTAGGCAGAAAGAACAGTATGAACAGAGATTCTGTGTCCTAAAATACTAGATAGGTTTGAGGGAATGAAAAGAACAATTAAGAATTTAATCTTGTAAAATTTTAATGCAGTAACACAATAATTTGAGAAGTACTTATTGAAATTCTATCACAATATTGGTTATTATTACATTTAAAATATGCTATATTTATTTGTGTTTGGCTGTCTGTGTGCATGTGTGTGATGGTGCACAGGTGAATCAGAGGGCAATTTGTAGACATTAGTTCTCTTTATCATGTAGGTTCTGGGGATTCAAACTCAAGTCACTAGGGTTGGTGACACATGCCTTTATACACAGGACCATATCACTGGTTCTATATGACACTTAACATGATACATATCTCTGCTTGATGGCAAATACCTTTATACATAGGAGCATCCCACTAGCCATGTATGATACTTAATATCATACATATCTGGGCTTGGTGATACATGCCTTGGAGATCACACACACAGACACACACACACACCATACATAAGGTATAATTTAAGATATTTCTTATTTCCAAACTTCTGTATTGCTTAGATTTTCCCCTTTAGTCCACAGCATACCATTAGTATATCTTCAAAGTTGATTAAAAATACCTCAAAAGTTGATTATAAATACCTTTTGTTGGCTTAGGGGCATGCTGTCTCTGGGAGTCTAGTCACTGATATATTTGGACTCTGAAATTTGGTTGTTTCTTAGATCCTCTGTCTTGTTGGTTAGAGTTGGGGCTCCTTTCTCTTTATATGTATAGATTTATACATTTGTAGCTCATGGTAAGGACTATGTCCTTTTCCTTGGTTTCTTTCATGGCAACATGTAGTGTGACTTGGGAAATCTCTAGAACAAAGTGTAAATGATGCAAGTGAGAGTACACATCACGTGATAGTGACCAGTGTTTGCATGTGCACCTTAAGTGCTTGGATTGGTGGGAAGCAGGCCTGGCAAGAATGTGGCACACAGCTTGCCTTTGCTGAGAAGAAAACAAAAGCAATTGTTTGTGTCAGGCTCCAGGAGAAAAGTGGTTCTGAACCAAAACAGAGCTCCTTCCCAAAGGAAAAGATAGGCAAGGAGTTGCTGGGTTCCTGTGGCCCTACTGTGAGCTTGGGTGCTCTCTGGAAAGTAGGCAGGATGCAGACACAACCTTGAGACCACTCCACTGGTGAGGCGGGGGCAGCAGGATCAGAAGTTCTATCCTTGGCTTCATAGTGAGTTCAAGGCTACCTTGAATTGCATAATAATAAGAAAAAGAAAAAGAAAAGAAAAAAGAAAAGTGGGTCAGACAGTTTCCTAAGGCACTCCTCATGAAAAGGCAGTGGCTTTCTGAATTTACCTAAGGTGGAATAATAGGAACCAGATCTAGTCTCCATGTGATATGGTCAAACAAACAAACAACAACAACAAAAAAAAAACAGAAGTGAGGTAATGCTTCTTTAATCACTGGAGTTTGGACAAAAGAAATAGGCTAGTGTTTGACAGATAAGTGAGCAGTGTGGTTGCTGTGGTGCCAGGGATGCAGTGGAGAGAGGGTGAAATCTCAGGGAGAGAATCCCAGAAATGTACAGCGGGTTTGCCATGAGCATCTATCCAAGTACCTATGACAACAGGAGGGGAAATGTCCAGCAGGACTGAGCAGTTGTTGATGCCTATTCTGTTTACTATCTATGTA
>NW_022196913.1:49609749-49610776 GCF_008632895.1 Mastomys coucha | reverse complement strand
CAACATATGAATCTCAAAACAAATTCAGTAAATACTTCAAGCATCTTTTCACAAAAACAAAACTTTTATATCTATCTGGGCGGTATTTGGGTTCTCAGTGCCTTAAAATCTCCAAATAAGAAAATCTCAGGCTGGGCAGTGGTGGCGCGTGCCTTTAATCCTAGCACTTGGGAGGCAGAGGCAGGTGGATTTCCGAGTTCGAAGCCAGCTGGGGCTACAGAAAGAAATCCTGTCTCAAAAAACAAAACAAAAAAAAGAAAAAAAAGAAAGAAAAAGAAAATTGTGCCGCGCTTTGCTGGTCAGCAGCAATAACGACAGAACACCGAGGCTCCTTCTCACGCGGTTTACTCAGGAATTCCTTTTTGTTACAGCTCTTTCAGGTTCCTTAGTGTTACAGCTCTTTCAGGTTTCTTGCTTCTGTGGAATGGCCCCGGCTGCTCAGCGACCGCTGCTTTTATACCCAAGCCTGAGCTCTCATGGTCCTCCTGGATTGGTCCCCCGGAAATCGCCTCATTAGCATGCACCTGCTCAGGTTTGGCACATGCGCAGTGGAACCGTTTACCGCTAAGGTGTATCGGGAACGGCGCCATCTTGGATTTTATCGTCCAAGCGGCTGCCTACAGAAAATCTATATTTTTGATATAAAGGACAAGATAAAATTCCTTATTTTGCTAATACTAAGAGTGTACCAGCTATTTTAGGTGCATTTGACCAAGGACCAGCAGGCATTTCCCACTGGCTCAGTGACATGCAAAACAGCCTTCTCCCAGCAACAGCCACAGCTGTTCCAAGTTTCCTTTTTAACCTTGTTTACTCTAGGGGCAGACAGGTTTCCTTTTTAACCTTGTTTACTCTAGGGGCAGACAGGTTTCCTTTTTAAGCTTGTTTACTCTAGGGGCAAAGGTGCTAGTAGTTTAGCATTACTACCATGTTTCCATAGAATTTATTTTTTGTTTACTTTTTATTTCCAAGGCAAACTAACTCTTTCATTTGTCTCCAGACTGCTCATTACTTGTCTCTAGACTCC
>NW_022196913.1:49597774-49608802 GCF_008632895.1 Mastomys coucha | reverse complement strand
CATTGCTTTGTTAACACTCTCAGCACATAAGACAGCCCCAAAGACAAAAAATGCCACAAGACGGCCCCCCTTGGAAAAGTTTGTGGGATACCTGGGTGAAGCGTTGCTGGGTTGAGCCTGGGGTCATGTAGCTGAGCAGCAGGTCAGAGATGGTACAGCGGAAGCGGGTCTCAAATTCGTCTCCAGCAGCCTGCATGGCTTGGTGCCGCGGGTCGGCTGCTGGGTCTTCCCTAGAGCCAGCTCCACAGACATAACCTTTCTGCCTCAGCTTCCACTAGAGCCCTTTCTGCCTCAGCTTATGTCTGGGGTTGAGGCTGTGGTCACCATCCAGGAGGCCAGCCTGGATGGGGAAAAGGCCAGGGATCTGGATCTGGCCCTGAAAGAACTGGAACTGCAGCACCTGGGACCCGGCCCCTACCTCCAACGCTTTGGCAGCTGTGGGGCTGACTGCCCTCTCGGGAAACCTGGAACCACGGGATCCTGCCAACACCATTTTTTATTTCCGGTTCCCCAAAGAGCAGCCCAAAGACCCAGCGGCAGCGGCCCCAGCTCCAACACCATCCATCAGTCAAGGGGTGTGTAAGTCGTCAGTCCAAGGTCCAAACACACACACACAAAATCAGTCACACACAGACATCCACCTTTTCAGGTCCATGACACCGAGAAAGACAACTGGGCCCAGTAACAAATATCAGGTACACAGGTAATCAAAGCCAAATCAGAGTTGCTCGGCCCGTGCCTGCCACGGCTGCCGAGATGGACTGGTCACAAAATACACACAAAAAGATTCACCTCAATCTCGAGTGCCAAACTTACTTCAGAAAAACAGACAGCTGAAAATTTACCGAGGTCCTTATTTCACCTGAACTGACATGTTCCTAACCTCCGTCCAGGTTGCCAACATCAGAGTTACCATCCATCCCATCGCAGTCACAAGGGCGACAAAAATCAAACACAACACAGAAAATCAGACAAAGAGTAACACAACCCCAAGCAGAGCCAATCAAACAGGTTTGATGTCCTGGAGAACAGACCCACACTCCCCTCGAGTGTTAATGTTTCTCCCCTGGCTTCCCGTGGGGTTCCTCCTGGGCTTTCCTGAGGATCCCCAATCCACTGGGACGTCTCCCAGGGTACTAGTCAGTGGTCCTGACACGTCTGTCGACCAGCCCCCTTTCCCCCTCACGGAGGGCATGGAGTCACTGACTGAAAATAAACTAAAAATAAACCCTGCCATCAATAAACCCTGCCATCTCGGGAAGCGGCTAGCTACAAATTCACAGGTTGTAAAACAAGCAAGCAGTTCCTAGACAAATGGAAAACACACAGACAGACAGACGGATCACATGTAGGAACTCACCTCCAAGGGGTCTTCAGAGAGTCAAGGGTGGTCGTAAATCCCGTAGACGAGTCCCCAAATGAAAGACCCCCAGAACTGGGGAGGTCCTTACTCAAGTCTCAGGATGATGCAACTACCCAATAACTCACAAGAGACCGAACTTGCTGCAATCACATGAAGTTTATTTGGGATAGCCCGGTACCAGGGTCGATCTCGTGACCATGCTGGCCAGAGGAGTTCGACCCTGAACACAAGAAGTGAGGGGTATTTAAAGGGAAAAACCACAAGCTGTGGGCGGGGAGAGGGTTACCAAGGAAACATAACATAAAAACAGAAAATTTCAGAGGGACCCAACCCAAGGTATTCAGTTAGGGAGGGGAACATATTCCTTCTAGGAATGTAATCTTTATCTATCGGTCAGCAGGGTGGAGGGCCTCAGCAGGGTGTAGAGCCTTGTAAACCAGTAGACCTTCATTTCTAGTTCTGCCCTCATTGTGGATCAGTCAAGAGGGGCAGGTTTCAGGAACCAGAGCCCTGAGGCCTAGTGTGTCAGAGGCCTAGGTTGTATAACCAGGCCCATACAAAACATATAATAGAAAGGGTAGGGGCTTATTGAAAATCAGCAAAATGTAACTAACTCAGGGTTAATAACTGAGATTAACCCTTTTTCTAAAGATAGTTCAGTTGTATGTGCTTACACTTTATGATTTACAGACTGTGATAACTCTCAGTGTCTGATGGTTTGGAGCTTACCTTTTCCACCAGCTCTAGTTGACTGGCTGGCTGGTTGGTGACATGGCCTTATGCAGTCCTAGCCTGAGCAGTTGGACATTCTGAGCTTTTCTCAGGGCCGTAAGTACGGAGGGAGCTACCTGTTCAGTGTTCAGCTGCATGTTGTCTCCCTGTGTGCCTGCATCTGCATCTGCCTCCCTGCTCTGACGTTAGTGACAGGAGAAGAATGACTGGAAAGGGAACCAGAAAACAGAGTGCTCCTCCCCTTTGCTCCAGACTGCTCCTCACTGTCTCGGTGCTATGCTCAAGCAAGGTAATAATGGCTCAGGTTTTCTATGGCTAGGAAGTGGGTCTCTGTTATGCCTGCCTGTACTCTTTATAGTCTTTTTTTTTTTTTTTTTTTTTTTTTTTTTTTTCTGAGACAAGGTTTCTCTGTAGCCCTGGCTGTCCTGGAACTCACTCTGTAGACCAGGCTGGCCTTGAACTCAGAAATCCCCCTGCCTCTGCCTCCCAAGTGCTGGGATAAAGGCGTGCGCCACCACTGCCCGGCCTCTTAATAGTCTTTAGTTCTAGCTTAGGAAAATGTCATCGTCACTGTTTCAAAGGACATGAATTGATTTATTTATTGTACTGGCTTCCACAGAGAGACACTTTCCCCTCATTGAGCATCTTTTTAATTTTCTTGAAGTTGTACATCATGTTTTGGCTATAAAAGTTTCAGTCCTTCAATTGACTAAAAAATATATTGTCATAAAATAGCACATTATTTCTCTTAAAAGAAAATAAAAATTATAGGTAACTCTCAAATTATTGCAGTAAGATGTGTGATCTATGATTTTTGGGGTGATCTATACTTTAACATGGATTATTGAAACTTGAAAGTATACTGCAAGATAAATACTGGGCTAAACAAAAGCTAAAATGTTATTTTACCTGATATACTATTAATATTCCTCTTGAAACAAGACTAATGAACAAAGTGCATAGCATACTGTAGTTAAAATTTTGTGGGCAGTGGTGGCGCATGCTTTTAGTCCCAGCACTTGGGAGGCAGAGGCAGGGGGATTTTGTGAGTTTGAGGCCAGCCTGGTCTACAGAGTGAGTTCCAGGACAGCCAGGGCTATACAGAGAAACCCTGTCTCGAAAAACCACAAAAAAAAATTGCTTTATGGAAATTATATAAATTTGTGTTGTATTAAAATACTGATAGAGAATAAATCTAGGGTATACTTAAATGTTTAATATATATTTTTTCTTAACCTTTTAGGTAATTAAATCTATTGATAAGTCAATTCTTAGTTACCTAACCCTGTGAAATTGGCCAATTTGAACTCTGTAGCACTGCTAACCTACACTTTCTCTGTTATAGGCTTTAGTTTCTGTATAGACGCTTCCTTGTTGATATCTCTTGGATTCTAGTACTGGTTCCTGTTACTTCCTTTTCCTGTCCTCGCCTTAGGAGTTTTTATCTATCCTTGCAGATCCATCACCCACTTGGTGATCATGGGCATCTCTTTACCTTCTAGACACTTGTACATTGAATTCCAGCGGTCACCTCAAGATCACCAAGCCCTGAGATATCGTCCACTACAAAACTTGGATGTTTCCAGTCAGATGCTGCCTTCTACAGAGTTCTGCAGCCCATAGCCATAGGGGTCTAGTAGCCTTTCTCTTCCCCTGTTTCTACTCGGCCCTCAGTTCACTAACACTTCTTTCATTTCATCTGTGTTTTCCTGTATTTATTGGAGTCCTTTGAGTTCAGACCCATATTTTGGTGACTGGCTTTCCTGTCAATAATCTTTCCCCAGTCTGATTATATTACTGTTATAATAATTTATTTTTCTAAAATATAGGTGTGACTAAGATTTCTCATCTTTAAAGATAAAAATTAAATTATAATAATGATAATATGAAAATATACTTTATTCTCCAAAGCATAGCTTTTTGCATGAAACAGATTTTCATATAAAACAGATTTAGAAGTAATTTTTCTCAAGCCTTTTACTGGAATATAATACATATATAGTTTATTGCTATCACTAACAAGCCCATTTCCTAGTCCTTCATTGTCTTTTTTTATAGCACTTTATAAAAATTCCACATTATCTTTGATACCATATTTCTCAGAATCTTTCAACCTTAAATGCCTGTGAATCTAGGATCATATCATCTTATTACTTTTATGCTGAGTTTACACAGTATAGATTGTGTGACATATTTTTATGGGGAGATGTGTTTTTTCTCCCTAGCTGGGAGGGAGAAAAACCTGTGCCTTTTCCTTCCCCTGGCTTGAGGCTTATGGAGAAATCGCCATTTCTTTGGGGTCTGTTATTTTAACTGTCTGAACCTTTTGTACATACAAGTAATGTTGGGGGGGGGTCATTAAAGGTTCTATGCTGAAGAGTTAATCTGTTAGAGGTTGGCCAAGTTGCCTCTCCTGATGAGTTCTGAAAGTACCGAAATAAGAAACCGGAATCTTGAGGGAACTCAGGGCAGCCAGTACTTGAGTGGAAGCAGGACAGGAAAGCTTATGTCTTGTTTTTATTATCATGGCTCCTGTTATAATAGACTTACGAGTTTACAGAGTTCACCAGAGAAGCCTGCTTCTTAAGCAGCATGCTCAAGGTAATAGCAAACATGATAATGTGATTTCTCTTTAGGAAAATGTCTAAAGTATGGGAATGTCATGTACTCTTAACTATTCTCTAGAAATTAAGGAAGGTCACAGGCATTCCTGTCTTCCTTCTTACATTTGTTTTCATTCCAGATTCCCTTCTTGAGAAATATCAGCATCAGCTGTTCCTATCCCCTATCAAAGATCCATTCTACCCTCCCATAACCTTAATTCACGCTTACCAATTAAGGCAGCCTTTATCAGCATAAACCCTTATTGGCTCTTAGGCTTTAGTGGGGACTGTCCCAGTTCTGGACAGGGACTAAGTAGGATCTATTTTAATGAGTCTGTACTTACTCTTCCTCCAGCGTCAGTATTGTTTGTGGCCCGCAAGCCTTTGAGTCCTTCACGTAAGTAAGGGACACTTCGAGGACTGCCCTTTTCTGAGTCCAAGACATAATGCAAACTACAAATAAAATCTGGCCCAGGTGGGTCAGGAAAATCAAGTTAATCTCCATCAAAAGCAAACTGCATTTGACACTTTAGCTTGAACAGTGAGTTGTCCTTGTCCAATTGGTTGACTCTGGTTGTTGGACACAATAAATATTACTTGGAAGGAGAGCCTAGAGTCACTTGTGTTGGGGTCACGGGGCGTGCAAATAATGAGGGAAGGACTGAAGTCAGAAATAAATCAAAAGCAACTTTATTCACTGCGGAGAGAGGGAGGGATGCTTCTAACCTGTTAAGGTTGAGGCCAGGCTTGAGAGCTGACAAGTGACAACTTTGAAGGGCAGGAACAGTTTCCTTTTGAAGCATAAACCTACAGCAGATGTTCAGGGGATAATAAAGAAGGAATTTGTAAGCAGGGTGGTGGTGGCACATGCCTTTAATCCCAGCACTTGGGAGGCAGAGGCAGATGGATTTCTGAGTTCGAGGCCAGCCTGGTCTACAGAGTGAGTTCCAGGACAGCCAGGGCTACACAGAGAAACCCTGTCTTGAAAAACCAAAAAAACAAAAAATACAAAAACAAAAGAAGGAATTTGTAAATCAAGGATTAATTCTTCAGCCCAGGGTGTGGTGGTTGATACAGGCTCAGGCTATTCCAAGGCAGTGGTCTTACTTGAACTTTTGTGGATGCTAACTGAAAAGAATATAAGACCTGAGGACATGCAGTAAGAGGGCGGGGGTGGAGGCCAGTGCTTTTAATTACTCTGGGTAATGCCTTTGTCACAGTTGGTTGCTGTGAACAGACACCTTGACCAAGGCAACTCTGTAAGAAAGTATTTAATTGGGGGCCTGTTTAAAGTTTCAGAGGTTTAGTCCATTATCATGATAGTGGTGACCTATCATGATAATGATGGTGGCATGCAGGCAGGTGCTGGAACAGTAGCTGAGAGCTACATCCTGAGCTGTAGGCAGGAAAAAAGAAAGAACTAGGCCAAGCATGGGCTTTTGAAACCTCAAAGCCCACCCCCTGTGACACATGTCCTCTACAAGGCCACACCTCCTAGTCCTTGTAATCCTTTCAAATAGTGTCACTCCCTGGTGACCAAACATTCAAATATGTGAGCCTGTGGGGGCCATTCATATTCAAACCTCCACGGTGCAGCTAGGCTGCTGACTTGGACTGAAAGCCATTCTGGTTGCTGATTGACATGGAGCTGCTATAATTGCAAGGCCACTAATTTGGAAGCCTTTTTTTAAAAAAAAAAAACCTTTTTCCAGGTCCTCTGGAATGCTCTGCTGGACTACTATACTATCTATACTAGTTGAGCCAGCCTGTAGCCGGCCTTCTCATTTGTGTCCTTCCTCTCCTTCCTTTTCTTTTAAAGGTCTCACTATATAGGCAAGACTAACCTTGGGCTCACAGCAGTCTTCCAGCTTCCGACTCCTTTAGGTGCTGGGGTTATAGGTATGAGCTCAGCTGTCGTTTGACTTGTGTGTTTTGGTGAGCCTGTTGGTCTTGGGGAGAAAGGCCTCTGTACAAAGTGCAGCTAATGGCTGCGTTTTTCTTACTGGATCCTTTGTGGATTCCAAGATGACCCTAGAAAAGGGCTTCCCAGTGAAATTTAAGAACAATGGCCAGCTTAGATTTCTTTTGCCTTAAGGTCTGGGCAGCAGACAAGTCAGTATTGGTTGGCACTTTGGGAACAGTTAAAAGGTCGATTGTCATATTCTGGGCTTTTCTCTTTGGTGAACCAGGTTCTTGTCACTGATGTCATTCACAAGAGGAGAGCAGGTCAGTCTTACGAACATCTTTGAGCTTACTCAGGACTTAGCGCTGTTTTTGTTGGTAAAATTCATGTGTCTTGAAGTCATGGATCCTTAAGACCCTGGATTATTATTTTATTTATTTATTTTTAAAGGTGGGTCCTTGCTCTGTAGCCTATGCTCAACTCAAACTTTTGGTCCTCCTGGCCTGCCCTGGCCTGCTGAGTGCTAGGATTATAGGTGTGCACCACCATACCCAACTAGACCTAGAAGTCTGTAGAAAACCATGTGTGTGTGCGTGCGCATGTGTATTCACACACACACAAGCCACAGCACTGGTGTGGAGGTTAGCGGAGAAACTTGTGACAGTCAATTCTTTCCTTCTGTCGTATGTTCTGGAAATTAAACTCGGGTCATCAGGCATGGCAGCAAACCATCTTGCCAGCCCAGTGTAGGAATCCTTTTAATATTACTTTAAGTGTTGTTGTTGTCAAGGGAATGCAAGCCGCGTGGACCTATTTCCTGAATTTCAGATTGCTTTCCCTGTAAGAATACTGTTTATCTGTCTCCCTTGTCCTCCCAAACAAGAAAGGCAAATCAAACCATTACCGGATTGTGAATGTTCAGACGATGTCGTATGGGAGGAAGCTAGCTATAGGAGATGCCACACCAGTTTTTCCATCCTGGGTATGAGAAATACCTTGAATTTTTGAATTTTAGCTTTTTTTAAAAATTATTTATTTATTTTTCTTATGTATGTGAGTACACTGTAGCTGTCTTGAGACACACACCAGAAGAGTGCATCGGATCCCTTTACAGATGGTTGTGAGCATTGTTTCTGCATCTTCCCAATACGGGTAAAATAACTCCCATTCTAGGGCTGGGCCTGTTTGTAGGTTAGCTGTAGAGGATTTTCCATGGCATGCCAAAGTATTCAGGGCTAATGCTCATCTGGAATGTTCTACATAAAATTTTCTCTGTGTCACTTGTGTGTCAACATTTACCATTTGCAGGCTCTCTTAACCCTGAAAAGGACAGTTGTCCTAGAAAGTAAGAAAAGGTCTCTATGAATGCTAGGGTCCATTTTACGCTGTATTTTGCTTTTTACAAGGAATAGAAACCCCAGTGTGATACCACACAGCTGTCCGTGCAGTGCCTCTTTGTGTACCTGGTTGCACAGGTGTTTTCTTGAGTTTGATGGTAACCTTGTGCCAGGCAGCCCCTCTGTAACAAGCTTATCCTATGAGCAGGAGGGTATTTGTTGGCACAACCCTGGTGTGCTTTTGGTGCTAGATGGATCCTCTTTGTTCAGAAGGGCCAGTGGACAGCCTTGTAGTCAGCTTAGGGTGTTGAATTGAGTCCTGAACGTGCCTACATTTTTAGTAAGACCTAGAGTGTAAGTGACAGGTAGACTTGTATTGCAGGAGAGCTATCCTTTACTAAAGAGACTTACCTCCTCAAATGTTCTTATTAATACTGATACAGGGAAGACCGTGTAATTATAAAATTATAAGAGAAAACTGGAATGGAACTTGCTGTGATCTCTTTGTCCCAGAGTGTTGATTTCATGGAGCATTATCTGTTTCTTCACTGTGTTTTGCCCGAGGAATGTAAGGATGCGTGTAAGCATCCTTAATTGACATTGACATTCAGCAAACCAGAGGCCTAGAGGCATGTGGCTCTTCAGGGGCAGCGTGAGCCGTGAATGTCAGTCTTTCCTATTGTTTTCTCAATTTCCTCTTTGCTACTAAATGGAGAAATACCTACTGCTATTCTGGTAAATTTAATTGAAAATCTTAAAAACCTATTGTTTAGTATTTATCAAAATTATAATAAGTGCCTTTCTAAATTTTTTCTGTATGAGATGGACCACATATAACATGAAAATGTTCTCTATATTCTTATATTTTATTTTTGTATCTTAAATTTTAGTAGAGTTTTTGAGCCATTAGGAGATAAGAGCAGAAATGAAAACCATTACTTCAGTCTAATTGTGTTGATATTTTCAGTGATGCATAGTCGATAGGTGAACATCCAAAGCTATTCTGGGTATTTTAAGCACATAAACTGTGCAAGAACAATTTTCAGTGGGAAGGCATTTTAAATTTGCTTTTCTCTTTTCTTATAGGAAGGAGCTTGAAGCCTTCAAAGGTAATTCTATGTTTAATTCTTCACTTCCAAATAGTTGAAGATTAATTGATGTCAGATGTTGTATCTTAGCGATAAGGAAATAACCCCTTCCTTTCCTATAAATGGGGTAGTTTATATTAAAAAGCAGATGTTGGCATAGCACTGCTTGTGTAAGTGTTAATCATAACAAGTTTGAAGTTCTGCTTTAACTATATGTAGCACAGGTGCTCTGTGAACGTTTGCTATAACCCTGGAAGAAATGTTAGGCAGGTGGAGTACTAACTCTGAGTTATTGAACCTTAGGGTTTCAGAAACTGGCTGGTGCTGTACATCTGGGTCACAGGAGGAGGAGCTGGGGAGGGAGCTCAGAATATGCCTGTAGGCTCGTGAACTTCCAAGAGGTGTACTTCATCAGAGCCGAGCTCTGTTCCTAGACTCTTTGTGACTTGGATGAGGCTTTGGACCTTTGGCTTGGTTTCTCCATTTGTAAAATTAGAGATTTTGATGAAACACATTCTGAGATTCTGAAAAGCAAACCAGTGTTGCTTTGATCTTGGAGCTTTTTAAGAGGGGCGTCGCGAACAATTCTCAGCTGTGTTCACCATGCTTGGTCACATTAGTCACTGCTTTGTTGCTTTGGTGGAGTGCTGTGACTAAGGCACTTGATAGGAGGGAGAGTGCATAATGGCAGGAGAGGGAGAGGCTCAGAGGTCACATCTTTAACCATAGACATGAAGCAGAAAGTGAACAACTGAACGAGGGTTGATGATGGGAGCAGTGGAGGCCTGCCTTAGTGATATATTTCCTTCAACAAAGCTGTGTCTTCTCAAACCTTGATAAGCATTGCCCCCGCTGGAACCCGAGTGTTCAGCTGCCTGGCTGTGGAGGACATTGCTCATTGAAACCACCACACTAGTCCTGGGAAACTCTAGTAAAGCAACCACAGACTTCCTAGCAGGCAGGGTCCTTCCAGTATACCCCTGTCAGGTGGGCTTTACTAACTCCACAGAAGCTCCCATTCTCAGAGGCTCTTTACAAGACATACAAGTCAATTATTGGTGACTCTCTTGTGGTCTGCAGCATGCTTGTTACAACCTCTGTGAGCTTGCACTGGCCTACGGAGTGAGCACAAGTTCTCCAGTACGTTGTTTATGGTTTGTATTACCTGTGTGGAGTATTGTTAGCAGTTTCAGGAAATAACTACTCTTCAAGACGAAGGGCCTGAAGGCTTGTTTCTCCTGTGGCTGCATCGAACAGGCTCCACTTTGTTACATTTCTGTTTCACCCACTGTGGTGACTAAGCTCATGGCCAGTTGTTGAAGATAATGTTCTGTGACTACGTACGTGATGGCATGCATTGTCACACTCTAGTGGCTCTTACATTAACCGTGATCCCCTATTCATGGGCATTATTTTTCACCAGTTGTTTAAATGAAATAATATTTGAAGTCCTCATCAAATGCTTCTTTGCTTCTTGTTTGTTTTGATTGACCAGTTTAGCATTTCTTATATAATAAAGAGATGGAAAAGCCCAGTCAAGCTAACAGTAAAAGACAAGCAGGCACACATGTTATATAAAATGTCAGCTTTACTTGCATCTCCCCGCTGAAGCATTTTGTTGTAGTATATGGTTCTCAGAGACCAACCATTTGCAAAAGGTTAGCTACTGTTACATATTGCTTGATAGGATAATTCAATTTAGGATGAAATATACTGTTTATACACACATTTCTAATTTTGTGCAACATCTACACTAGGTCTATCTACAGAGCAATTTATGCTCTTGAATATGACCAAACTCAAAATTTGCATCATAGGTAGGCTTTAAGTGTATTTTAAAAATTACCCTTAGCCAGACGGTGGTGGCGTACGCCTTTAATCCCAGCACTTGGGAGGCAGAGGCAGGCGGATTTCTGAGTTCGAGACCACTCTGGTCTACAGAGTAAGTTCCAGGACAGCCAGGGCTACACAGAGAGACCCTGTCTCGAAAATCCAAAAAAAA
>NW_022196913.1:49591143-49597725 GCF_008632895.1 Mastomys coucha | reverse complement strand
CCCCCCCCCCCCGCCCTGTCTTGAGAGATGGGGAAGGGAAGAAAGAAAAACATTTGTGTTTGAGTGTCTTGCCAGTACTTTAGAAGTACAATTAGCCTATAACAAGAAAATTAACTATTTTTCCAAAGTATTAATGGGAAAAAGTTTTAAAAATTCACTCAAACATGTTATAATCCTATTTTTTAATGTTGCCTTTGTTATCCCTTTTGAGAGTGCAGGGAAGCAAGAGGTTTCATTCTCTCCAGTTTCATTCAGCTTAGTAGTCACACTTAGAGGCCCTTTCTAAGTTGGGGAAGTAAGTGATTTTGAGGGAACAAAGTACAAGACCAGAAAGCACTCAAGTTAGTAATAGAGTTGATGTCACCCCAAGGTCTGGCTTCTCCCTCTGTGCTTGCTGAGGCTAACGAGCCCAGCTACACTGCACTTCTGTTGCATGAGGCAGATGTCTGCTGTGGTATGAAAACCAGTTGTTTTAATGCTGGCAGTAAGAAGAATTTTTAATTCTCCAAATGCTGCATTCCTTTAAGCTTAGTGAGGAATTTTAAGTATTAAACGGTAGAGAAAGGATGGGATTTTTTTTTTTCAGAGCTAGAGTTTGTTACTAAGGACTGTACAAAGGGCCTTTATACATGCTAGAAAAATATTATCCTTCTGAACTCTGCCCCATCCCCTTGCAATTATGTGCTTTAAGACAGTCTCAGTAAATTAGCTAGGCTTGTCTCGAAATGCATGCTCCTTCTGTCTTAGTAGCTGGAATGGTAAGTGTGATACCATATGCAGCGAGAATATATATTTTTTTGGTTTTGTTTGGTTTTTGTTTGTTTGTTTGAGACAGGACAGCCCTGGCTGTCCTGGAACTCACTCTGTAGACCAGGCTGGCCTCGAAATCAGAAATCCCCCTGCCTCTGCCTCCCAAGTGCTGGGATTAAAGGCGTGCGCCACCACTGCCCGGCTCATTTAATTTTTTAAAGAGACTGTCTTACTATACTGAGTAGACCAGGCTGGCCATGAATTCACAGAGATCTATCTGCCTCTACCTCCTCAGTGATGGAATTAAAGGCCCTTGGCAGCATACCTATTATTATTGTTTATGTGTGCAGTGTGTGAGGCTGTGCATGTGAGGCCAGAGCACAGCTCTGTGGAGTCTGTTCACTCTTTCCACCTTTACATGGGCCCCAGGGATCAAACTCAGGTATTTAGGTTAATTTTATCTTCATGAAACAATATTTTGGTAGCATGAATGTATATACATCATGTGTGTGCAGTGCCCATAGAGGTCAGAAGGTTGTGGGTCCTCTGGAACTGGAGTTACAGAAGGTATGCGTTGCCCTGTAGCTGACAGAGCGCATGCTCTGTCACAGCCATAAGTAGGCTGGATTGCTACGCCATCTCTTCAGCCCCTAGTTTTAAAGGCTTTTATTCAATGTATAAGTCTTAAAAATTACTCTTACATTTTAAGTCTAAAAATATGTCACTGCAAAGGAACAAAGATTTACAGTTAGCTCTTCCTATCTAATTGTATGATACTTGACTTAACATGGTTTTATATATTACATTTGCCCTTTTACATTTAGCAAAGCAACCACCAGCCTCTTTTCTCTGGAAGATATACCACCTGGTACCTGTGCTTGTTGAATGCTTAGAGGAGGCATCAGCCACTCTCAGATACCGATCTCTGTAAATAGAACAGCATACTTAGCCAGGGAAAGTGTCCACTCACACAACCACCTCTGCAACGGGCTACTCTCCGTGCTCAGATTACATACTGGGTAAAAATGGAACCTCCCAGTTAAGGGCAGTTAGAATAAATGAGGATTGCAACTCTGTGGGAAACTTAATATAGTTAGCCTTTAAATGTTGCCATAAATCATACGAATCATCAGTCAGAAATTAGAAAGGGTTCAGAGGAGAGGGTCTTCTGTACATGAACTGTACCATCTATATTTCTGTTCTTTTTTTTTTAATCTAGTGCAGTGTGGGTAGTTTATATAAGGATTTTCAGTCAGAAGACAATGCTTAATGAGTACATAATTAAAACCATGGGTATGTTTTAAATTAAAATATTTGTATTGTATTCTAATAGATTTCTGTCAATTTCCTTTTAGAAAATTAAATGGTCAAAATGGTTCCAGTTTAATAAGGTATCCATTATAATCTACTACTTAACATAAAATCTGTCTGTGTCAGAAGTGTGGTCAGTTGAAAACATGTCAGGATTTAGGAGTTGTCATTTTCCAGTAACTGATGATCATCAGGACTTGTGTGGAATGAGGCAGCAAGGGCCAGCCCACCTAATGACGTTTGACACTTTGCTTTAGAACATACTGGGGCAGGTTGTACCAGGGCAGTAACAGAGACAAGGAGGAGAGTCCAGCAACTTAAACTGAGAAGGGAAAAGGTTAAAGGAGAGGAAGCAGCATGCTGATAATGGCTGTGTGTATCAGTTGAGCAGACGGGGCAGTTCCATTATCTCTAACAGTGAGGAGGAAAAGCCAGGCTGCAGATCAGAAGGGAGTCCACAAGTAACACTTCATAAATGGAAAGAAATGAAAATGCAGCTTGAGGTAGGATCAGGGAAGCCAAGGAGGAGCTGAGATCGAAGTTATTAAAGGAATTGATTAGGGTAATAAAGATCAAGGCAAGAATGAAGTCTAAATAAGTCACCTTTGGGAAGGATCAAGGGGCATTTTTTCCCCTAAGGTCTCACAGAAGAAAGAATAGCTGCTGTGGGGGAGGGTGCAGAGGGGAGGTGAAGTAAATTAGGAGAAATTTACACAAAGAAAGATAATCTGAGTTTTCTGACCTAAGCTTGGAATAAAAAACAAATGTGCTTTGGTTAGCCGGAAGTTAGGAAACAGCATGTGTCATTCTTTTACCTGCAGGGCCTAGTTCTCTTGGATGACAGTATCAGTACAAATGGAACTTGACCCCAGAGTTTAGGGTCAATAGGAGAGGCCTGACCAGACCAACAAAATAAGTATGCAAGAGAATGTGGGGGTGGATGCCATAAAGGGAAAGAGTTTGTGGTCAGAATAGGTCTCGTAGTCCAGGATGAAATTTCAGTTTGAGATTCTAGAGATGGAGCGATGCTCAGCTGAATGTGACTCAGAGTGACCATCAATCTGAAGAGATCATCTTAGTGAGCGCTCTGCCGCTGTGCAGAGACACCATGACCACAGCAACTCTCACAAAGGAAAGCGTTTCACTGGGGCTGCCTTACAGTTTCAGAAGTCCATTGTTGTCGTGGTGTGAAGCATGGTGGCACACACAGGCAGCCATGGTGCTGGAGAAGTAGCTGAGAGTTCTACATCAAGATCCACAGCAAGAAGAGAGAATTCTCAAAACCCACCCCCATTGACACACTTCCTCCAACCTACTAGTCCTTTCAAGTAGTGCGGCTCCTGGTGACCAAGTGTTCAAATCTATGAGCCCATCGGAGCCATTTTCATTCAAGTCAACCTATCACCTGACTGGAGACTTCAGAGATGCTAGGATCTCACTTGCTGGGTGACGCTGAAATGTGCCTTGTGCATACAGTGATATAGCAACATTTAGTGAGCTCCAAATCAAACTAATAGTACATGTTGAGCTTGCATAACAGCTGGTTCAGTTCGGGAGTTGTTCCAACGTGTGAGCAAAACTATTTTAGCTGCTGATTGGTAATACTAAGTGATAAAGACTCAGGTTGGATGACAGATCCACCTTTTGCCCTCATGGATCTGACAGACTGCTAGAGCTTACAAGATAGAAAGGCAAATGAAGTTTGAATATTATCTAGGAAGGGGAGTAAACACGGGATAATCAGCTGGAGACTGGTGGCGTCACTCAGTGTGGACGGTTCCGACCTGCAGGCAAGGAGCATAATAAGGACATTGAGAAAGGGAGAGAACACTGACAAGAGTACAGGGATGTTTATTTCAAGAATTGAAGCTAAAGTTTAAATTTCTTGTTCATTGAAAGAACTACAAGTAATTTGTCACCACTGAAACATATGATGCGTGGGAAGAAGTGAGGGACAGAGTTGGACACAGGGGGAGCAAGAGGTACACAAGGCCTTCCCTGTCATGCTCAGGGCTTTGCAGTTAGACCAGTGACCTCCACAGAGGGAAGAGAGTGCAAAACATTGGGAGAGAGAGAGAGAGAGAGAGAGAGAGAGAGAGAGAGAGAGAGAGAGAGAGAGAGAGAGAACGTGCACTTGCTGAAGTAGCCAGAAGACAACCTGTGGACTCTTCTCTTTCCACTTTGTGAGTGTTGAACTCAGGTCCTCAGGCTTATTGGCTAGCAGCTTTACTTGATTAGCTTTGTTCCTGAGTTCTAGAACATGTTTCATTTTTCTTTCTGTGATCTTTTTTGGTTTGTTTTTTGAGACAGGGTTTCTCTGTGTAGCCCTGGCTGTCCTGGAACTCACTCTGGAGAGCAGGCTGGCCTCGAACTCAGAAATCTGCCTGCCTCCCATGTACTGGGATTATAGGCGTGCACCACCACCGCCCAGCCTTTCTGTGATCTTTTTAAATGTTTATTTTGTATGCTGTTTGTTTTTGAGGCAGTTTTTCATGTGATTAGGCTGGCCTTGAGCTATATCATTGTAGATGACTTTGAGTCTGTGCTGCTCCTGCCTCTCTCTGAGTGCTGGGTTGACAAGTGTTCACCACCATGCCACGTTTATGTGATGCGGGGGATCAAACTCAGGGCTTTGTACATTCTAAGACAAGAACTCTACAAACTGAGCCCTATCCTCCATACCAATATCTGTATTTGTAATAAAATTATATATAGGAATTGATTATATGATATGTACATTATCAAATTTGAAAGGCTTGTGTTAAAGATTTTTGTACCTTATGGGAATGCATGCTCAAGGGAGCGTAGAGGTTCATCTGAGAGAGGCAAGTTAGAGAGTTGATGAACCCAAGGGGTTCCAGTTAGAACTCACAGGATCAGATCTGCTTTATGTTTTCTGGGATCTCATAGGAGGGTAGGGTGGAAAAGAGCAGATCTAAGATCCAAAAGCTTAGGTGAGCTGCATATGCTGGCATGTGCCTGGAATCTCAGCTCCTTCAGATGCTGAGGTAAGAGGATTGCTGAGTCCATGAGTAGAGACCAGTCTAGGCAACATAGCAAGAATCAGTCTCAAATTAACAAAACAGCAACACTAAGGCTAAAGGGAAAAAAAAAGAGTGGGAGAGTGTTATGTTAAAGGAAGAATTTTTTTTTTTTTTAATGTATTTGTCTGAAAGGCAAAAAGAGTGTAGAAAGGTTGATTAGGAGAGCAGCAGAGAGTGTTTTGGGGTGTGTAGTTCTGAAGCAGGGTACAGCTGGCGGTTACTGCAACTATCAGAATTGTGACATTTAAGGACTTATTGTGCATTCCAAACCACTGGTTAGTGCTACTGAATTTCAGGGAGCCTTTACTAAAGCTACATTTAAATGTGATAGGGGAAATTTAAAGGTGCCTATGTATTATAAAGCAAACTTATCCTTTATTTTAATTTGTCCAACTTCAGACATTAGTGTTTCTTTGTGTTTTTTAGATGTTTCTCATGCATCTTTGCACCTAGATGACAAGTTCAGAAGGATTTAGTACATTTCCAGCCCAGCCCACCCCCATTTTCAGCATCATTTGGTATGGTCCCAGATTGGTTCGTACATCTTTGTATGCCAAAGCCCCTGAGAGCTTGCATTTTGCTTTATAGAAGCAGTGGATTCCCATGTCTGTCTGTTTAAGCCATCAGAAACATCAGGAACCAAACCAGCTTCTGGCTGCAGCCTTGCCTCCTTTGTTCTCAGAGGATGCACGGGAGGGGAGCGGCCTGGTAGCTAAAGGTTCCTCTGGACCAGCGCTGCTTCTATCCGTTTGCTCAGTTCTTAATCATGTCATCTCCAGGACTCAAGGAAGATAGTCAGAAGGATCCCTGTAGGTGGAACTTTATTTCATGTTTTTTCTTAGCTGCTTTTATTTAAAACTGTTATATTTGCATGGTATACAGATGAAATATTATTAAAAAGCTGAAGTTAAATTTAACCTGATTTGAACCTATAAATGCTATATTTTAGTGAGAGCTTTATTTTCTATGTATTATCAGTAAGTAATTATGCTAAATTAATTCCAAGAACAAATAAATGTTGCATGGGAATCTAGGACATGTGCATGTGTAATACATATCTTCTCATCTGTCAGGTGAAATTTCCCAGACATTTTTCTGAAGCAGCATTTACTTTAAAAGCTAAAATGCCAGGCAAGCAGTGCCAGTCCATTTCTTATGATTAGAAATTAGAGTTAACTTAGCACCCTCGCTGCCAGGGTGCTCATTTTCCAAGCAGAAGGTAGCATGGCTAAATGTGTGACCATATCTGGAGACAGAAGAAAGTTAAAGTTCACCCCATGCTACTCTGGGCTCATCTAAGATGGCTGGTTCTAAGATGGGCTTTACAAATGCCTTAATGCTTCATATAGACTTAAAATGTATAAGTTTATAGAACCTGGGCATACTTCTTATCCCCTGTTAGCTGAGGAGATGATCTTAAATGTGATGTCTTAAGTATACATATAGAAGCATATAAACCTGTGGAATTTGCTGAAAA
>NW_022196913.1:49547340-49591133 GCF_008632895.1 Mastomys coucha | reverse complement strand
AAAAAAAAAAACAACAAACCTTAAGAATTAGTTCTTGGTGTTTTTGTTGAATAATGTGATTCTATCCTTAGAAGCAACTGATGAATAAATTCTACTAGTTACTGGATTTTAAAAACTCCCCATTAGGCCTTTAAGATGGCATTTGCTGTAACGTGTTTTATGTATATGGCATGCCCTGTCAGGCGGAAGCAAAGACCAAAAGAATGGCCAAAAGAACGGCCCCAGTCTCTTATTCTGTGTGGCATTTCTGCTTCTAAGATTGCAAGCTAGCATCAAAGTCAGTCGAAGAGTTTTCCTTCCTCTCTCAAGTCTGTCTCATATTTTAACTTTGTTGTTGTTGTAGTTTAGAAATTGAACTGAGGACCTCAGGTGTACAGGCACACATTGTACCATCCCAGGCCTGTGCGTAAACATATGAAGTGAAGAATTTATGAAATCCAACACCAATTAGGAGTACATTACATTCTTGCTTATTTTGCCTGTGAGGTAATGAGGAAAAAGCATGTAAGGACTTGACAGTGAGGACTTTAGTGTCACTTGGAGAGACTTCACAGTGGCTTATTTCTCTCAGGCATGCTTAGCATTGGCAGTTCTAAGAGGAATGGTGTTAGTGTGGGCATTATTTTAAGTTATTAACCTAGGAAATTACTTCTTACAGTTTTAATTTGTTGATGAATTCTACCAAGATTATTAAGTGTCTGCTCTTGGTCTCTAAGATATGTCAGTATGTTTATGTATTTGTCTTTAAGAAGCTTGTTTATGATGGGGGTAAAGATGTTTGAAGAAAGTGTGGAGATTTACATCCTGCCTTTTCATTTTGATTCTGGGGCTCATGCTTGCTCCCTCACTCGATCTTTCTCTGCACTGCCCACCCCCCCAGCCCACACCCCGCCCCAGACAGGGTTTCTCTGCGTAGCTCTGGCTATCCTGGAACTCATTTGCAGACCAGGCTGGCCTTGAACTCACCTACCTCTGCTTCCCACGTGCCAGGATTAAAGGTGTGCATCACTGCTAAGCAGTTAACTTTTCAGACCTAGCTGAGTCTTTCTTCTGAAACTTTGCCAGATGCCATACTCTGGCCTGGCTGGGAACTCGCTAGGATGATGCTTTACACTGAAGAGGAACTGACACTCTGACAACTTGTTTATGTATTAAACTACATAAAAATAGACCTTGAAATGACAGTTGTGACCCTTAATATTATCTTTCAAATTTCTACAAAGATTATAGACCACTATTGCATGATCAATAATTATAGCAATAGATCATTTTAGGAACCAATTGGTATAAGCTTTTGTCACATATTACATTTGATATCTTGAACAAAGATATCAAATACAGCCATTCTGTTTCATTACCCTTTCAGTGGAACATAGTATAAACTTGACAGCAAAAATTGTACCTTTCATAGAACTAAATCTGAGCACCACAAAAAGGAATTGTGTGGGAATATTGCCTGTCAGTCTTGAAAAAAGGACTTATCTGTTGAATACATGTGATGCTTCATGATTTGTCTGAGCTTTTTTTGGAGGTTGGCATTAAGAAAGTACCTGTGGGCTCTTATGGACCTTCCACTTATGCGTTTGAAGGCAGCTGTGGAGTTCCCACTAACTCAGGAGACCACTGGCTTAAGGAGAATTCCAGATGGAGGGAGAAGTCAGGCGAGCAACTGACCTAAGAAACCCTTGGTGGTTCTTCTGTGCCTGTCCTGTCCAGGACTGCCCATTGTGCACTTATAGGCATGTGAACTACAGTTTGCTTCCATTTGAGGAATCAGTGGTCACCCTAAGATAGGAGAGATGACTGAAAACACTGGAATATACTGACATCTATCAGCATTCTGTTCTGTGTCAGTACAGGATTAACTTTTGAAAAGACAGAGACGGGCAGTGGTGGCACATGCCTTTAATCCCAGCACTTGAGAGGCAGAGGCAGGTAGATTTCTGAGTTCGAGGCCAGCCTGGTCTACAGAGTGAGTTCCAGGATAGCCAGGCTACACAGAGAAACCCTGTCTCGAAAAACAAAAAACAAACAAATGAAAAGACAGACACTCCTTCACACAATGTGAAGAAAAGAAAAGGTTAAGCCCATCACGTGCATTTAAGAAACCATCCTGGGAGCTCATTTAAATACTTTAGCAGCCCTTCCAAAGTACAGCTCTCCACAAACCTTGCTGAGGCTCAGTTAATTTTTCCTGGTTAATGTATAACTGGAGAGGCTTTGTGTCTTGTCTGCACCCACTCTAATTTTTCCAGAATCCCATCTGAGACCATCTTTAAGAATTGTGGTTACTGCCAAAGTCTTGAAGCCATTTTTTTCTGCTAACTAGCATGTTGCTACTGCTAAGACAGGATCTCCCTGTGATCCAGCCTGTTTGGTTCTCATGGCAATCTTCCTGCATCAGCCACCTACGTTATGATTGTTGTCCTCTGCCATCACACCCAGCAAAGCTATAGTCTTTATAGTGTGCTGTTAGTGTGTGCTGGCTATTAGCTTTTGGATGTGCATGGGTTTGTGTGTAAGTACAGTGCCCTCGGACAGCAGAAGAGGGTGTCAGACCCCCAGAAGCTGGAGTGAATAGTCAGTTGTGAACTGCTTGATGTGGATACTGGAAAGCAACAGCCCTGGCCGCTGGCTTTTGAGAGAGAATGTGCCAACTCACTCTGACTAGCACTCTGTGGTAATCACATGACAGAATTTACTTGTTTATATTGTGACAGGGTCTCATGTAGCCCTACGTGTGAACTCCTGATATATTTGTCTCCACCTACCAAGTGGTAGGATTTAGGTATGTGCCACCACACCTGGGATGGGGACTCATCCCAGGAGAAAAGCAGCTCAGCATTTTTTCAGTAGCTATTCATTGCCTGCCGCTCTACATTTCAACTCTTGACAAGCTGAAATCAGCAGTAACCTTGACAATGTTCTGCCAGCTGCAGTTTACTGTATAGCATGAAATGGCTTCCCCATTATTGATTAGGATAGTTATATTATTCTCTACAACAATGCTTTGTAGTTCTCTCGTTCTGTGGCTGGCAAAATGTCATGAGTAAATTTGCTTCTTGCTGCATGCTGCCTACATTTGAGCCACTGAGTGGAGTTAGAAGCCTCTCTCTCCTGAGTTCTGGCTTGTCCTGCCATTGGCTCACTGAAAAACCTGCCACCTTTCCCTTGCCCCCTCATCACACTGTTGGCTTTTTGATCTCACTGCACAGTGCTCTTCCGAAAGCAGGGGAGGAGGCACAGCAATGGCAGAGAGTGGCTACTCTGAAAGCTAACATGTATGTAATTTACTGGATTATCTTCAACCAAATAGGCTTTTGTTTTGTTTGTGAAAAGTGTTTTTGTCATTGGCCTAAATTAAAATTCAGGGAGAAAGTATATGGCAAATAGCTGTTGTGGCCAGCAGGTTGTAGAACCTTGATATAGTGCCTTCTCTCTCCTTTCTGAGCAGACACCTTTTTATTTGCATTACCTCTACTCCTCCCTCTCCAATTAAAGACCTTTTTCCTATAATTGATGTTACACATACATGTATGCATACATACATGTGCACACCTATAGCCTACTGAGCCCTGTTTATTGTTATTCTTACATCCATGAGTTTGTGGCTGATCGCTTGGGTTTGTATAACCTGTGGGAACTCATCCCAAGAGAAGACAGATTCACTTTTCAGTAGCCATTTTCAGTAGCTCATAGCTCTTCATTTAGGGCGTAGGCCTTGTGAAATTTTTATTTGTGTTGGCATACTGAGTAAACAAGTGTGTGTGTGCACGCGCGCGCGCATGCACATACATGCAGGTAGAAAGTTGAAGTTGGTGTCAAGTGTCTTCCTATATCCATTTTAGTTTCTGTACTGAGGCTGGGCCTTCTGCTGAGCCTGGAGCTCACTGACCCAGTGAGCCACCTTGCCCAGGGACCTGTGTCTGCCTGCCAAGTGCTAGAATTACAAGTGAGTGGTGCTACACCTGCCTGACTTTAAATGGGTTCTGTGGTCTGGTCATCAGGCTTGTCATCAGGGTTTTGCATTATAAAGCACAAAAGTTTTGTTTTCTCAGACTGTTTTAAAGTGGACTTGTGCCACAGTATCCTTTCTTTGGGTAGGGGAGACTGGGGTAGGGACTTTTGATATTGCTCTGCAGATCTGGGACCCACTTCACACTGGGGTTGAGAGAAACCAACCGCCTTGTATCTCCTGTCTTCATAAATACTCTGCACCCTCTCAGGAGACATTTGCCATGTTGTATACAAGTTGTGAACATGACACCTTCTAGTCTGTGTTGAAGCAGATGGCTAAGCATTATGGTCTTGACCCCAGAGCCTAGGCTCTTTCTGCTCCACCGTTCCTTATGGGAAGGAAGGAAGCCGAGTGTTGTGTATTTCTCCTCTGAGTGGTTAATATGCTGGCACCTCACCATTGGGAGCAGCTGCCGTGTCCTGTTAGAGTGTGGATCTTTAACGGTTTGATTGAGTATAGCATTGAGGTTATACAGTCACCTTTCAGTGTATACCTGAACATTTTAATGCATTTTAAAAGTGGTTATTGCTATAGAACAATATCTCTGAAGATGCTTTTCTGTTCCTAATTGCAACTTCAGATAGACATAACCCGTTTTCCGTCTGTAGACTTTTCTGGATATTTCATGTTAATGACACGTACTATATGTATTCACTTGGTTTCTTTCCTTTACATATGTGTTGAGAAAGCTGTATATTACAATAAGTATCTAGTACTTCGTTTCTTTTTGTGAGTAACGTTACCATAAACATTGTCATAAACATAAACTACCCAGATCTCCCTTCACTTATCTTAGGTAGATCTTGGGATAGACGTGGCTGAGTTGTGTGGTCAGGTTTCTTAGAGAAGCCACTGAGCTTTCCAGGATGACACTGACATTTTACATTCCTACTGGCAGTGTGGTGCAGTTAGAGTTTCTGCTTCTTTTTGTTTGCACGTGGTAGTACGATTTGTTACGTTTTTTGTCCTGCTGAAGTTTGATCCAAGGATAACACATGCTAGAGAAGTGCTCTCTTATGAAGAGATACCTAAGCCTTTATCTGTCTTTTTAAATTATAGCCATAAAAGTGAGTGTGCAATATTTCATGGGATTTTGATTTGTGCTGACTAATCACTACTGATATTGAGCATTTTAGAGCAGTATGAAGGCTGGCACAGAGCTGGTCACTTGGTGTGCATGTACCTTTGAGGCTAACACTCCGTGCTAACTACTTTTTCATCAGTGCGCCAGTGTCTCTGAAAGAAGCAGCTTCAGTTCATGAAGGATTTATTTTGGTTCATTGTTCGAAAAAATAAATAAATAAATAAATAAAAAGACCATTTGTCAGGGAAGACATCCCAGCAGCAAGATCAGTTGGCGCTGTGGCAGCATGAACATGTGACATCTGGACACATTGTGGTGACAGGCAGGAAGCAGCAAGTTGGTGCTAGAACTAGAATAGTTACTCCCGAGGGCTGGAGAAACGGTCTACTTGTTAAGAGCATTGACCACTTTTCCAGAGAACTCAGGCTCAATTTCCTGCACCCACATGGCAGCTAATGTGAGATTTCGGCGTGGGTCCCCCACTGGAGAAGAAACAGGAGGGAGATCATTGTAAATTACATGAGGTTTATTATTGCCAGTATACTGGGTTCGTCCTGCTTTCAGAGCACTTTTTATACCCTTCAGTACATAAGTTTACAGCATGAGTTGGTTATCTCTCATTGGTGGAGCCTCGTTGTCTTTTGTCCTCATTGACCTTCATGCCCCAGGTGAGGGGGAGATACAGACTGCATGTAGGAGGGGTGAGGGGGGAATCCACCCTCCCAGGGACGTTTCCTGGAACCTGGCATTACTCCCCACAATTAGGGCATCTCCTGGGGACTGATGTTTGCTCAGTAAACCCTTCTGAAGCTCTGTCTTTAGGCTTAATGGACATTCCTTGCTCCTTGGTATTTTTATGAGGTGTCCCTATTTGCTCAATTTTTACACTAACTGCACTTCTACGTAATTCCATGCTCTCTTCTGGGCTCTTAAGTGGTCTGTATGCATGTGATAACTCTTCAGGGGAAAAAAACAAAGACCCATTTTCCAGAGATCACTTCTAAACCCCATTTCAAAAGACTTTGCAAACTCTCAAAACAGCCACCAACTGGGAATTAGTGCTCGTACCTGAGAGCCTTGGGGACAGTTTGTATTCCAGCCATGACATACTTGTTCCACGAGGCAGCCAGTCTCTGGCTCCTGGTCTGATTCTTCCCACAGTTTCTATTTCCTGGTGCATTCTGTGATGAAGTCACTGCTGCACGCCCCACTGTCGAGCAGTGCCCAGAGCCTCTGTGGGGGCCATAGCTTCACCATGGTGCTGGGCTACAGAGCCTCTGTGGGGGCCATAGCTTCACCATGGTGCTGGGCTGCACGCTCCACTGTGGAGCAGTGCCCTGAGCCTCTGTGGGGGCCATAGCTTCACCATGGTGCTGGGCTGCACGCTCCACTGTGGAACAGTGCCCTGAGCCTCTGTAGGGGCCATAGCTTCACCATGGTGCTGGGCTGCACGCTCCACTGTGGAGCAGTGCCCTGAGCCTCTGTGGGGGCCATAGCTTCACCATCATGGTGGGCTGCTTCCTCCGAGAAGGCAAGCAAACCCTTCTCTCCTGACTGCTTCCTTTTGAGAGTTTTCCTTATAGCAGTACAAAAATAACTATTCATTTATTAAACCAGTTCTGTATCTGAATCTGTATGGTTGTGTTAATCCCAAAGATGGGAGGAGAGAGACCACCAATTCAAATCCTCATGTCCAAACTAATTAAAGCAAGCTTTTTTTCATATTCGCATCTCCTTTTTTAAAAATTTTTTATTAGATATTTTCTTTATTTACATGCCATATGATATCTCCTTTCCCAGTTTCCCCTCCAAAAATAAAACTAAAAAAAAAAGAAAAGAAAAAGAAAAAAATAAATAAATGAAAGAAAGAAAAAAAAGGAAAACAAACAAACAAAAACCCAAACCCTATTTCCTCCCCACTCCCCCTGTTCACCAACCCACTCCCTCCTGCTTACTGGCCCTGGCATTCCCCTACACTGGGGCATAGAACCTTCACAGGGCCAAGGGCCTCTCCTCCCATTGATGACCGACTAGGCCATCCTCTGCTATACATATGCTGGTGGAGCCATGAGTCCCATCATGTGTACTCTTTGGTTGGTGGTTTAATCCCTGGGAGCTCTGAGGGTACTAGTTAGTTCATATTGTTGTTTGTCCTGAGGGGCTGCAAACCCTTCAGCTCCTTGGGTTCTTTCTCTAGCTCCTTCATTGTGGACCCTGTACTCAGTTCAATGGATGGCTGTGAGCCTCTACTTCTGTATTAGTTGGGCACTGTCAGAACCTCTCAGGAGACAGCTATATCAGGCTCCTGTCAGCCAGCACTTGCCGGCATCTACAATAGTGTCTGGATTTGATGGTTGAATATGGGAAGGATTCTCAGGTGGAGCAGTCTCTGCTCTATAGTTAATCTCTGCAACTCCTTCCATGGGTATTTTGTTCCCCCTTTTAAGAAGGAACGAAGCATCCACACTTTGGTCTTCCTTCTTCTTGAGTTTCTTGTGGTTTGTAGATTGTATTTTGGGTATTTTGAGATTCTGGGCTAGTATCCACTTATCAGAGAGTACATACCATGTGTGTTCTTTTGTGATTGGGTTACCTCACTCAGAATGATATTTTTTAGTTCCAGCCATTTCATAAATTCATTGTTTTTAATAGCTGAGTAGTATTCCATTGTGTAGATATACCACATTTTCTGTATCCATTCCTCTGTTGAGGGACATCTGGGTTGTTTCCAGTTTCCAGTTATTATAAATAAGGCTGCTATGAACATGGTGGAGCATGTGTCCTTATTACATGTTGGAGCATCTTCTGAGTATATGTCCAGGAGTGGTATAGCTGGGTCCTCTGGTAGTACTATGTCCAATTTCCAGAGGAACCACCAAACTGATTTCCAGAGTGGTTGTACCAGCTTGCAATCCCACCAGCAATGAAGGAGTGTTCCTCTTTCTCCACAACCTCTCCAGCATCTGCTGTCACCTGAGTTTTTATCCTAGCCATTCTGACTGGTGTGAGATGGAATCTCAGGGTTGTTTTGATTTGCCTTCCCCTGATGACTAAGGATTTTGAACATTTTTTTAAGTGCTTCTCAGCCATTTGGTATTCATCAGTTGAGAATTCTTTGTTTAGCCTCTGTACCCCATTTTTTAATAGGGTTTTTTGGTTCTCTGGAATCTAACTTCTTGAGTTCTTTGTATGCATTGGATATTAGCCCTCTATCAGATATAGGATTGGTAAAGATCTTTCCCCAATTTGTTGGTTGCCGTTTTGTCCTATTGACAGTGTCTTTTGCCTTACAGAAGCTTTGCAATTTTATGAGGTCCCATTTATCAGTTCTTGATCTTAGAACATAGCCAGGGGGGTGGTGGCACACACCTTTAATCCCAGCACTTGGGAGGCAGAGGCAGGTGCATTTCTGAGTTCCAGGACAGCCAGGGCTACACAGAGAAACCCTGTCTTAAAAAGCAAGCTCTTTTTAGGCATGTACAGGGGCAGCCTCCTCCTAAGCCTGGGTTCTAGAGGTCAGCCTTGGATGTGTGTAAAACAAAGCTTTTACGGGTCAGTGGTAAGGAATTTCCAAGTGGAGGATTTGGTGGACGAAATAGATGGGTTACAGAAGCAGAACATAAGCATGATAAGTTAGTAATGACAACCCCTAAAAGAAAGACATGATTGCAAGATGGTCATAACAGCAGGCAGTCATAACAAGGTAGCTATAACAACCCTTTTGAAACAAAGGTAGGGTTGCAAGATGGCTATTAACCCTTTGAAACAAAGACATGACTGCCATTCATGAAACAAAGATATGACTGAAACAGACAGTTGAATGCCATTTGTAGTTAAGGTTACAAGTGGGGCATAGCCTAGTCCTTGAAAAACAGAGGTTTCATCATAAACTGGAGTGAACGTAGTTTGTCTTTACTATAAGATGGCTCTTTAGCTTAAGACGGAGGCAGATTAGTTCTTTAGTTTGCCAATATTTTCCTTGATTAGGGATTTTCAGTATATTTTGAAGTATAAATAAGACCTATTGTTTTGGTAGGGGTTTTGTTTGTTTGGTTGGTTTTGAGGTAAGATCTTCTAAGATAGGCTTGGTTGGTGTGAAACTTTCATTGTAAAGTATGTTGGCTTCAAACTTGTTATAACTCTGTCTTTTTGCCTCCTGAATCTGGGACTATTGACATGCACCACAATGATTAGCTTCAAATGTGTTCATTTTAATGGTTTCTTTTTGTTTGTTTGTTTGTTTTAAAGATTTATTTATTTATTTTATGTATAGGAGTACACTGTAGCTGTATAGATAGTTGTGAACATTCATGTGATTGCTGGGAATTGAATTTAGGACCTCTGCTGGATCCGGTCAACCCTGCTAGCGCAGTCCCTGCTTGCTCCAGCCCAAAGATTAAGTCCACTGTAGCTGATTTCAGACACATCAGAAGAGGGTGTCAGATCTCATTACAGATGGTTGTGAACCACCATGTGGTTTCTGGGATTTGAATTCAGGACCTTCAGAAGAACAGTCAGTGCTCTTACCCGCTGAGCCATCTCACCAGCCCAGTTTCTTTTAATTAAAAAAATTTTTTTAAAAAGTCTGCTTTCTTTCCATATCCCAGAACTCTGTTTCACTTGAGACTGAGGCCCTCCTGTTCTGTTTAGAAACTTTCTAATTGTCAGGTTCCATTTGGATGGGTGGTCATAGAAAGCTGTGTGAGGGAGTAGTGTTGTAGCTGAGAGAGGGGTGAATACAGTGTGTGGGTGTACATGCCTAGTTTGGCCATCTGGGTACAGTCATTAGGCTAGAGCACAGTGCTGCTCCTGGAAGTACTTTATGGAACCATCACAGCTAAATTAGCTGTAGACAGAGAGAATGACCAGAGCGGCTTTCAGCAAAGCCTCTGTGCCTTCCAGAAAGAAAGTGACTGAAAGCCAGCTCTGGGGCCATACCTCTAATCCAAGCCCTTGAAAGCCAGCTCTGGGCAGACCTCTTATCCAAGCTCTGGGGCAGACCTCTAATCCAAGCCCTTGAAAGCCAGCTCTGGGCAGACCTCTAATCCAAGGCCTTGAAAAGCTGAGGCAGGGCTATTGCCTGGGCTGCAGCCTGAATATCAACAACAACAACAAAAAAAAAGTCTGCATAGTTTGGGGAAAGATAATTGCTATTTAGGAGGCTGTTGATTAAGTACAAGAAGTACTTTGGCCTGCAGGAATTAGAATATTAGAGCCGTTTGAGAGCCTGCTTGTTTGAAATCTCCCAAGATGGCCAGTGGATTAGATTACATCAGTGTCTGTAGCTTCCACTCCATCCACAGGAAAGGAGGAGCTAGTTCCCATACCTCCTCCACATAGCAAGTCATTTTAAACATCTCCAGTACTTGCTTTCTTTCCTCTTCAAAATCTTTTGGAGTGTAGGAATTGGAAGCAAGTAAGTTCTTAATCCATGTATCATTTTATATTTGTTGATTTTGTTTTAAAATAACGTCTTTCTTATTTAGGGCATGTGGAGGGGAGTTGAGGGAGTAGAGACAGAGAAAGGCAGAGAGAGAGAGAGAGAGAGAGAATGAAGAGGAGGAGGAGAGGGCGGAGAGGAGGAGGAGAGGACGGAAGAGGAGCAGCAGCTGACCATGAACACGTGGAGAGAGAAGGGGGAGGGGAGTGGGGAGAAAAGAGACAGAGAGGAAGAGCAAGAGTAAAACAAGGTCTTCTGTAGCCAAGCTTGGTCTCAAGTTCTCTGTGTAAGGATGACCTTGGACTGAGCCTTCTCCCCCACTTAAGTGCTAGAGTCGCAGGTGTGTACCACCATGCCTTACCTGCATGTGTAGGCAGGCCAAATGTCAGCTTCAGGTGTTGTTCCTAAGAAGCCATCTGCCTTGTTTTGTGAGACAAGATCTCTGACTGGGACCTGGAACTTGTAACTTAGGCTAAGGTGACTGGCCAAGGAGCCCAGTCTCCCCTGTCACAGTCTCCCCTGTGCTGGGATTCCAAGTGCCCACCGCTGTGCCTAGCTGGAACCTGGAGGTGAGTGCTGAAACAGAGGCTGTGGAGACAGGCTGCTCACTGAGGTGCTCTCATGGCTGACTCAGCCTGCTGTCTTACACAACCCAGGGTCACTTGCTCAGGAGTGGCTTCTCCCACAGTAGGCTAGACCCTGCCACATCAGTCAAGAAAATGACCCACAGACTTGCTGCCCATTGGCCAGTCTCATGCAGGCATCTTCAACAGTTAGGGTTCCCTATCCCCAAATGACAAAAACAAAAAAACTGACCAGCACAAAGTGGAAGAAAGCATGACCGCAGGAGAATGTGGGTTGGTTTCAATTGGTGATGCTTTGATCACTGAACTTCTTCATTTCCGTTCTACACATGACTATAATCAAGTCATTCACTTTGTATTGCATACTGTGTTAACGCAGTGAGTGCAGCTTTACCTCTCTGTGACATCTGCTGGCATATGTCTCTTTGGGTGTGTGTATGTGCACCTTTTCTTTTGAAAAATTAGTTTATTACAGTTTTGCCTACTGGTCTTAATTTTATGACATGAAATTCCAAGTTGAAATGGTTTGAAAACATCTCCATTGTTTCTGGGAATGGGGAAGATGAGAACCCAGTTCACATCTGTGGTGCCAGCACCTGTGGTGCAGTGACTAGCTATACACTATGAGGTGAAGAGTGCCCCTCCACAGTGAGGGGAGACATGGTAGTGTCTGGTGATGGTGCTACTGGGTGGTGACTGTAGGCTTTTTTCCTTTTTAACATGTCACTGTTAAACACTCTCCAACAGCAAGTGCAGCATCTTAATGCCACCGACCTTACTCCAGGCCACCAAGCCCTTCTGTTGAGTCCTTGTATCATGCCTGAGGCCTCAGTCCGAAGGGTTTTGTAATGGATCTTTTGCAGGGAAGGAAGGGGAAGGCTGCTGCTGCCATGTACCCCTGAGCTAGCCTCTGTCCTGGTTAGTTATTTAAACTGCAGCCAGGAAAGTGAGTGTGGATACACCTTCCATCTAATTCTAAGTGTCATGCTCTCATTTCAAAGATCCCGAATCCTTTCATGGTGAACTCATAGGATTCATAGAATTTTACTAAAAACTACATAGAATTTGGGGTTCTTTATTTCTTTCCAATCAAAAGTAAGTAAAACCAGACAATAGTACTGAATATGATAGCCGCTCAGCCCATGCCCTCTTAGTAATGGGATTTGAAGAGTGAGTACAGACTAAAAGCTATGCATCCAGAATGCAACCATGAGTGCCCCTTTGGGCTCATCCCTCCATGTGACCACATGCCCAGGACAGAGCAGACCTCAGGGAAGGCTCCCTGACCAGCCAGTAAACCTTGCCTTTACATTGTGTTCCTGTCACATATTTTTGTAAAAGCCAAGACAATAGCCATTTCGTTCAGAATACTTAATTTATAGAGATGTAATAAGTGTTCCAGAGCTGCAGACACCAGAATAGTATTCCTGTGCCTGAGTTTAGGAAACTGTACTCCCAGGAGTCATTCATAGTCACTGCATATGGTGAACAACTGTGGAACTGTTGCAAATTCTTTGTAGTGTTACAAACATGACTTATTCTGACTTCTAGATCTGGCCTCGTTCTTGACTGCGGCATGGTAGGTAAGGATCTTCCTTTCATAGTTGCATGCACAAAATTTAGACTAAGTACCACTTAGTACTGGAGAGAAGTGTGTGTGTGTACAGGGCTATCCCTTAATTTTATTTTTTAAGATTTATTTATTTTATGTATATGAGTACACTGTAGCTGTCTTCAGACACACCAGAAGAGGGCATCAGATCCCATTGCAGATGATTGTGAGCCACCATGTGATTGCTGGGAATTGAACTCAGGACTTCTGGAAGAGCAGCCAGTGCTCTTAACCGCTGAGCCATCTCTCCAGCCCCAAGGCTATTCCTTTATGTGTGTTTTCCAAGTAGGGCAAGACTCTGTAAGAAGTCTTTTTGTAATTTTCTTTTTGAGAATGGCTTGACTTGACCTGGGGTGTAGCCTATTGATAAAACTTGTGTGGTTGGTATGTGTTAGTGCCTAGGGTCCTTGCCAGCATCATAAAAGGTCAATAAATAAAAGCATTAATTGCAGCATTCTAAATTGCTTTTTTATAAGACACTAAATAAAACTTTTAAATGCTATTGAAATGCAAGGTTTGGAACTTGATGATTTTAAAATACATGTAATATCTTTTTGTTTGTTTGGTTGGTTGGTTGGTTGGTTGGTTTTTCAAGACAGGGTTTCTCCTGTCTTCTGTTTAGCCCTGGCTTTCCTGGAGCTCACATAGACCAGGCTGGCCTTGAACTCAGAAATCCACCTGCCTCTGCCTCCCAAGTGCTGGGATTAAAGGCATGCACCACCACGGCCCGGCTTGTATTGTCTCTTATGGGGTAGTTTGTATTCATGCCTTGTGTTGGGGCAGGGAAACAGGAGAAACTTCAGGAACTGGTGAGCACATTATTGTGGGAACCATCGCAGGAAGGACTTAGATAATAAAACCATGGAAGAGATGGTTTCAACTAGAGTAATGTCTTCTTATCTTAGAAGTCTTCAGTTCCTGCACAGTTTTAGTACAGTTAGATATGTTTAATAAGCCAGATGTGGCAAGAAGTAATTGGCAATGCTGCAGTCAGGGACTTTTATAAAGTAACATCAGAAACAACAGCTGCTGAAGAATGAAGGATGAAGCTGGGACTTGGTACGGCCAGAAGTACTGTAGGGACGGAGAAGGGAAGGACTCTGAACCCCAGGGAGCAGCTGTGAGGGAAGGCACAGAGAAACAGGCCCTCTGGCCCATTGACCATGCATGTCAGTGGGGCGGCCTCTCTGCAGGATGCTTTGGCTGTTCCTTGCCGCCCAACCCAGAAGATGCACTGTTGGACATTTGTCTTAGAAATCACTTATTTTCACATAGAAACTTGTAGAAATGTTTGTAGTAGCTTTATCATAATAGCCCAAAGCTGAAATCTACTCATCCATCCTTGGGACACCAATGACCATGAATTCCCCCAGAAATACAAGAAACATGTTTTCAGCTCCTGGAGCGTTGGAGCTGCACCCAAGGCTGAGTGAGAAAAGCCTTGTAGGAGTCTGTTGCTGTTGCATTTATAGGACAGCAGAAGTACAGATTTGGAGAATAGTTCAGCTACATAGATTATAGTTTTCTGAAATGTGTGTTTCCTGACAAAGTATGATAACACTAGATTGTAGCTAGTACACATTTTTAAAAAGTAATCCTTAAGCTAGGTGGTGGCGGTGTGTCTTTAATTGCAGAACTCAGGAGGCAGAGGCAGGGTTTAAGTCTCTGGGTGGACTTGGCTTCTTCCCCAGAACAGATAGCCAGAGTCACTTTTCCTTAGGAAGGACTCTGGGACCAAGATTCCACTGTGTGTCAGAGTGCGATGCTTTTTAATTCGGTGTTGCTTCTTGGTACTGCTTAGTGGATGACGTCAGGGCGGCTCTTGTCTCCCTGCAGCCCAGCAGTTGTGTTTAGTTTTAAATGTCATTTTAAGTCCATAACCCAGACTCTCTTCATCCCATCTCTGGAGGGTTTCCTCAAACATAAGGAATTCAGATGGAAATCCACACTACTAGTAATTCAGACACTTGAGGTCATTATAGTAGTCCTAAGAAAATGACACTCCTTTACAGATGGTCTTGAGTCAGTTAGAATATGACATTCTCTAAGAAAATCCCTTTTGATAATTTCTAAATTGATCTTTTGTTTTTGAATGGCTTATCTTGGAATTGCTTCTTTTAAACCAGTTTACCTGACTGTGAATTGAAGGATGCTAATGTGTTTAGAGTTGAATTACACTAGTGTGCTGGGCAGTCGTGGCGTATTTAACACATATGTGGACTGTCAAAGCAGAACAAATGTGTACGTGTCCTCTGCCTGTAGGCTTTGCTGAGTACACTCTGCGGATATATTAAGGGCACTGGAAGCTGAGGAGGGCTTTAGTGCTGTACTTGATTTTGTTTCTTGCTAATGTCTGTCTGTCTCTCTGTCTCTCTGTGTTTGTGAAGGGGGAAGGGACAGATGGGGTGGAGGGAGAGAGGGGATGAATGAATGACTATCTCATATAGCCTGGGAATTCCCATCCCTCTGCCTCCAGCATTCAAGTGCTAGGATTAGGGGCATGCTCAGCAGTCCTGACCGCTTTGCTTATTGAACGTCTGTTACTGACATCGTGTTGCCTGTTAATATTAGCTGTGAGTTATTGTCCAGTGTGGTATTGCTGATAGTCTGTATATCCCACTCCTGAATCCTAACAACAACCTTAGGAAATGTGCATTTTTACTTCACTTGTGCAGAGGATAAAATGGCAGTTTGGGAAGGTTAAACTAGTTATAGCTAGCAAAAGATTTCTACCTGGGGTGTGTGAAAAGCTTGAGGGAAGCCAGTGAATGCAGAAGCAGTGGTTGAGCCAATGAGGGAAGCCTTATTGAAGGGGCTGTGAGTGGAGCAGGTGTTCACAGTGCCCTCTTGAGTCATCTGCCCAGAGAGTGGTTACCGTCTTGTCTCTGTTGTTGTAGCTAACATTGGTTTGTATTCCTGGCACGTGCACAGTACAAGAAAGTACAGAATATTCTAAGTCCCAGACATTATATACTTGGTATGAGATCCAAAAATACACAAACAAACAAACCCACCCTCCACTACTGAGTTTTAAGTCTGCCATCCATCAAGGACAGTGTGTTCAGGAGCTGATGGTGAAAGGGATGAAGTAGTACTGAGAGCAAAGGCAGGCCTAAGATCCGTTGCCCTGTGTGCTGCTTGTTCTGCTGAAGACTGTTTACCTACGTACTCTTGAATTGTGTGTGTTATCTCTGGCGTGTAAGTACCAGTGTCCACAGAGGGCAAAGGGATCAGATGCCCTGGAGCTGCAGTTACAGAAAGCTATAAGGTGCACTTTGTGGGTGCCAGGAATTGAATTCTGGTCCTCTACAAGAGGGACATGTGCTCTTAATTGCTGAGCCATCTCTCAAGGCTGGCTACATGATTCTTCCTCCAATTTTCTTACTGTATAATCACACTTAAATATCTTGCCAGTTTTCAGTGGCACCATCTTCCACCCCTAAGTGTTCTTCCCTTCTGAGTTTTAAGCTCAATGCTTAGCCAGGCTGGCACTGAGTCCAGGGACCTACCTTTCTCCACCCTTGGTGGTGCTGCAGTTACACAATAGACCACCATGCTCAGCTTACACACGTGCGGGGGATTGAGCCTCACATCTTCACACTTTTATATAAGCACTTTGCCCACTGAGCTGCCTCCCCCCCCCCCGAAAACCTTATTTTTAAAAAATTGTAACTGTGCCCATTAACAACACTCCTTCCCTTCCCCCTCCTCTTTCATTCTGCCAGTCCGTGGTGCTGTCTACCCAGGTGCCATAGTTTAGTCAAGAGTAGTCAGTCCTCTTTAGACTTGCTTATTTACTTAATATAATGTTCTTATATAATTATATATTACATGTATATATATATATATATATATGTATATGTATATATAATATAATCATGGGGTAGCATGTATCCAAATTTCCTTCCCTTTTCAGGCTGAATGACATTCAATATTGTGTTCTTACTGCATTTGTTGAAGGTTTCCTGTCTTTCTGGAACAGAACTGGTTGACAAGACATTAAAAAGAATGAAATATAGGTACATTCCTTCAGGAACTCAAATCTTTGCCTGTTTTATTGTATTTATAAATCAGTCTCAAAAGAACACTTGCTGCTCCTTCAGAGAATGAGATTTCAGTTCCCAGCACCTACACCAGTGGCTCACACCTGTCTATGTGACTAACTCCAGGGATTTAACAGCCTCTTCTCTGTGTGGCTATGCATAGAAACACACAGGCGCATAAATAACTGTTTAAAAAAAAAAAACAAGGAAGGATTTGATAGAAACAATCAGGATGGAGCAAGGTGGAGGGTCACCTGAGAAGTGGGCAGTGACTGAGGAGGAGCCCCTGCTGTGAGCAGGCAGTATGGTAGCCCCTGATGGTAGGAGGCTCCCAGCAGAGGCACAGGGCAAGGGCTCAGTAGTGGGAAGCAGTGTGCACATGGGGGTAGAATCTGTCACCTGTCCGGTCCCTGCTGGAGCTCTCACCACTACTGCTCTGCTTCCTCAGCTGAACTAGATACAGAGCACACACAGAAGGTCCTGGAAATGGAGCACACCCAGCAGCTGAAGCTGAAGGAGCGGCAGAAGTTCTTTGAGGAAGCTTTCCAGCAGGACATGGAACAGTACCTGTCCACAGGTTACCTGCAGATCGCAGAGAGGCGAGGTGAGCTGGGGCAGTTCCAGGCTGCCTGCAGAGTGGGGTGTGGGGTATAGTCCTTGTGGTTAGACCCTAAAATGAAACGTGACTGTCATGATCATTCCTTAAGGTGACATTACAATTAAAGATGAAATTATACTCATACAGGATTTTGAAAAGTATTTTGTTATTTTATGGTGTTCAGGATCTACCAAGGGTCATAAATATGCTAGGCAACTACTTGTCTGAGCCAGAAAAAAAAGTGTAGGTTAAAAAAGAAAAGAAATGACCTATAAAAGTGTGGTCTTTTTCTGTCTGTTGAGTCTATATGTCACTCCTACCACAGTCACCATCTTTGTAGCTGACCTCTCAATTGTCATCAGAGAGTTTCTCCCTGTCTTAGACAGGGTTTCTATTCCTGCACAAACATCATGACCTAGAAGCAAGTTGGGGAGGAAAGGGTGTATTCAGCTTACTTCCACATTGCTGTTCATCACCAGAGGAAGTCAGGACTGGAACTCAAGCAGGTCAGGAAGCAGGAGCTGACGCAGAGGCCATGGAGAGATGTTCCTTACTGGCTTGCTTCCCCTGGCTTGCTCAGCCTGCTCTCTTATAGAACCCAAGACTTCCAGCCCAGGGATGGCACCACCCACAAGGAGCCCTCCCCCCTTGATCACTAATTGAGAAAATGCCCCACAGCTGGGTCTCATGGAGGCACTTCCCCAACTGAAGCTCCCTTCTCTGTGATAACTCCAGCCTGTGTCAAGTTGACACACAAAACCAGCCAGTATACTCCCCCATGTTAAAAGTCTTTGAGGGGCTAGATATGGAGTCTTTGGTAGAATGAGTGATTTTCATGTCTGAGGCTCCTCAGGTGAACCATGGAGGGAGGGAGGTAGAAAGAAAGAAAGAGGGGGGGAAGGAGGGAGGCAGAGAGGAAGGAAGGACAGACAGACAGGGCATTTTTAAAGTGTGATTGTCTTTCTCAGAATAGACCAAAAAGGATGACCAGAAAGTCATCCTTTGGTACATGGGTTCCAGGATCCCCTCTGGAGACCAAAGTCCCTAGATGCACAAGTTTTATATTGAAATGGCATACTGTATGTAACCCTCGGTATCCATCCCCAAGCACTGTCAAGAATCTTCATGTTACTTACGTTCCCACAGTGTAAGTGCATGCTCATAGTCAGAGTGTACTGTTAGAGACACTGGGTAGAAAACACTTGGTAGCTGTGACAGACCAAACTGTGTTCTCCACCTACAGGCATAGAGGGCATGGATATGGAGGGCCACCTGTATTCTAATAACTTCTCTGGTTAAATTGGTGTTATGAGGAATAGCGTCCAGATTTATGAATGAACACCTTAGGGGTGACGACACAGGAGGGCTGGCTCCATCTTGTCTCCTGAGGAACGGCCGGCCTCCCTCTGGAGGTGCAGCTGGGTGGGCAGAGCTGCTGGATTTCCCCCGGGAGGGCATTGTGCAGTTTGGAGAGTCCCCGCCAGTGCTCCTTGCCTCCTGTGGCCTGCCACCCCTCCATCCCCCTTGTGCTCCCTTCTGTGGCTCCTGCTTTCTCAGCCCTACTCCTCACCTGTCACTCTGTTCCTTGTCATCAGTTGGATGTCCCCACCCAGAAAGGCGATAAGAACATGAGGAAGGATGGTTGTGCGGAGAACCTGCTGCCCCAGTATGTGCTCAGGATCACCAAAGTTAGCTTTTTAAACTCCTGGTCGGTAGCATAGGACTGAGGAGTCACATTTCTTTCCCAGGAGTCCGCTTCTTGCCCGTTTAAGCCACTAATGTAGAGGCCATGGTTTCCTAAGAACAGTGTTTGCTAACTCAGTGCCTGCCGCACCTCCTCTGGGACAAAGTGGGAACCTTGTGCCAGCGATTTGCCGAGTACCAAACAGAATAAACTACGTAATGCTGTGCCCCTTTAATACTGTTCCTCACATTGTGGCGACCCCCAGCTATAACATTATATGCACTGCTACTTCATAAGTGTAATTTTACTACTGTTATGGATCATAGTGTAAATAGCTAATATTCAGAATATCTGGCACGACCCAAAAGGGTCTTGACCCACACACAGGTTGAGAATTTGATAGAGGGTCTTGAGGCGTTCCTCACAGCACTGACACTGACATACAGCACGGTTCATGTCAGGAGATGGTGTCCTCCTTGGCCTATAGAGAGCCCTCTGTGTTCTTTCATGTGGCCAATATCAGTGTCTTAGTTATGGTTTTACTGCTGTGAAGAGGCACCATGACCAAGACAACTCTCATAAAGGAGAACATTTAATTGGGGCTGGCTTACAGTTTCAGAGGTTTAGTCCATTGTCATCATGGTGGGAAGCATGGCAGCATGCAGACAGATATAGCATTGAAGAGCTGAGAGGTTTTTTAAAAAAGATTTATTTATTTTTTTTTTATGTATATGTGTACACATTGTAGCTGTACAGATGGTTGTGAGCCTTCATCTGGTAGGGTATTGACTTTTAGGACCTCCGCTGGCTCTGGTCAACCTTACTGGCTGTGGTCAACCCTGCTCACTTAGTCCCTGCTCGCTCCAAACCCAAAGCTTTATTTATTATTATAAATAAGTACACTGTAGCTGTCTTCAGACACACCAGAAGAGGGAGTCAGATCTCATTACAGAAGGTTGTGAGCTACCATGTGGTTGCTAGGATTTGAACTCAGGACCTTCAGAAGAGCAGTCAGTGCTCTTACCTGCTGAGCCATCTCACCAGCCCGAGCTGAGAGTTTTATATCTTGCTGCACAAGCAGCAGCAAGAGAATGTATACCACACTAGGCTTAGCTTGAACATTGAAGACCTCAAGACCTTCCCCCACAATGACATACTTCCTTCAACAAGGCCACACCTACTCCAACAAGGCCACACCTCCTAATGGTGCCACTTGCTATGGGCCAAGCATTCAAATACATGAGTGTATAGGGACCATTCCTATTCAAACCACCACATTTCCACTCCCTGGTTCCCATAGGCATGTAGCCAAAACATAATGCAAAATTCATTTAGTCCAACTTCAAAAGTCCCCATAGCCTATCACAGTCTCAACAATGTTTAAAGTCCAAAGTTCAAAGTCTCTTCTGAGATTCATGCAAAGTGAAAATTCATCCCCTATAAAATTAAAATCAAAACACAGATCACATACTTCCAACATATGATGGCATAGGATATATATATGTTCCAAAATGGAAGAAATGAAGCATGTAAGGAAATACTGGATCAAGACCAAAAACCAGCTAGCCAAACTCTAAACGCTGCATTTTCACGTCTAATGCCAACTCCTTTTTCAGCTTTCCAACTCCTTTCAGCTTTGTTGACTGTAACACAGTTCTTTGTCTTGGGCTGGTTCCACTCCATGTTAGCAGTCTTCTCGGCAGGAGTCCCAGGGCTCTGGCATCTCTAACAGCTTGGGTCTCTAAGTGTATTCAGGCTTTATCTTCACAGCTTCACACAATGGCCTTGCAAAACCACTCCTGCCACATGCCTAGCCTCACCCGTTTCCTTTAGTCATGGCTGGAAATCTCATAACACCTTTCATGCAGTGGCCAATCTGGGACTCTAAGCAGGGACACCCGTGACACATTCCTGGCCTCAATGGCTTTCCTTAGACAAGTAGGGAAATTCCATCCTTGATTCTAAAGCTAGAACCACATGGCTAAGGCTGCCAAATTCTGCCACTTGCTGGGGCTGGAACCTGGTTCCCTCATTCAGTTACAACTTCACCAGCTATGTGTTTACTATGGTTTCCTTCACTGCCTGAGTTTGGCTGTCCTGGAACTTGCTCTATAGATCAGGCTGTCCTTGAACTCAGAGATCTGCATATCTCCAGCACCATACCTGGACCCAAACTGTTCTCTAATTCTTTTTACTAGCTTAGCTGGATGGGTCCTGCCCTAAAGATACTACTGTCTGTATTCCATTTATCATCTGGCTTTTCTTTAATTTGTTTATATCCTTTCTTCTTGTGGCCCTTTTCATTATAGATCCTTACAAGCGTGGCATTAATAACCACAGGGCATATTCTCTTTTGGAACTAGGCTCTTTTGGAATCGTGTCTGCAAATGCAATTAATTCAAAAATTCTTCAATTTAGCCTCAGGCAGATTTTTTTGAACATAGGCAAAAAGGAGTCACATACCAAAATATCACAAAAATAATCTCTAGCCAGGCGGTGGTGGTGCACGCCTTTAACCCAGCCCTTGGGAGGCAGAGGCAGGCGGATTTCGAGGCCAGCCTGGTCTACAGAGTGAGTTCCAGGACAGCCAGGGCTACACAGAGAAACCCTGCCTCAAAAAGCCAAATAAAATAATAATAATAATTAACAATAATAATAATAATAATAATAATAATAATCCTCTGAAGCTTCTTGAGCCAGGCTCCAACAGTTCCAATCACCCTGAGCAACAATCTTTCACGTTCTTACTAGTGTGGCCCGTTAAGCATCCCTAAAGCATTCCATTGCTTTCCTAACACAAAGTCCCAAACAAAGACTATGGGTAGGACTGTCAGAGCAATACCCTAGTCCTGGACACTAAGTTCTGTCTTAGTTGGGGTTTATTGCTGTGTAATGACCACGGACGGCAAAAGGAAAACACTGAAAGAATTCTTTGTTGCTGAGAAATTACACTCTACCCTATTCAGTTTGGGCTAGCATATCTTGGATGTATATTATAAGGCCAGAGGAGGCAAAGATGAAGAGAAAGGGCCCCTCAGATGTTTCTGTATTCTCAAGGAGACATGACACATAACCTCATGGAAGGGTGAGCTGAAGTGGATGGGTCCAAAGGCACTCTTCTCTGGCTGCCATGCCTTAGAAGCCAGCTAGGACCAGGTACTGCTGCATTTGGCAAAGAGAAGGCACACAGTAGGTCCTTGTTGTACAGACCATTATTCAGTGGGATAATCTCCGTAGTTCTGAACACCTCAAGAATAATTCTTCTTAAGCCACCAGAACATGTTTGAATATGTTTCGTAAGTAGATTACAAAAAGAAACCAGGCAGATGCTGCCAATATATGTCTTTCAAGCAAGCAGTTTAGAACAAGTTCGCCTGAACTGGGATGGAAGGGACTTTTCAATAGGAATCAGGTTCCTTGGCTGTGGAGAGCCTCTACAGACTTCCTCCCCAAACAAACACCCTACTTCAGGAAGGATCTCCATCTCTAGGGGTGGAGTGAAGTGATCCTTAATTTAGAACATCAGTCAACATGAAAAAATGTTTCTTGTGGGTAGGCAATTCCATGAGATCAGAAATAACAATGGGAACTTTTCTTCATTTTAAAAGTTTTAATTAAAGCCATGGAGCTTTTTATCCAGAAATGTGTCAGGAGAAAGTACAGATTCAGCTGTGAACTCCAGAGCCATGGTGAGGTTGGAAGCCTGTGCCTCAGGGATCAAAAGCAGGCCCCCCACAGGCCTGCAGCTCACAGTGCACTAAGACCTTGTGGGCCACAGAGGTCCTGTACCCAGCATGAGTCTGTGTGTGTTGGCCAACTCCTCCTGGGCATTAGGCGTGTCCTGAGTGTGGACCCAACATTCCAGAAGGCTGCTTTCCCCTTTCCCAGCAGGTATCAGTTGCAGATAGCTTCTTGGTTAGAGGTAGACCTTTGTGCTCACTTCCTCTTCTCTGTGCTGGGTTTTGTGTGGCTTGAACTTGAGCAGGCCTTGTTCATTTCTGTCACAACAGAGTTCATGTGTGTCTTAATTCAGTTGTGACTGGAAGGTGTTATTTCCTTGAAGTCAGCCTGCAACCTCTAGCTCTTTCAGTCTCTTCTTCCACATAAATGGAGGAGGGATGTGAAGATGACACCCCCACTTAGGACCAAATGCTCTGTCTTTACATTGTAGGGTTGTTTGTTGTGAGTCTGTGCTAACACCCATCTGTTGCAAGAAGTAGCTTCTCTGATAGAGTTGAGTAAGGCGCTGGTCTTTATGTGGAGCAGTGGGTAGCAGTAGTTTGTTATGTTCCTGTAGCATAATCATGATAGTCATTTTCCCTCTAGGTTTGTGACCTATCTAGTATCAGATGTGGGCCCCCTTACCAGTCTCAAAATAAGCTATGAGCCTCGAAGCTGACTTTTCAAAAGTGGACAGTCACTCCCATGACATTTGGGCCACTATTGCACGTGTATGTCTTGCAGGCAGGTCACTGGGTTAGTAGCTGGGTGACACTATTTCCTCCTCTTGTAGCATGTTGTCTTAGATATTTTTCTGTTACTCTGATAAGAGGCTTATAGTTTCAGGTTAGATTCCATGACCAGCATGACAGAGAGCATGCAATCATTCAGGCAGGCATGGAACTGAAGCACCTTGATCCCCAGGTGCACGTGCATACACACACGCAGACACACAAAACTGAAGAATGGTGTGAAGTTTTAAAACCACAGAGTGCACCCTAGTGATATACCTCCAACAATGCCACACCACCTAATCCACCAGTTTTACCAACTGGAAAGCAAGTACTCCAAATACGTAAGCTAATGGGAGCCATTCTCATCCAAACCACCATACATGCAAAGTACTTGAAGCACCATGAATGCTAGTCAGTAGCGTTGGGCACCAGCTTGATTTCTAATGCACAATGACATTAGTGGTCTCTTCAGGATAGGGCCTTACCATCAGACTGGAAGGTACCATTAGCCTTTGACAGTAAGTTATTTTATTCACTCTTTCATTGAGTCTACATGTTGACTTTCATGGTTCTCTGATAAAACAGTATTTCTCAAGGTGACTTGCTCTGGCCATCTTACATTTGTGTTTTGACCCTGTACCTACAGATTAGGACAGTTCACTGTGACTTTTTTAAGTGTTGCATTGTCGGCCGCCTTACCCGTCCAGTTAGAAGTAAGGAGGCAAACACCGAGCCCTTCTCCAAGCAGGTTTTATTCAGGAACCTTCGTATTTACTTCTTACTAGCTAGCTTCTCTTATATTCTTCTATATCTTCTTACATCTTACTTATTATTACTTACATCTTATTAGTTACATACTTATTCCTAATTCTATCTATATCTTACATCTATCCTTACATCTTACTTCTATATCTACATCTTCTCTCCTATCTCACTACCAGCCCCAATTCTAAATACTTACTCCTAATTCTACATACTTACTCACTACTTCTTATTCTCCCCTCATACTTATTATCTATCTATATCTATATCTACATCTATATCCAGCCCCCAACCCTTGTGGGTTAAATACTTTCCCTGGTCCCAATCAGCATCAGCTACGTGGCAAAGCACAATAGGCTACGGGAAAATCATGCCAGCTTGCATCACAAAGTAGAGGCACACAGCTTTTCCAACTAAGGCTTGTTTATCTCAATGCTCTCTGCTCTGGCCGAGACCAGGTGTTCAATATATATGTATAGGGTGGCAGCTGCGGCTCCCCACATTGCATTTCATTAAGTAATGGCTTGACTATATGGGACATTTGGCAATGCCCAAGGACATGGCAAGACTTTGCTTTTAAGTGGGTTAAAGGTATTCCACTGAATCTCACAGGCAGCGGCTGAGAGCACTGTCGAACTCCGCCCATCACCCAGGACAGCATCAGGCTTCTGATGCAGAGAATAAGTCTTGGTGTACAATAGTCCCCACCACACCCCGTTACTTTTTTGTTCTTCAGTAAACTTAGTCTGAAGTTTGATTGGAATTATAAGATGTATGTTTCTAAGACTCACACTGACCAAGTTTTCAATTCAGCGTTGGAAAATATCACTCTCGGTTTCTTCTGAGTGGATGAGCATTCCCTAGACATTGAATGGGACACTGGCTGCTCTGTTCCAGTGTTTATGGTTTCCAGGGAACATCAGCATGCCACTGCTCAGTCTTCACTTTGGCAAAAATCAGTTTTTGTAGCCAGGCATAGCAGTACTTGCTGTGTCTTTTTTCTGAGGTAAGACCTGACTCCACAGCCCTGCAGAGCATCCAGGCCAACCTTAAGCCAAGAGGTCTGCTTGTGTCTTCCTTCTGAGTGCTAAGACTAAAGGCACCAAGGCAACCTTTTTTTTTCCTATAAGAAATACAGACTCAGTTTTCTTTATTCTGCAGTAAGGCATCCAAAGCTAAGAATTTCCTGTTGGGATTCCATTTTAGCTAAATTTGACTTATTTGACATAAATTAGGTGGAAGTTTTTCTACTTCAGTTTGGACAGTTTTTTAAAACCATAATGAATAATCACAGCTGTGAATAAATTGTGGTGCTCTAAAAGCAGAGGCAGGAGAATCACAAAATTGGGGAGGTTGCGATACATAGCTTGAGCTGGCATGAACTCATGCCGAAGTCTCAGCCTCCCCTGTGCTGGGACTGCAGTGTGAGTCACTAGGCAGGCAGCTGGAGTTCACTTCTGTGTGGTGATTAGCTTGGCCTGTCCTGCAAGTTCCAGGCTGAGGTGAAAGGCTGGGCTAAAAGACTGCTGACACCACAGCACCCAACTACACTCCAGGAGTCCCTAAGGGGGAGTGCCACTCCCGACCCCACCCACAGCAGCTGTGACATTCATTAGTGCAGTTGCCTCTATGAGTTTCACACTGGAAAGCTGCGAAAGCTTTGGTGACATCCAATATGTTCAAGTCCATCTTGTCTAAGCTTATCCTGACTAGCTCAGAATGTCCTTGTCAAAACCATCAGCTTAACCTAGAGAGAAATTCACGCTAGTGAACTTGTGTGAGCCTAAAGCAAACTTGTGGGAGCGACTGCGTGTGCTCATGCCTAATGATGAGGGATTTATTGACTGTACCATCTACTTATTTTCTGCCTGTCTCACTTTCATCTTCAACTTGTGCTAAGTGTAACTTTCAGAGGTGAACTGGTTGGTTACCTGGTCCATCTTAGAAGGCTCACCAGCACTGACTTAACTTCCATCTATGCTATGTTTATGTTTTTGTGTATGCTGCCCCTCATTCTACAGCTGCCCCTCATCTGTGAAGCCCAAGGTTCATAATGTCTCACTCCTAGCATTACTCTCTTGGCTGCTAGCCCGCAGCTGACTGCCCAGTCCTAAGAAGGCATACTATATATGGCCTTGGGCACTCACGCCCTGTGGCCCTGACTCCTGCTCCTGAGCTGCTGTTCTCATGCTACAGCCATAAAATTGCAATTTTGGTTACATTGACATAACATAGAATTTCCTGACTTCCTTCTGACCCATGAAGACAGCCCCTACCTACCCCTGGTTGCTGCAGGAGCACCCTGTTCCAAATACTACCTACATGAAAGATGTTAGGACAGCTCAAGACTGGAATGTCATTTAGTGAAGGCAAGAATTGGGAGCAAACAGTGTAATTAGCCTAATGAAACTGTTTACCACAAAAAGCAAAAAGTACAATTTCTTTTCTTGTCAGAGCCCATGGGCAGCATGTCATCCATGGAAGTGAATGTGGACGTGCTGGAGCAGATGGACCTGATGGATATCTCAGACCAGGAGGCCCTTGATGTCTTCCTGAACTCTGGCGGAGAGGACAATATTGGGATGTCCCCTGGTATGGCCCAGCTTCTTCCACAAACCCTTTTTGTATATAGGAAGTAGTGAGGCACATGAACGCAGGCTGTTTTGACCTGTGTACGCAGTCCACTGCTTCCAGTGAGCTGCACTGGATTGGATGGCACTCTCCTGTGTGGCTCACACACAGCACAAGTGGAACTGAGTTTCTTACACTGATTTCATGTTTACCGAGTACTTGCTTCCTTAGTCCAGGCCTGACCTTGACCAGCTTTCCCAATGAGGTCCTTTTGTTTGTCACTCTGCACAGCTAGCTTTTCAGTTTCTTTTGAATACATGAGGGAAGGGCAACCCTTGGGCCATAGATAGATAGATAGATAGATAGATAGATAGACAGACAGACAGACAGACAGACAGACAGACCCACCCACCACAGTACTGAGGGTCCAGTTCCTCTGGACCCTCCACCCTTTGCAGAGCCAGGAATGATTTCGTCAGTGACTGGCTGTGTGTAAAAATCTTGATTCCTTGAAAATCCTAGTAAAATTGGAGAAGTGCTAAAGGCCAAATAATTCACCTTAGTACCAGTGAGTAGAAATTGAAGGAGCTGCAGGATCATCTAGGTTACCAAGTGTTGGTAACTTTTACCATGTGCCCCTAGCTTTGAACAGTGTTTATAACTGGACCTTACCCAGTGTCACAGGATAAAATAGGTGGTCAGCCAGCTTGTTAACCTGTGGCCCCTTCAACTAGGCTGTGGGACAGGATCTCAGGCAGTTCTCCTCAGTGGCAGTTCCCAACTGCCATACTTCTACTTTTTCTCTGCTTTTTCTACTTTCTTTAACAGAGATGGAATCCAAGCCCAGTCAGAGTGAAATGAGTCTTCAGATTTCACATCCCTCAGAGTCAGCATCCCAGCCACCTGCCTCACCCTCTGCCTGCACTGACCTAGACACTGCTGATGCCCCCCTCATCCAGTCTGATGAGGAGGAGGTACAGGTGGACACAGCCTTGGTCACATTACACACTGACAGAAAGTCCACCCCAGGTGTCAGTGATGACAGTGACTCAACTCAGGACATTTAAGCGACTTGGCAGCTGTGTGCTGAATCCTCCTGCAAAGCCAGGTGCTTAGAGGTTTTTCATTTTACACAATTGCTAATGGGATGTGAGAACCATTAGCGAAGCACTCATAATAAAGCTTATGGAATAAACACTGTGCAGACGGTGAGTATATGGGTTGTACAGAGCCCTCCGCCTCAACAAGTGCTTACAGCTGATATGTCCAAGAGTTCCTAAAGGAACACAGGTGTGGAGGTCCGCTGGTGAGGGGCTTGGAGGAAGTAGGACCTACGCCAGGCTGTATGGGCTCCGTGCCCTACCATAATGCTAACAGAGTCTGTTAGCATAACCAATAGTGGTCGAATTGGGATCTGAAAAACTTTACCTATCACCATCAGCCAAAAGCCTGCTATCAATGCTTGAAAACCTGGGCCTCAGTAGAAATAAACCCGAGGCAAGACAATTTAATTTGGCTTGCTTCCCAACGTCCCCAGGGGATGAGCTAGAGTCACAGCACAGAGTGGCTGAGCAGTAACATGGACATGCCTCTGTAGCTCTACTTCCTGGCCTAAGAGAGGACTTACAGCCCCTGCCCCACTGACCCTTCCCACGAGACAGACAAAATATCCAAAAAACTTGTTTTTATTATTAAACCTTGTAGTACAAACCTGAAAAGTAAACAAAGAACTGGCAATAAACCACACAGAGCCTCCCAGCGGGAGGGGTGCAGAGCAGCGCTAATAAATTAAATGTCAAACTGTAAGCCATAGGCGAAAGTTTACTGTCAAAAAGAGGGAAAAGTACACAGCAAGGCCATAAAAACTGGACAACCACATTGGAAAACACTCGACTGTTAGGTAATCATTAAATATTCCAAAACAGTTCAGTCTTCTGCAACAACAACCACCAGAGTGGATCCTAGGACGTTCCTGGCAGTCACCACTGGCAAGCTCAGTGCAATATGGGTAGCTACGGACTGATCCAATTAGGAAACAAAGAACAGCTTGTGAAAACAGTTTCCCTTTTTTATTCCACACATACTGTACACACAACCGGAGAAGGGCAACAGCTACTCCATTACCATGTTTTGTTGTTGTTGAGTGATGTAAGCAGCACTTATAAATGTTACAAGAAAAACCCTGTAAGCATCCAATCCAGCCGATGAAGAAACTGAAATGTAAGGCTTTTCTTCATCTTTTCTCCCCTTCCCTCCCCCCACCAAGAAAAGGCTCAAGTATTTAAAACAATTTACAGGAGTATGTACAAAAGGGATGGGATTTTTTTTCTTTTTTTTTTCTTTTTTTGTTAAAACATGAAGAGAAAAAATAGACAAGATGAGCACAGATGTGTTTTCACATTCAAAAAGAACTGCAGACTTAGTGGCTCTAAGTGTGAGGGAAACAAAGATTAATGCTGATGTGTAAGGGACACAAGCAGAGATGGAGGTGGAATGTCGGGAAATTGCACATGGATGACAGGGAAGCACTTACAGTCAACTGCTGTTTTCCTTTTCCTCAAGGATGCTATTTGAAGGGTTTTTTGTTTTTTGATATAAAGTAGCCAACAGCACCAAAAAAAATAACAGAATGGATTTCCTAATGAAATCAGGCACAGGTCTCCCTCAGTGACCCTCCAAGGCAGGCAGTCTTTGTCTTTGTCCTCCCTCTCCCTCGAACGGATGCATAGTGATGTGCTGGTATGAGAACCTCGTCACTCAAACCTCACATTTTGCCTTAAGCTGCCATAACCGCCCAGCCAAACCAACGGGGCTCTCCGGTTCCAAAAGTTACAAACTCCCCTTGCACATGACAGAAGAAAAGACAGCCAAAGTAAAGCCATTTCAAGTTTTCTTTTTTCTGTATGTGTGTGTATGTGTGTGTGTGTCTTCTATCCCTTTTCCAATCTAGAAAAATCTCATCTGACTGATGGTTTTAAAATTTGTTCTCCAAACTTCACCCTCTTCAAAAATGGGTTAAAAAGCCTTTATTCCTCAACAGTTACCAAACAAAACAAAAACAAACAAACAAAAAAGAGGCTTTTCTCAGCCAAGGGGCAATACAAATGAATACAGCCCCTCAAGGGTTTTAGACAGTGAGTGTACGGCAGCTTCCAAACCTGACTGCAGTATCTAGATATCTACGTACAAAAACTTGACCAGTTTAATGCTAAAACAAAATCAGTTCTCTAAAACCAGAAGAAATTCTTCTTTAGAGCTAGTGCAAAGACAGCTTGTATCCTACAGCAAGTACTCCAAACTAGAATATAGTAATTACAAAAAATATATAAGTGACCATGGGTTCGGCATCTTCATGAGGATGGGAGCCGAGATGGCGGCACGTCCACGGTCGCTCTCTTGCGGGGACCTCTTTTTGGTGTGGGTTTGTTGAGACAGTTCTCGATGCCACCGTGTTTGCCAGACACTTTGCCACATATCTGGTTGACCAAACTGATGATCTGCTCCTGCCAGGAGGACAGACAGACAACATGAAGTTAGCGCAGCAGAGGGGTCCCAGGCACCAAGTCTTATCAGTGTCACTGGACATTAGCAGGCTTTCTAAATAGCAGAGCCTTGTCAAGAGGGCAGGGTGATGCCTAAGCAAACTCCTGGGCTGACTGATAAGATTGCTGAGCACCGTACAGGCCTCTGCCTTTTGGGTTCTCAGCACCCACTAAAGCTCACAACTGCTAGTTAACACCACCTCTGGGGGATCTGACACCTTTGGCCCCTAGTGTACTTGCATTCACATGTATATAGCTAGCACGGCAGTGCTTTAATCCCAGCACTTGGGAGGCAGAGGCAGGTGGATTTCTAAGTTCAAGGCCAGCCTGGTCTACAGAGTGAGTTCTAGGACAGCCAAGGCTACACAGAGAAACCTTGTCTCAACTCCCCCTCCCAAAAAAAAGTATATGGACCTGAAAGACTGTGGATCCCATAGACACGCTCCCCAGCAGGTGGGTAGCACAGGTTTGCTGGGGAGTTAGGGCCTCAGTCTAAAGCATTCAACTAGGAACACAGGTCGTGGGCAGTGGCAGAGTCCACATCATCAAAGAGCATGACCACCACCACCATTCCCAGCACAGAGATGTAGAAACAGGCTCATAATTTCACAGCCTGTAAGACAGACATGGGCTCAAATGACCCCTTCCCTGCTGCATCCCCATATAGTCCACAGCCAAGAAAGTCCTCGAGGAAGCTCCTTTTCTGGCTGTAAAGACAAGGATCAGGGAGCCAGCATCTCATGAGGCTGCCATTGCAACCACCCTCTATTCAGTCACAGTTCTCTATTTCTTTAGTGACTGGGATAGATAGCACTGCCAGTGGCTATACAAGGTCAGGAGAAGCAAGATATCATTTAGCAGCTAGGGGCAAGGCTAAGTGAGAAAAGGTGACAAGCTCATGAGAGGGCAAGAAGTAGTCTGGCTAGGAAAGCCGGGAAGCAGAACAGCCAAGCATAGGAGAGGAGTGTCCATGGCTGCTAGTGTAGCCCAGAGTGCGGCCAGAAGAAAATGCTCTGTCTGTATAGTAGTCGTCCCAAAGGCAAAATGCAACATGCAATATCAAGGCAGGTGCAGTACGAACAGCTCCAAGTCAGGTACCTCCTGCGTAAAGAGTAACCTTGCTGAACGGAGTAAGCATAGAATCTGGCAGTCAGTGAGAACAAGAAAAACAAGGAAAGATGTTGGAAAGGCCAAGAATGATCTGTAGAATGAGTGCGGAGGATGTGAGGACAGATGGGGGCCAGATACACTGACAACAACCCAAGCTACCAGCTCTCCCGTCTAGAGACAATGGCCAGCACCCACATAGAGTGACAGTGACTCCATTCAGTCTCTACCCTGCAAAGCATGACTAGGCACTAAGCTAACATCAACTCGCTTGTATTCAGAGCCCTGCCCGAATCAGAACTCACCTCGTCGTAGCGGTACATCAGCTTCAGCCCACGGCAAGACTTCTGTTTCTCCACATGGCGCAGAGCACATTCCAGGCAGAACACGACGTTCTCATTCTCCTGTACCACCTGGAGGTAAAGTGATCAAGCTGAGTTCAAGGGGGCCTGTCCACACATCTGCCCAAACCTGACTCAGTGATTCACAACAGTACAACCCTGCAACTGGGTCTTCAACTAGGGCAGTGGGAAGGAGGGGGAGGTAAGAAAGGAAAAGCCCATGCCTTAGCTCTTCTCCGGAGATGGGACAAAATATACTTGCACTGCCTTAGAGGTCAGGACTTGGGAGAGTTTCTGACCAAAATACATTGCCTGCAGGATATTGCAACCATGCCCCCTTCCAGAGGACATGTCAGGACCCCTTTAAACTAGACATGTCCGCAAATATAGCAGAGAGAGGCATCAAGTACTGCTGCCTACCAAACAAGTGCCCTACTATTGTGGACTTGGCTTAAAGCTTGCATTATTTGGGTTCCCTAAATTGAACGAGAATCCCGCATGTGAGACGCTGAAGGTCCTGCCCCAAGCTGGTTCTGACTCGTAAATAAAGGTAGAACTTGAGGATTCCTGTGCAAGGGGACCAATAGGAGAGAGCAGAATCGCCATGTCGGGAAAGGAATGAGATCCAGGCTTGAGAGCTGCAGAAGGGAGAGCACACCAATCATGGGAGAGCTGGGGAAGAGCAGGCCCAGGGAAGCAAAGATGAAATACAGATTTTAGGAAGAAATAACTCAGGAGGCATGAGCAACATAAGACATTTAGGAGAGGCCCAGCAATTGAGCCTCTCCTATTAAATATTAAATATAAGCCTCCCTCCCTTCCTCTTCCTCCTCCTCCTCCTCCCTGTGTGTGTGTCTCATTCACAACTCCAGAACATTGGGGCAGATAGCAAGGAACTTATGCCACCAATGCCGGGTGATTAGAGCGGACTTATCAACTACTGCTGCTACCTGAGGTTAACATGGAAAGCCACTGACCCTAGAGGGCCTACAAGAAGGGCCTGTGTACTTACCCTTTATATAGCCCTTAAGTCCTATCACCTGTATGTTACCAAAAGAAATAGGAGAAAATGGTCTCAACACTTGGGTGCAAATATTTGGCAGGCCTTTAAATCTAGGGCTTTTTTTAGAACCCTCCATGAAAACAAAAATTTCAAAACAACAGGTTGCCCCTGAAAGACTCCAAGGACTAGTCACAAATTCGGTGGTTATAAGCAAAACACATTTGTTCCTATTAATAAAACCCCACCAAGGTTAATCTTTATTGCCAGTCTGACAGAATCTAGAATCACAGAGGATAATACACTGGGAATGTTGGAGGGTGTTTCCCCAGAAGATTTAACTGAATGTGGGTGCTACAATCAATGGGGTGGGGCACTAGTGGAAGAAAAAGCTAGGGATTTAGGGGAGACCACCGGTACTAGATAGAACTTCCCACTGTGGCCAACTGACTCCCAGAACTGCTGCTGTAGTGTGAGGAGGCTGGATCTGAATGAAGCCCTAAAGCAGGTGGTGGTGTCGCCATGGTGCACATACTCACCATCGACAGGTAGCACAAGTGCTGGCAGATCTGGCACCTCCTCTCTGAAGTTTCCAGCTGCAGCCACTTTCGAGGCTTTTTCTTCCCATCCGCCACTGTGCTGTTGCCATCATGGCTGCCATAGCGTGCAGAAGAGTGAAGGCCAGCCTCGAACAACTGCCTGCGCTGTCGCAGCTCTGTATCCCTATGCAGGGAAGTGGGAAGTGTCATCAGACGGTTGAATGCCCACAATGAATACTTGCTGCCCGTTAAAAAGGACATGTCATCACCCCTTTAGACTAGATCACTGAGTCAGAGCAGAGGAGAGAAGCCCAACAACTTTCTGTACTATTATTACCAAAAGTTCAGCACTGACCACAAAGAGGGATGACAGCTTGGGATCACTCTTCAGTATCAGCTCACCGAGAGCTTCCCAATATCATACAGAAGACAATAGAGGAAATAGCAGAAGGCCTGCCGTTCAGGGAACATGTTCAAAGTGGGCCTGCAGCTAGCCCTATGGCTCCCCTGAGGTCCGGAGCCCTGGGTCTATCCACACTACCTGAGCTCGTCCAGAAGGGCTGAGATGGTACTGAGGGTGGGACCGTTTTCCTTTTTTGCTTCTGCTTGTGCAATCTGGTAGAGCAACTTCTCCATGGAGAATGGCTTAGCTATATGGCGGCGCTTCATCTCCTGAAAGAAGAATCACCGTTGCAGAGGGTCTATTTCCATGATTAAGGAACAGCCAAGGTTCACAGGGGCACAGAAGCTGTGTGAATTTCTAAAGTAGACACTGGACTTAGATTAATACTATTAGTTGTTCAACCATTTTGCTTACCTGGAGAATAATAGTACTGAGTCCTGGCACCTCATTGCCAGCATGAGGCAGAACCACAACTCAGAATGAGCAGAGATGTTCTATGTACTCAGATCCAGTATTTATCTTGAATATTTGAGTGGTCAGGTATTTATTGGAAGTCAAAAGCTTCATAATATCAACCAGAAACACTTTCCTATAAAAAGTTCCAGGCATCGAAGATCCCCAGCACCACCAATGACAGAACCTCAGAGGCAATAGTTGAGTCAGTATTCCATCCGATGCCAAGGTCGCCGGCTCTGCTTACCTTGGCAGTCTCGAAGCCCATGCTTGTCCACTGGGTGGTAGCAAAGTGCACTGTCTCTGAGACGTTGTAGCCACAACATACTTTGGACACAAAGGATCCCGGGAAGCAGACCACAAACTGCCCACTCTGCTGTACAGTCCTGTGGACCTTGATCCCCTTCTTGCACAGCACCTCTGGGGAAATCTGGGGAGATAGTGCTGACTGAGATGCATGCCCCTAATTGCCCTGCTGGGCAACCCTTCTGGACATGGCATATATAAGGACACCAGCCAGGTTATGGTAAAGTTCAGCTGTACAGGAACCCTGATAGAGGGACTGCTTAACAAGCCAGATTATGATTATTCAGAAAATATCAAACAAGACAATCATGAAAACACAAGTCAATGCTAGCCTGATGGTGATGTCAATTTTGTGCAAGGCAGAGGCCACAGTGAGCACACAGCTTCCTCCTCCTTAGGCCCATAAACCTTTCTGTAGCACATCCAGGCCCAACCAAGCATTATCAGAATCTGAAAACAGAATCAATTTCAGTCCCTAAGCCATTGTGTAGGTGGACAAGAATAGACCTACCATTACGTTGCTCTCCAGCATCTGCAGCCCCGGGGTACCATTGCCCTGCAGTAGGGTGTGGACCACATCCTCCAGCTTGTTCTCCTCCTCAGCAGGAATGCAATACCTGGGGTGTTGGAAATAGAAGAGAAGTTTGGTGAGACCTCTGTGGGGCAGCTGGGCTGGAGTGCTGGCCCAGTGCCTTGCTCTGTTGCTGTTGGCTGCTTCTGGCCAGCACACAGCCAAACCACAGGCACAGCCTTATACAAACTGCTGACTTTCTATGCAGATCTGCCTCAGGGTGAGCCAAGTCTTCAAACCCAAGCCAGATAGTGAAGCCCGCTATAATTCAGAAACAGACAACTACACACTTCCTCAGCCTGGGTGAGTTCTGACAGTGCAAATGGCCAAGTTCTCAAGCAGAGGAATAGGATTTGATGCTGTTCATGACGGGAAAACATAGGACATAGGTCCCCACCAGAGAGGACCTGGAGCTACTTACTGGTCAGGAAGAGACTTATAGGAAGCCAAGCCCAGTGCATAGACACACAGACCATTTATTTACACAGCCAGGGCCACAACTGCCAGAAAACTAGGAATGTCCTCAAAGATCTGGGGAGCTCTTGCTTTCTCTACTGTCAGAACCCAGGTTGAGGAATTGTGGTTAGAAAGACAAAAGAAGAATAGAAGCCTATATGTAGGTCTAGGATACATAGACTATACCTTATGGAGACGGGGAGGAGGCTTCAGTGGGAGAAAAGGCTGCAAATGTAGTAACTCAGTCAAGGGGACAATCTACATAGACCTCACTCAATCCCTCAAGGAGCCAGGCTCAGAGCAGGGCCAGTTGTCTGAATGACTGTTGCCTGGGCAAATGGTTATCACAGTACATTGGGGTCTTGAAAGGACCTGGGGCTGCTAAAGCCAGAGTTCCTAGTCAATACTAAGATCATGGGAACAGAGACAAAGCTGCCAGGCCTCCTTCCTCAGCTCCACACCTACACAGTACCATAAGCTTGGCCAAAAAACAACTCCAACATTCAGCCATTTATCATGCAATTATGTCTCTGTGGCAAATCTTGGTCTAAATTGCTGAAGGAAGGTACCAGCCACATTTTCCCAAAATACGCATATCATTTCAAAGCCAATATATTCCATTACCATGTGCCATAAAGTTCACTGATCATATCCCTGGCTCTGCTTTCTTGTATGCCATTATGAGCCAGGGATAAGACTTCAAAAAGTCACATACCCTCGTTTCAACATCTCCAACGACACATTCGAGCTATAAAAAACAACGTGCATTCACATTCACTGGATAGTTTTATGTCAACCTGACACAAGCTGAAGTCATCTGAGAGAAAGGAAATCTCAAGAAAATGCCTCTATAAGGCTGGGCAGTGGTGGCGCAGGCCTTTAATCCCAGCACTTCGGAGGCAGAGGAAGGCGGATTTCTGAGTTCAAGGCCAGCCTGGTATACAGAGTGAGTTCCAGGACAGCCAGGGATATATAGAGAAACCCTGTTTTGTGGGGGCTGGAGGAGGGGGGTGAAGCCCCCCAGCTGCTGGCAAGCCTACAAGGAATTTTCATAGTTACTGATAAATGGGGAAGACCAAACTGATTGTAGGTAAGGCCACCCCTGGGCTAGAGGGCCTGGGTTCTATAAGAAAGAAGGCTGAGCAAGCCAGTAAGTAGCACCCCTCCACGGCCTCTGCATCAGCTCTGGCCTTCGGGTTCTAATCTTAACTTTGTTGATGATGAACAGTAATATGGAAGCATAAGCCAAATAAAATAAACCCTTTCCTCCCCAGCTTGCTTTTGGAAATGGAGTCTCATCATAACAATAGGAACCCTGCTTAGAACACTCACATCTTCACATGCCTGTGCCACAGGTCAGTGCTAGCAGGAGGCAGGATCTTGACCATGTCCATGAGAGTATGTGTGGCACACTCCACAGCTACCATCTGCCCTTTGCCCATGAGCACTATTATCTGACTCCACACATGTCAACCTACAGCACCAGGTCCCATCGGATACTGAAGATCACACTCACACACAGACCCTCCTTGCTCATCAGGACATGAACAAACTATACACCACACTAGCAGACTGCTGCCCACATGGGACATCAGTTGAAGATTCTAGTTAATAAAGAATATCTCATCATCCCCCTAGGGCAATAAGCGAGTTAATGGAGATGAGTATGAGACCAGCAGGCTGTGAGACTAGGAGACAGGACGTCCTATGATATGCAGTCAACCCCCATCTGCTGCTGGAACACAGACATCAGAGAGCTCAGCCATCAACAGACCACAGAGGACCAACAAAGAGAGTATAGGCCACACACCTCATGGGGACACAGTTCCTGACAATGCATCATCTGGGTAGACTAGGTCTAGAGCTCTTCCCAAAGGCCACTTAGGTAAAGCTGCCCAGACCAGTCTCCCCAAGGTACTTTTTATGAATGCTGCTATGAAATCAACTGTGAGAATTCCATAAAATATAATTTGGGGGGGGGGGGGGGGGGGGGGGGCAGCAAATTAAGCAGGCAATTCACAGCGAACACTTGTAGCACAGGTAGAAAGCCCGGTCACTGGCTAGGGGAAAGCACATCTCTTGGCCGCAGGATTGGGCCCTTCACAGCATCCACTCCCTGAGACGCCTAAAGCTTCTATACCTGCTGCTGGGCCTGAGTACTCACCAAATGCAGTCAGCACCAGTGTGTAAGTAGTCAATATATGGAAGGTGATTTTGGTCTCGAGACCAGCATGAGGTAGAAAAGACCATGCCAATATTTAGCCAGGGAATAGTCACTCCTACAACATAAAGAGATGTCATTTAGAGCAACAGTGCTTCAGAGTGACAGCAATTAAGAGTGTCCTCAGGAGAGGCATATGGGATTCTGCCTCTCACAGATATAACACTAGAAGAAAAAGCTGTCCGCTCCTTCCCACTTGCAACATAAGATAGAGTCTTGCATTGGGGCTGAGTAGCTTGTAGACCCTTAGCCCTCTCAGATGCCTCTGTCCAGAGTGAACAAGGTGGGATCCATGGCTCCTGGCTTGGACAGAAGGAAGTCTCTCAGGCTTCCCTTGCAAGGCCCAAAGCATCCCCAGTAAGCAGAGCCTCCACGGGGTGGCTTTACCTACCTCAGAAGCAGCTTCTGCTTCTCAGCAATTACTGTGACTGCTAGCAAGACCAGCTGTTAGGAGTCCAAATTTAGAAAGCTGAAAAGCTTTTCTAATACTCTGATTTCAATTAGAGTCCCCAGCCATGTAGGAGTCCAGTTTTCCAGACTTCATTACACTGCATGCACTCTGTACCCAAGGCCCCTGGCCTCTCTGCTAGTGAGCCACCCAGCTTTGTTTTCGCAATGAAGCCACGAGAGAAGGGGGGCATTTTAAGGTCATGCTTACCAGGCACAGCACCGAGGTGACGCAGGATGGACCCTGTGTTATTGGGGAGGACAGTGAGGTTCCATCCATGCCTGCAGAGAGAGAGGAGCTGTCAACGCTGGAGGGGAAGAGTACCATCTGTCCCCAAACTATGGACAAGAGAGTGGACAATTACCTTGAAAAGGGTTCCGATTTTCCCACCGGGAACCCGCTGCCATGGGTATTAGTGTCCACCTTTCCACAGTGAACTGCTACATGGCAGTCCTTCTCCTCCACTAACCTCCAGTACTCTTGCTGTTGAGAAAAGGAAAAACCAGTCAGTGTCTGTATGCTACGTGAACCCTGAGACACAGCTGAACACTATATCCAGTCTATCAGGAACCTCCCCCAGAAGCTAAGGCAATGACACAACAGTCATCTCTGGGGGACATCCTCAGAGAGCTGGCTGTAGGCTCTCTGGATACACCGTGATGCCTGCCCAGGATGACAGCTGAGGCAAACACTGAGGGAAACCATCCACGTGTGCTGGAAGGCTGAGCATCCCAGCCTTTAAATTCTGACGCTGTGCAGAGAAATCAGTCACAGTTTGGACAGGAGATGCCTGAATCAGAAAGCAGGCCAAAGTCCGCCTAGCTTTGGGACAATGACTATACACTAACGTGAACAGACAGATCTCACAGAAATGTAGACTTAAATACTTTGTTACACAAGTGTTTGGACCTGAGCTTAGATTTCAAAAGCCTAACAAAAACTGCATGACAGAGTCCATCTGTGATCCCAGCACATCTGGAGCAATACAGCAAGTGGTCAGGGGAGAAACACCAGATACTCACAAGCCTTGTAGGGGCAGCAGTTAACAATCATGAGAATAAGGGGAGAAAGACTTGTATACTCCCATTGGAGACTAAATGCACTTGCATACAGCACAACTGCTCCTTGCCATCACGCACACACACACACACACACACAGCGCTATAATCTGAGCTGATTCCACTAGGATAGGGGCAGTTTGAGAAGGCAGTAAGTCAAGAGTGAAGCAATAGTGTTGTTTGTTTCCACTTGAAGATGGTCCTGCCTCCACCCCAGCTTCACTTTCTTGCTGCACTTTCAATCCATTCTCCTCCCACCAAACCCAAGCATGAACCTTGTGTAAGAAACTCAGCCAATGAGCATCTAGGATCAGACTGCAACCCATATCCCAGTTATAGAAGGACACACGAGAGGCCTTTCTGAAGGGCCAAATGGCCACAAACCATAAAGGAATGCTGTGCGATTGCAAGCACTAACATCTAGAGGAGACCCAAGAACTTCCACAGCAGCTGGCACAAACTGAAATATGAATTTCAGCAAACCTTCAATTTTGCTTTAATATTCAGGTTACAGTTACAGCAAAATCTTTCTGAGGAAAAAAATTCCTAAATAGAAGACTGTAAAATGAGGTACAGACACTAGTAACCACCACGAGCTTATCCTGGAGACCCAAGAACACAGGAGGGACAAGAAAGGCTTTCTTTCTAGCTTCGAAGGCTGAATCCTCTCAAACTGGCATGTGTGCCATAGTGTCATAAGGTGTCAAGAGCAACTGTGATGGCCACATGGGTGTCAGACCAGTTCAATGTAATGTCCATCATAGACAGAGCTGAACCTAGAGTTGGAAGTAGATGTCAAGCTCCAGGTTACAGAGCTAGGCAGAGCTTGAATAGCAACAGAATTATCCAAAGTACTAAAACCAGAGCCAATTAAAAAGCTGGCTGGGAACCTGTCACCCTTCAGGAGAAACTCCACCTCCCCAAGACTTTCCTCTTCCTAGCTCCAACTGTGCTGAGCCAGGGACCTGAACTGGCTTCTCTCCCTTCACAACCTCTGCTAGATTCCTATGTCAGCAGCTTGAGAGGCTGAGGGACTCTACTGGGCACTGGCCAGGGAATATACACAAACAGGACCAGCTCTATTCTGCAGCACCTCACACAGAACAGCTGCTAATTGGCCCGGGCACAGAAGAGCACACTGTCTTTCCAACACTGCACTAACTCTAAGAAGAGAGCTGGCAGTAGCACAAAAATGGCCACCTGCCAATCCCATTACATAAGAACAGGAGAGGAGAAAAGCGCACCATGACTTCAGGGGATTCCAAACATTCTCCTCAGAACACACAGAGAGCATGGGGGAGAGGCAGTTCAATGAGGGTGAAAACTGCCAGCTGGACCAGTGATGGAGACCAGGCACGCCCCCAGGCCCTTCCGGCAAACTAGGAATTCCTAAAGAAAATGCCTGGCTGCCCAAGCACGGACACAAAGGACAAACTCTGCCTCCGTGTCCCAATGTGCTGCACCAAGCCTAAGGACTCTTCCTAGTGTCACTGGAAGTTGTATGGAGTTGCCTAACTTACCTCGATCTCTGCTGGTGCGGGCTCCTTGCTGAAGCACATGTTCATGATATTTCTTGCTGTTCGATAAAAAGTTGTTAGAGAAACAGATCTTCCCTGAAACAACGAAAACAGCAGAAGAGTACAGCTTAAGACCTAGTTTATGCCAGGACATAAATTTCTGTCACAGGTCTCTGCCCAGCGGCTTTCCCATGGTGACACAGACACACTGTGGGCTCAGGGGGTGACAACACCCACATAAGTTGGTTATCCCAGTCCACTCTGCGATTGAGAGCACACAACCCCTTCCCCACCCTGCCTGCGCAGCCTCTGTACCTTATAGATGCACTTGTGGAAGTCATTGAGGACACCTTTGTCTTCTTCCTCCTCTTTGACCACTTCTTTTTCCTGAGCGAACAGTCGCCGCCGGCCTGTCTTGAGTGGGGCCCGGCCCACCTCCTTGAGCTTGCTACGAAAGCCATTCCTGGGTGTAACGCCATGGATGAGCCCATTCTTGGGCTCAAAGCGGGGCAGGGAGTGGAACTTGTGGTGGTCGTTCTCTGTGTGCCCCTCTAACGGCCCCTTGCGCTTTTCCAGGATCTCCTTCTCCATCAGCACCTCCTTCTCCAGCCGTCGGTGCTCCTCGGGGGACAAGGAGTCATAGGAAAGCAGGTACTGGCAGTAGGCCTCCTGCAGCTTGGCCAGCCGGTCCTGGGCAGTTTTGGGAATGCGCAGCATGTCTGCTAGTTTGTTCCATTTTTTGAGGTCAGTCACTTGCTGCATGCCGCCCATCTCATTAATCAGCCGGAAAAAGCAGGCCAGGTCGAGCTCACAACCTCCTGGGCAGTGATAGGGTGAAATGGTCAAGAAGGATATAAAGAAAATTAGGGTTTTTTTCTATGTTCTATTAGTCCTGAAAACCTACTACAAAACTGCTGCTCTTAAAGCACCCAGCAGCCAGCTTGCATGTACAAACAGTTTTGAGCACTAGGGTCGTGGCTAAACAAAGCAAACAGATTAGGAAGATGACCAGAAATAGCATCTGAGGAGTTGATCAGAAGGAAGGAAAGAAGTAGCCATGCCCAGAAGAGGATCACTGAAATGGTACCAAAGCTGGGGCCTCAGCATTGACTAGGGCACTACTACACAGAGGGGTACAGGTGACTGGAGCAAAGCACGGCCAGGGCTTCCCCATAGCTTACTGCATCATCAATACTGTGGAGGGATGTGCAAATGTGACCAAAGCCAAGTCTCTCCCAAATAGCCTAGCTTTCACTCCTAAAGGCTTTTTTGTCTCATCCATTAAAAAAACAGAGGGTACTTATCCCCGAAAAGATGAACTGTTTATCAAAACTCAAATATGGAGCTGGGTAATGGTGGTGCATACCTTTAATCCCAGCACTTGGGAAGCAGAGGCAAGCAGATTTCTGAGTTCAAGGCCAGCCTGGTCTACAGAGTGAGTTCCAGGACAGCCAGGGCTATACAGAGAAACCCTGTCTTGCGGAGGGGGGGAGGGGGGATGGACCTCAAATATAGGCTGGGCTATGGGGGTCAGTGTGGCAACCTAACCTGTGCCAGACAAACAAAACAATAATACAACCAAAATAGAAACAAATTCATCTCAGATGTATGTAAATACAGACCATATCTATCCCTCCATCCACCTGGATGGAGAATGGAGCAGCCACATCATTAAAAAGAAGAGTAACTGCCAACACAAAGAAACCAAAAAACAACAAAACAAGAAATTCTTCAACCTTCCAAAGTAAGGCTGAATTGACATTAAAATTAAAAGAACTATGGCACCAGATGACACGGTGCAGGAACAGGCTAGGCACTGAATGTCCCACCACCTATCCTGTCCAGCCGGCTACAGTCCCTGGACTGTTCTGTCAGTAAGATGGAGACAACAGCCTAGATCCCATTTATTGCTCTACCATAGGCTCACAGGCATATCAACCGCAATTGATCAATTGCGGTTGATATGCCTGTGAGCCTATGGAGGGAGGGGAGGCACTCAGAGAAACAGCCTGCAGACCCAGCAGGTGCAGGTCCCACAAAGTTGCAGTGACAAATAAAGGTATCTGTCATGTAAAACCTTCTCCATGAAATGAAATGTTCCCAGTGTGCCAACATGGTCCAGAACACACAAGCTACAGTGCATCTTTTTTAGTACTTCCAAAATGAAAGTATTAACTATTCATGCGGTCCTAAATGACATGCATAGTTGTAAAGTTCCTTAGAACTCTTAGAACACAATCAACCCTCATTCCATGGCTACAGAGACACCTTGTACCACCAACCAAGGATTCACTTACTAAGTGCCTTCTGGGAGAGAGGCTCCCCAGGAGTCATAAAAAGACACATAAAAGTTACCAGCTCCTACCCAGTGGAATCCCTAGGTCTGAAGCCTGCATGGGTCATGAGCAGAGTGAGTGACCCCTGGGTATTTTATCCTATGGTAATGCCAAAGGACACAAACATAAGCAATTATTAAGTGACTCATGGTTTACAAGGGAAAACAACAAGTTTGCAACAATGCAACAAGTCTCTGGGTTACCATGGCAACTTTACCTGCCATCCCACCTGTTCCCCAACACAAAAGCACTGTGCACTAGAAGGGAGTGGCACCTACCAAGCCACAGAACTCACTTGCTTCTGGATTACCAGAGGGCTGGCAGAGGGGTTAATTATCTATGGGCCTATCCAAAGCCTGTTCCTCCCATGCCAACACTGGAAGGAGATGACAAACCAAAAAGAATTCAGGAGCCACCCATCAGGCATGTTTAACGGCAGCCTCCTGGGAAGAGGAGTTATACCAACTCTCTACCTGCTAATGGTCACTCATGTATCTGGGCTGACTGCTGAGCTATTTCATATATCCCAACCACTACGTAACAGCTGAAACCTATGGGGAGGGTAGCTGCTGGCCACCCAAAGGACTGGCTTCACTGCAAAAGCCAACTGGCCTTCACTAGAAAAGTCTGTCCTGGGACCAAAAA